>NC_057794.1:316070814-316394867 GCF_018294505.1 Triticum aestivum | reverse complement strand
CGGGAGAGTGAGGGAGAGAGGCAGGGAGATGCGTGGCGTCTCCGGGGCGTCGAGGAGGAAGCAGGAGGTGGCCAGGGGGAAGCAGGAGGTGGCCGAGGCCTCTCGGGCGCGCGCCACGCCTCGCCTCTGCCTACTGGCAGAGGAAGACGACAGGGGGGGGAGTGGAGATGGGCTGGGCCGTGCTGGGCCAGGTAAGTGGGCGCCAGGTAACTTCCTTCTCTCTCTCTCTTTTATTTCTTTTCTATTTCTGTTATTTTGTTTTTGATTTGATTTAAAATACCAAATCATTTAATAAAATCCTGGAAACAATTATGGGTGCTTTCCGAATTATTTCAGTGACCCTTAACAATTTCCAACATTTATTTGAACATTTAAATTATTTATAGTATTTAAATGCCCAAAGTCAAATACAATATGATTTAATTCAAAAATCCAAAAATGACCTAAGAATATATTCATCATTTTTGGCAGAGGTTTCCACCTTAACCAGAAATCATGAACTTTTCTTAGGAACCTTTTGGGTTTATTGAAAAGATTTTAATTCACCCTAGTTGAGTTGATTTAATGCTAGGGTTTGAACATCCCCATTTCAATTTTAGGCAAAATTTAAACATGATGCAACACATGACTAGCTAGCTCAGAGCAAACCAGAAGCTAGGGATGTGACAACAATAGATTATGTGTGAAGAAGGACTAGTATTCTCTAGACTGATGACTCGGTTGGAAGTAGAGCTATGGATTGAAAACATGGAGAATCACTTCATGAGCAATTTGGTTGCAAGGAAGTATGAGATTCAATATGCTCTTCAGTACTTTACAGAAAGTGCTGCAACCTGGTAGAAAATGCATCAAACCATACAAGGATCTAATGGAGCAAGTACTTGGGAGGAATTGAAGAAGACTCTGTTGGGATCCTGCCTTATCTGGAAGCACGGTGATAACCCGAAGGAAAAACCTTGTGCCTGCAAGATATGCGGACAAATAGGGCATACCCATGAAGAACACGTGGATGGATGCTCTCATTGTGAAGGAAATCACCGAGCGGAAGAATGCCCAACTAGGCAGGTTACTTGTTTCTTGTGTGAAGGAACTACGCACTACCCTGCCCAGTGTCATATTTACCCCAAGGTACAAGAAATTAACAAGCAGCAAAAGGGAGCACTGAAAGAAGCCCTCAAGGAAAGTTTAAAAGAACTTGTGATGAAAGAAGATGTTGATGACCCTAATGGAGAAGGCCTAAATAGATTTTACTCCAATGCCTGCTATTCATGTGGAGAAGGAGGACATTTTTCACTATATTGCATGAAGCAAAGCCAAGAGTATCTAGGAGACTTCCCGACAGAAGAAGTGGAGTTTGATCCACAAGAGATAGAAGAATTGATCGAAACGAAGAAGTTTAGGAAGAGAAAGAGCATGTATCCCCTGAACAAAACAGATTCAGCAAAGAAGAACCGGAGTCATATCACAGGTTTCAAGTGCAAGCATATAGGTCATTACGCTAGCAAATGCCCAGAAAGGAAGCCAAGAACCCAAGGAGCCAAGATAACCACCAGGAAGCCCCTAGATTTGCCTGACGTCATTTGTTTACGCTGCAAAGGAGTAGGACATTTTGCCAGATAATGTTCAGACCCAAGGAAAGCTTGAGCTGAGTAGTTGAGATCTTGATATTTGGGGTTAAAGAATGTAATAAATGTGGAACACACTTTTATTTTCGTTGGGGATGTTGAGTTGAGTTATGAAATGGGAATTGTAATAGTTCATGAAGTTATAAAAGTTGATATGTTTGGAATCTCATATGAGATGTCATGAGTTGTTTGTCTATTGTGAGTGCCTCTCTTACTGTGTCACCCAGACTTAAACCTTGAACCCATGGACAAGCTAATCCAAACCTTTCCCGGAAAATAACCACATTTCACCCAAGGAAATACATGCATTATCCTGAGTACCCCTTCTATCTTATGCCTGCAGATGACAACCCTTTATGAGTCTTTTCTCAAGGGCCCGGAAACGATCATGACCCTGACTAGTGATCAGGATTGTCCGAAGATCCTGAAGGACATGATGAAGCATATTCATCTTGAAGGAGATGCAGTTTACAAGGGTTATCCTTTCATGGAGAAGGGAGTTGAACTATGATACGTGGTGGTACACCTCCACCGTGTGAAGGGAGTTTGCGCAAAGACTATGCGTCAATACTTTTTCATTTCTCCATTACCACGAGCAACATTCTTTGACTCTGTTTGTGAAGCTGCTATGGAAGCCATACATTATATTGGTGAAATACTTGAAGCAAGACTTCGTTATACTCAGGAATACCTGAGGAAGGTGCATGCAGAGATGATGGAGATGAAGCTCATGGCCACGATGATGAAGCAGAAGATCGATGATTTCAAGGATCACATTGCACAGTTCCAGTGGGACTAAAACATCTTCAAGAAGGACAAATGAATAAAGATGGAAATAATTCTTGACCATACCAAAATATGTGGGTGGCAGCTTTTGTAATATAGTACTTTTGAAATTTGAGCTTTGGGAAGTGGTTAAGGATGTAATAAAGGAGTTCATATGAAGAGAATATGAATTATGGGTGAAGTAGTGCATTTTTTGGGGCGATACTTCTGTGTGAACACTTAACCAATGGAAAGGAAAAATATTGTTCCATAGGGTGGAGTTTGGACGAAATGAGTTGGAGTTTTGCTTTCATTATTATGGTTACCCGAAGAGTATGAAGGGATGAAGTACCATTGGATTTAAATAAGATGTAATGATGGAATATAGAACAATAGTAGCTCCAAGAATGAGTTAAAGATATACAAGTGTTGAAGTGGGCCATAACCCAGAGGACCCAGGATTTGAAAAGGAACAAGCACAACCTTGTTGTAGGAGGAATTATGGAAGAAGTTGTGATTTCAGCAGCAGACGTTCCATAGGAGGTTGTGTAAACACAAGAGTTGTGAAGAAACAATAGAGGTTTTGTTTGTCTTGCAAAACCAATGGATTACCCGAACCAAGTTCGTGGAGAAGAGAAGTTTTGCAATGCTTGTGAGGATGCCAAGTGTTAGAACCAATGGATTCACTATCTCTGTATGTGGTAATGATTCAAGTACGAGATATATTGGTCCCATACGAGAGACTTCTATCATGAACTATCATATGTTTATGGAAAATCAGAGAGCCTTAAAACCCTAGAAGAGTGTCGAAACGACAAACCAAAAGCCTTAGAATGGAAGGACGATGGAAACCTTGTACAGGCACCTGTTGCCAATCATAGGTTATGCGGTGAGGTTCAACCTAGACCCATTTCCTCCAGGAGAACCCAAAAATTTTCGACCACCATGAGGTTTTCGATAGTTTTTTAGCATTGGCGCTAGACCTGCCAAGTCTCAAAAGGATCTTATTTTGATGCAAGGACTCCAGATTTTGAGGAAAGGCCATGCCCTTACCGGAAGAACACAAGTGAAGGAGTTATCTCGGAGAATATGAGAAGACCGACATCGTCAATGCAAAGGATGGAGTACACGAGTTTTGTTGGAACTAACCATGCTTGTAAGGGTGGTAGCACCCCATACCTTGTGTTGATGAATGGATTTTCAAGAAGGCCCCCAAACCGAACCTACTTTCTAGCCCCTCCGAATCTCGAGGACGAGATTCATTTTAAGGGTGGTAGTTTGTAACATCCCAAAATTCTAAATTTTGGAATGTTATATTAAATAAATAATTAAGATTGTTTGTGTGTTTGTTGTGTGATTGATTGTGTGAAATTGAGTGGAAATTGGAACTTTTTAATAGTTGAATGAGAGGGAATAAAAGGACTTCCCCAAAACTTTCATCTTGCATTTTTTATCTCCCTGAATTCAAATTCATATCATCACAAAACCCTAGAGTGAGGATAATATGACTTCTTCCATTTAAAGAAATGAAAAGGGGTTTCAAAATGATTTGAATTCCATTTGAAACATTTCAAATTTGGAAACGGCAACTCAATGAGTTCATAAAATGACTTCTTCTACTTTGAAGAAAGAGAGTTGGGAGTTTCAAAGGAATAATTTGGAAGTCACTTTGAAGTTATTTGAAACTCATTTTCCATTTGAAGTTGTTTGAAATTCCAAATTCAAATCCAATTGGGAGTTATTTGGGTTTTTATTCAAATTATTTTTCTCCTAAAATAAATAAATGGAAATAAGGGTAAAATGATTCCTTTTAATAGAAAATTAGGAGAAAATATATTTGAAATCATTTTGCTATTTTAAAAATGATTTTTATTGATTTTAAATGCAACAGTAGCATTGTTTGACTTTTATGATTTTTTATAGAATTTATTTGAACTTGAAAACGGGTTCATCTTATTTTTGGTAATTTTCTCAATATGTTGGTATATAATATGCCTATGTAAATTTTTTATTTACTTTTTTCTGCTGCAGTTTTCCTTTGTGTTTACAAAAAAAACACACATGCACGCACTCGAGCCTGCAAGCCGGCCCATGGCCTTCGGCCTAGGAGCCAGCCCCGCGCCAGAGCGCTCGCCTCGCTCGCCCGCTCGTCTCTCTCCCTCGCTCATCTCCCCCGCTGCCACTGCCAGGAGGGACCCGCTCCCCTATCGTCCCCAACCTCTCGCCTGCTTCGCTCGGATGAGCGCTACGCTCACCGCCCACAACCGCTGGGCTAAGCTCTCCGGATGAAGCCTATCCCGCTGCTCCCCGACGCCCTAACCTCGCCTATAAAAAGCCCCAGACCCACTCTCTCCATTCTGCCACTCCGCATCGACCCACGCCGCTCGTACCGCCCGCAGTCGCCATTCGCATCTCGCCGGCCGAACGCAGTTCGCCGAAGAAGTTCGTCGGCCGTAAGCCAACCCGAGCCATCCTCCCTCGGTTAATTGGATCCCCGTGTCGACGCGCAACTTTTTGACACCTTTTCTAACCCCAGGTCTCGCCGGAATGACCGGACCAATGACCCGTGCCTTCGTCAGAGCATCGGAGCCACCGCCCGTCCTCTGCCCGATTTCGACGCCGACGACACGAGCTGCCACCACCGACATGACCCTCTTGAAGCGCCGCACCTCCACGTACCCTTCTCCGCCGCCGGAACCCGCCGGAGCCGCCGCCCCGTCCGTCACCCGACGCCCGCGTCGCCATTGTTCGTCGCCGTCACCACTGTGAGCCTCCCGCCCCTGTTCTGTTAGTTTTTTGTTTGAATCGGTTAACAGCGGTTTTGATTAACCGTGCGATTTTATTTTAAACCGGCGCGGTTTTTCTTTTAGTTTAGCCATTGCCGTTGTTTTTCTTAGTTGCCGGTCGTCCGCTGTTTAAACACCGCAACGAATGGGTAGCCACCAGTAGAAATCTGCCACGCGGCCAAAGGGCCTGTTCGTAGTTAAATTTTCTTTTTCTGTTTCACTGTTTAGTCCCTTGAATTAGCAGAATGGTCCCTGAACTTAGATTAGCCACATCTTTTTAACCATAGATCCAAACTCAATGAAACTAGCGGAAAATTCTTCGTATAGATTAGATCTATCCTATAGTGTCATTTTTTTAAACTTTTGTTAGATTCAAATATGAAATTATTTAGATTTGAATTCAAACTTCAAATGGCCATATCTCCTAAACCGTAGCTCCAATTAAGTTGATTTTTTTTGCACTTTGTCACCATAGCCAAACCATATGAATTTGACCAATCTCACAATATTTTTCACACATTAGGATGTTTCCATTAATACTTTACTCATATGCCTAGTATGCACTATAGTTCACGTCACATTTTGAACCCATGCCTATGTTGTTCTACACTTAGAATATTTTTGTGATAGTTAAGTGTGTTGTGTTTCCATTTGGATTTTCCAAGCCTTTTTATGTTGCGCGTTATTTGGTTCTTTGAAATGATTGCTTATGTGAATGCAATACTTGACTTTACAGATTTTCATCAGAGAGTGACGAATAGTTCTATTAAGAAAATTTCTGAGAGCGATATAATCTTCATCAACTATTACCAGGCAAGTTCATATTTGACCATTCTTCCAATTACCTATGTTTTATTTATGCACTTAGTCCTTTGCGGTAAGAATTGCATGGTAGGAATCTTATGCCAGATGGCTATGCTTTTACCTAGTAGTACATTTGAGGTCGATATGAACCATTCAACCTTGTCACCACCGTGTAAGTTTATTTCTGTGTCGCAATTGTAGACGTGGATTGGGAAGTGTTCATGGCGAGACTTGAGTGACAAAGTAGTAATCTGGACCAAGACTTAAATGAACTACCTGGGCGGAAATTCGTTTGAATGGTGGCGAAGTACAGTTGGTCATGCATGGGAAATCCACGGTGGTGCACCACTAGTGGTCCGTCTGCCTAGCATCAAAGGGATCAAATGTATTTTCATGTCTAGAAGCTTACGTGTGCAGCCACAAGCCAATATGGTCTCTGGCTTACTTGAGTAGATAGTATGAACTCTTCCGGGATAGGCTAGCAGATGTAGAATGAGTAGGTGTACCGCCCTATCCGTGGGATAAGGGGGAATACTTTCGAAAGACTATGTCTCGGTCATCCTATTCTCAAATGCCAGGCAGTGCCAGAACTTCAAGGGAGGCGATTGAGTGTTTTGGGGAAAAGTGCACAAACCTCTGTAGAGTGTTAAAACCTAATCGATTAGTTGTGTCCCCGGTTACGGACAACTTGAGCATCTAGTGGTGGAAATGTTGGGAGATATCATCACTATTAAATTAAAACAACTGGGCTTTAAATGAAACTTTGGGAATGTATTGAGTTGGGTTTGCCAACTCATCCTATGCTATTTTGTAGTAGTAGAATAAAATCTTTTATTCTAGGAAAAACTAGCTTTATGCAAAACTAAACTTAGAGCTTTACACTAGCCGAATTGCATGTACAAATAGGTTCATTATTCTTATGATGTGACTTGCCAGTACATTTAATGTACTGACCTACAGGGCTGCAACGGTCACACCCTAGCTGGTTCATGCATTAGAGTGTTGCATCATGTCTAATTTTACAGAAACTTGAAATGGGGATGATAGAACCCCCAGCACCCCCCTGGAAACAACTAGGGTTTACTAAAATTATTTTCAAATGCCCTTCACAAAATGTTCATCATTTCTGGATTGGGTTAAAACCCCTGGCAAAAATGGTGCACTCTTTTCTAGGACATTCTGGATTCTTTGAATTAAATCATAAGTATTTGAATTTGGGCATTTAAATGCTATAAAATATTTTAAATTCCCAAATAATTCTGGATTTAAGTGAGGGCTGTTAGGAATAATCCCAACAGAGCCCACAATTATTTTCAGGATTTTAGTAAGTGCCTAAGTATTTTTAATAAAGCCCTAAAGTTACAGAAAAATTGAAAAAGAAAACAAAACAGGAAATTGAGAAAGAGAAAGGCTTACCTGGCGCCACCGAGCGGGACCACCTGCCGGCCCAGCCCAGCCACCGCCCCAGCGAGCTGCTTGGCTTGGCCAGGCAGGCAAGCTGCTGCTCGACGGCGAGCCCAGCATGCATGCCACGTAGCTGCCCGCCGCCTCGCCGCTCCCCTCGTCGAGCTGTCGACGTGGGACGAACCCCCTCTCTCTCCCCGACCTCGCAGACACTCGCTCTCCCCTCTGGCTCCTCTCTCTCGCCCTCCCTGACGTCGCCCGAGACGTCACCGTCGCTGCCGCTCGCCGCAGCCACGTCCAACGCCGTTCCCGCGCCCTCTCACCGTGTCCGGACGGTTCGCCGTCGTCGACTATGCTGACTAGTCAAGCCGCACGACGCCGGAGCCCCTGCAACGTCGCCGTCACCGTCATCTTCAAGCTCGGGCCACCCGAGATCTGCCGTCACCGTTCCGACCGCACCGAGCCTTCCCCGAGCACACTGACCCTCCCAGCGGCTTCCCTGTGAGCTGTTGAACCTCCCCGTGCTTTCCGTTTCGCCCCTAGAATACCGTAGACGCCGCATCTCTTGTGCCCGAACGCGCCGCCGACTGACCACGTCACCGGCGATGCTCCAGTGACCATTTGGTCATGGGCTTGTGCCCGTCACACTCCTCGCGCCGCGTAGATGATGTAGGTGCTAGCGCCACGCCGCCTAGGCCACTGCAGCCACGCGCACGAGCTGACTCGAGCTTCGGCCTCCGCCAAGCTCATCGTCGGGGATGCTCCGGCCACTCCCCAGCCAAGCCATCACCACAGCTGGATGCGGGCGAGCACCAGCTGCCCGTAGCTGCTCTCCGCGCATCAAATGGTGCCCTGTGGGCAAATCCCGCAGCACATCGCCGCGTCTGGCCTCGCCGGCAGGCTTTGACCCGCTGACCGGCGAGTTGACCACGTCTGACCCGTGTGGGCCCAAGTTGACTTCCCCCCTGAGCCTATGACAGGTGGGGCCAATCTGTTACTTAGTTTAGGATTAGTGCTAACTAACTTTAGTTAGTTTAGGTCACTGACATGTGGGCCCAGGCCCCACTGACAATTAGTTAGTATTAACTTAATTCTGTTAGTTAGCTGAGACACTGATAGACAGGGCCCACCAGTCAGGTTTGACTGGCCCTGGCGCCTTTGACTCGCTGACATCACAGTGACGCAATGCTGACGCAATTATTCATTTTCTGGATTTATTTTTATATAGGAAATTCCAGAAAATAGCCTAAACTTCTAAAAATCATAGAAAATCAACCATAGCTCCAAATCAAACAAATTATTTATGAAAAATGATCTGAAAAATTCAATCTATCCATCTGTAATGGTTTCATGCACGACAAACCACTTTAACTTTGTTGTTTAGGTGAAACAAGCTAACACACCCATTATGCATAAGAACTTTAACCTTCATTTGAATCTTTGATTCAAATGGACCCATTTCAACTTGTTTCACATTGCATTAGGCAGGACACATCAGTTTGCCATGTCATAGCATGCATCATATTGTTGCATATTGCCATGTGTTGATTATACTCTGTGGTGTCTTTCGTGGTAGGTTTTGCCTCCGAGGATATCTCCGAGTATCCAACTAAAGGGCAGTACCCTACTACCACTCCATCAGGCAAGCAGCCCCATTGATCATATTGATACAATCCCATGTTCCCGCCTCTGCTCTCATTTACTGCATTAAGACAACAATGTTTGAAACTACTGTGTGCTACGGTAGTGGAACCCTTATCCTCTGCATGACCTGTCATTGCCACAGTAACTAGATGAAACCCACTAGCATGTGTAGGAGTTGATTGAGCCATGTATGCGTTCCTACCTTGCTATGCCTGCTATGCTTAGAGTTGTGTCAGGTCTGGTTCATCTAGGTGATGAGCTAGAGTGAAATGATTATGTCGGTAATGTGAGGGATGTCTTGAACATGATTTGATAAAGGTATCGATGAGAGGCCATGTAGGAGTACATGGTGGGTTGTTTCATTGAGGCCGTCCATAAGAACTGAGATCTGTATGTGTGATTTAAGATTCAGTTACTACCATACATTGGGCCCGTAACCAATGGACCCTCTCGGCTTCTTAATCACCCTAGTACTCTGTCCAGGAGTTGCAATTAGTTTCTGGTGTTTGTAGGTTACGTGTTGGCAGACGTGCGTAGCACTGACCCTAGGGGTGGGCTATGTCGCGGTAGATACACCGTGGCACGGTGTACCAAGTCACCCGTTTGGTGTCTCGGGAACCTGTCCACATTGTTCGGGGCCGTATGTGGAAACCTCGGCCGGACTCCCTGCGAATGGAACCTGGATAGGCGATAAACCTGGACTAGAGACTTGAGTGTTTAGGTAGGTCGTGGCTGACACCCTCGTTGGGCTTCCGCTTGAAGGTTGCCAAGTACATGTCGTGTAAACGGCGGTAAGTGGTGAGAGCGTGTATGAAGAAGTACACCCCTGCAGGGTTAATATCATCTACTTGAATAGCCGCGTCCGCGGTAAAGGACTACTTGGTCGCCTATACAGTTCATAGACAAGTTAATGGTTACCACTAAAAGACTCAAGATAAGTGTGAGTACCAAGGATGGCCCTCTCGTAGGATGACGAGGGAGGATCCCCGGTGGAGTATTGTGTTGGTGTTTAGTGGACTCGTGTGCGAAAACTATTTTACTAGTGGTGTCCCATAGGATAGCTTAGCCAAGAGTCAAAGCTGGCTTGCTGCAATAACTCCACCACCTTCTTGAGAATGAGCATGTATATTAGGTTCTGATGTAAGACTTGCTGAGTACCTTGGTACTCATGTTTGCTTAATTACTGTTTTCAGACGACAACACCGCCCCCTCCGATGGGTTTTATGTAGATCTCGACATCGATGAGTGACTTGCCACCCAGGTGGTGACCCTAACCATAGAGGCCCTATGTAGATAGACAGGCTTCGAGAAGCCTTCCTTCTTTCTAGTGTCTGTACTCGGACTATTTTCTTCCGCATGTGCTTGTATGCTTGTATGACTTGAGTGTCGGGTCATGTGACCCCTACCTGTATGAACATGTTATGTATGGCTCTCTGGAGCCTTTAAATAAAGTACTTGAGTTGTAGAGTTTTGTTGTGATGCCATGTTGTATTTGCACATATTGAGCATATTGTGTGTATGATTGAAATGCTTGGTATGTGTGGGATCCGACAATCTAGTTGTTTATCCTTGGCAGGCTTTCTTATGGGGAAATGTAGTCTAGTGCTCCTCGAGCCATAGTAGTCCGCTACAGCCCGGTTCACCGGAGTCCTGCTAGCTCAGCACTACTGCTCAGGACACTTGACTGGCCGACATGTGTTTCACTTCGTTCCTATGTCTGTCCCTTCGGGGAAATGTCACGCGGTGACTTCCGGAGTCCTGCCTAGCCTGCTACAGCCCGGGTTCCCCGGAGTCCTGTTAGCCCAGTGCTACAGCCCGGATTCACACGCTGATGACCGACATGCTCGATGTGATTCATGTATGCCTGTCCCCATAGGTTTGTGCCACTTTGGGTTCACGACTAGCCATGTCGTCCCGGGTTCTCTGTCATATGGATGCTAGCGACACAATCATACACGTGAGCCAAAAGGCGCAAACGGTCTCGGGCCACGGTAAGGCGACACCCGTGGGGATACCGTGCGTGAGGCCGCAATGTGATATGAGGTGTTACCGGCTAGATCGATGTGACTTGGAATCGGTGTCCTGACAGCAACGTCTTATGTTGCAGGAAATTTTCTACGACGGGTAATACTTACATTGTAGGGTTATGGTCTACACACAATTTGTCGTTGGCGTTGTTGGGACTTCACACCCGTTCGATTGTTTCCACTGAGACTTATGAGGTATATATCAGTTTCACGTTATTTATACATGTGATTGCACTTTGATATATACATTGATGTACTGTGTGTGCCAGCATACCAGTCCTGGGATGGCACAGATACACAGAGGCTTGACCGTTTGAGGTTGGGTCGCTACATGTTTTTAGATTTACATATTACAAAAACCAATATCTACTATCCATATTGCACATGTATCACCATCTCTTCACCGAACTAGTGCACCTATACGATTTACCATTGTATTGGGTGTATTGGGGACACAAGAGACTCTTTTTATTTGGTTACAGGGTTGTTTGAGAGAGACCATCTTCATCCTACGCCTCCCACGAATTGATAAACCTTAGGTCATCCACTTGAGGGAAAATTCCTACTGTCCAACAAAACTCTGTGCTTAGAGGCCCAACACGAGTCTGCAATAAGAAGGTTGCATAGTAGACATCAGTCTCAAACATCTAAGCTTGGGGATGCCCCGGTAGGCATCCCACCTTTCTTCTTCAAGAATGATCGGTCAGTTTTGGTTGAGCCTAAGTTTTTGCTTCTTCACATCATATGTGCTATAATTGGAATGTAATTTTATTTTGCTTATTGTTTGAATAAAATACTTAAGATTTTCAATTCTCAGATGAGAGAGAGAGAGTCTTCACATAGCTAAATAATTTTTGATTACTCATTGACCTTCACTTATATCTTTTTGGAGTAGTTTCTCATTTACTCTCATGCTTCACTTTTATTATTTTGAGAGTCTTAAAAATAGTATGGCAATTTGCTTAGGTTATGAATTTAGTCCTAATATGATGGGTATTCAAGAGGGATATAATAAAAACTTTCATAAAGAGCATTGAATATATGAGAAGTTTGATTCCTTGCATTTGTTTTGAGATATAAATATGGTGATATTAGAGTCATGCTAGTGATAATTGTGGATTAGTACAAATACTTGTGTTAAGGTTTGTGATTCCTGAGGCATGCACGTATGGTGAACCATTACGTGATGAAGTCAGAGCATGATTTATGTTTTGATGGTCTTCCTTATGAGTGGCGGTCAGGGACGAGCGATGGTATTTTCCTACCAATCTATCCCCCTAGGAGCGTGCATATTAGTACTATGCTTCGATGGCTAATAAATTTTTGCAATAAGTATGTGAGTTCTTCATGACTAATATTGAGTCCATGGATTATACGCACTCTCGCCCTTCCACTATTGCTAGCCTCTCTAGTATTGTGCAACTTTCGTCGATGCATTAAACCCACCATATACCCTTCCTCAAAATACACATCATACCTACCTATTATGGCATTTCCATAGCCATTCCGAGATATATTGCCATGCAACTTCCACTGTTCCTTTTATTATGACACATACCATCATCGTCATATTGCTTTGCATGATCATGTAGTTGGCATAGTATTTGTGGCTTGGACACCGTTCATATTTTCTATACATGTCACTCTAGATCATTGCACATCCTAGTACACCGCCGATATAGAGTCATATTTTGTTCTAGTGTCGAGTTGTAATTCTTGAGTTGTAAGTAAATAAAAGTGTGATGATCATCATTATTAGAGCATTATCCCATGTGAGGAAAGGATGATGGAGGCTATGATTCCCCCACAAGTCGGGATGAGAATCCGGACTTAAAAAAAGAGCCCAAACAAAAAAAGAAGAGAGAGAGAAGGGACAATGTTACTATCCTTTTTCCACACTTGTGCTTCAAAGTAGCACCATGTTCTTCATGATAGAGAGTCTCCTATTTTATCAGTTTCATATACTGGTGGGAATTTTTCATTACAGAACTTGGCTTGTATATTCCAATGATGGGCTTCCCCAAATTGCCCTAGGTCTTCATGAGCAAGCAAGTTGGATGCACACCCACTTAGTTTTCTTTTGAGCTTTCATACACTTATAGCTCTAGTGCATTGGTTGTATGGCAATCCCTACTCACTCCCATCCATATCAATTGATAGGCATCTCCATAGCCCATTAATTTTCCTAGTTGATGTGATACTTTCTCCTTTTTATCTTCTCCTCACAACCTCCACCATATTATATTCCACTTATAGTGGTATATCCATGACTCACGCTCATGTATTGCGTGAAAGTTGAGAAAGTTTGAAAACACTAAAAGTATGAAACAATTGCTTGATTAACACCAGGGTTTTGCATGATGAAGTATTTTGTGTGATGAAGATGGAGCATATCCAAACTATACGATTTTGTAGGGATAACTTTCTTTGGCCATGTTATTTTGAGAAGACATGATTGCTTTATTAGTATGTTGGAAGTATTATTGTTTTTATGTCAATATTTTTTTTTGAATCTTATGGATCTGAACATTCATGCCACAATAAAGAAGATTACATTAACAAATATGTTAGGTAGCATTCACACTTCATAAATTCTTTCTTTTATCATTTACCTACTCGAGGACGTGCATGAATTAAGCTTGGGGATGCTGATACGTCTCAAACGTATCTATAATTTATGAAGTATTCATGCCATGTTTACAACAATTTTATATGGTTTTGGTATGATTTTATTAGAAATAACCCGGACTGACGTTGTTTTGAGCAGAACTACCGTGGTGTCATTTTTTGCAGAAATAAAAGTTCTTGGAATGGGCAGAAAATCTACTGTGAATTTAATGGACCAAACAAGACCCCCAAAGCACCGAGCTGCGCCAGAAGAGTCCCGAGGAGGCCACAAGCCTCTAGAGCACGCCCCAGGGGCGGCGCGCCCTAAGGGCTTGTGGGACCCTCGGGCACCCCATTGACTTGTTTCCAACGCCATAAATTCTTATAAATATAGAAACCTCCGAAAAGAACCCTACATCAGAAGTTCCGCCACCGCAAGCATCTGTAGCCATGAAAAACCAATCAGGAGCCCGTTCTGGCACCCTGCCAGAGGGGGAACCATCACCGGAGGCCATCTTGATCATCCCGATAGCCACCATGATGAGGAGGGAGTAGTTCACCCTCGGTGCTGAGGGTATGTACCAGTAGCTATGTGCTACCTCTTGATCTTGGTTGGTTTTTCCCTTGAAGAGGAAAGGGTGATGCAGCAAAGTAGCTTAAGTACTTCCCTCAGTTTTGAGAACCAAGGTATGAATCCAGTAGGAGACTACGTAACAAGCCACTGAATACCTGCACAAACAAACACCAACTTGCAACCAACGTGTTAAAGGAGTTGTCAATCCCTTCACGGTTATTCGCAAAGTGAGATCTGGTAGAGATGGATAAAGGGTAAAATAATATTTTTGGTATTTTTTGGTTTATGGAATGGAAAGTAAAAGATTGAAAACTAAGGGAACGGCGACAAAAATTAGCAAGTTGACGGGAAACTAATATGATGTAAAATAGACCCGAGGGCCATAGGTTTCACTAGAGGCTTCTCTCAAGATAGAAGTTATTACGTTAGGTGAACAAATTACTGCTGAGCAATTGATAGAAAAGCGCAAAATTATGACAATATCTAAGGCAATGATCATGAATGTAGGCATCACATCCGTGTCAAATAGACCGAAACGATTCTGCATCTACTAATATTACTCCACACATCGACCGACTCGTGCCTGCATCTAGAGTATTAAGTTCGTAGGAACAGAGTAATGCATTAAGCAAGATGGCATGATGTAGGGGGATTAACTCAAGCAATATGATGAAAATACCATCGTTTTATCCCCGATGGCAACAATACAATACGTGTAGGTTCCCCTTCTGTCACTAGGATCGAGCACCGCAAGATTGAACCTAAAGCTAAGCACTTCTCCCATTGCAAGAAAAACCAATCTAGTTCGCCAAACCAAATCGATAGTTCAAAGAGACTTGCAAAGATATCAAGTCATGCATATAAGAATTTAGAGGAGATTCAAATAATATTCATAAATAAGTTGATCATAAATCCACAATTCATCGAATCTCGGCAAACACACCGCAAAAGAGTATTAGATCGAATAGATCTCCAAGAACATCGACGAGAACTTTGTATTGAGAATCAAAGAGACAGAAGAAGCCATCTAGCTACTAGCTATGGACCCGTAGGTCTGAAGTAAACTACTCATGCTTCATCGGAGAGGCAATGGTGTTGATGTAGAAGCCCTCCGTGATCGATTCCCCTCCGGCAGGATGCCGGAAAAGGCCTCAAGATGGGATCTCATGGATATAGAAGGTTGCGGCGGTCGAAAAGTGGTTTCGTGGCTCCCCTGGATGTTTTTGGGGTATAAGAGTATATATAGGAGTAAGAATTAGGTGAGGAGAGCTACGAGGGGCCCACAAGGTCGGGGGGCGCGCCCCACCCCCCTGGGCGCACCCTCCACCCTTGCGGCCGCTTCGAGGCTCTTCTGACTTGCACTCCAAGTCTCCTGGGTGTCTTTTGGTCCAAGAAAAATCATCGTGAAAGTTTTATTCCGTTTGGTATTTCTTTTCTGTGAAACTCTAAAACAAGGAAAGAACAGAAACTGGCACTGGGCTCTAGTTAATAGTTTAGTCCCAAAAATCATTTAAATGCATATAAAACATCCGAAACAGATAATATAATAGCATGAAACAATAAAAAATTATAGATACGTTGGAGACGTATCAAGCATCCCCCGAGCTTAATTCCTGCTCGTCCTTGAGTAGGTAAATGATAAAAACAGAATTTTTAATGTCGAATGCTACCTAACATATTTATCCATGTATTTATCTTTATTGTGGCATGACTTTTCAGATCCGTAAGTTTAAAAACAAAAGTTTAATATTGACGTAAAAACAATAATACTTCAAGCATACTAACAAAATAATTATGTCTTCTCAAAATAACATGGCCAAAGAAAGCTTATCCCCACAAAATCATATAGTCTGGCTATGCTCCATCGTCATCACACAAAATATTTAAATCATGCGCAACCCCGATGACAAGTCAAGCAATTGTTTCATACTTTTTGTGTTCTCAAACTTTTTCAACTTTCACGCAATACATGAGCATGAGCCATGGACATAGCACTATAGGTGGAATAGACGGTGGTTGTGGAGAAGACAAAAGAAAGAGATAGTCTCACATCAACTAGGTGTATCAATGGGCTATGGAGATGCCCATATATAGATATCAATGTGAGTGAGTAGGGATTGCCATGCAACGGATGCACTAGAGCTATAAGTTTATGAAAACTCAAAAAGAAAACTAAGTGGGTGTGCATCCAACTTGCTTGCTCACGAAGACCTAGGGCAATTTAAGGAAGCACATCATTGCAATATAGAAGCCAAGTTCTATAATGAAAAATCCGCACTAGTATATGAAAGTGATATCATAGGAGACTCTCTATCATGAAGATCATGGTGCTACTTTGAAGCACAAGTGTGGTAAAAAGGATAGTAACATTGTTCCTTCTCTCTTTTTCTATCTTTTTATTTTTGGGCCTTCTCTCATTTTTTGGCCTCTTTTTTTTTTAATTTTTCGTCTAGAGTCTCATCCTGACTTGTGGGGGAATCATAGCCTCCATCATCCTTTCTTCACATGGGACAATGCTCTAATAATGAAGATCATCACACTTTTATTTACTTACAACTCAAGAATTACAACTCGATACTTAGAACAAAATTTGACACTGTGTGAATGCCTCCGGCGATGTACCAGGATGTGCAATTAATCAAGAGAGACATGTATAAAAAATGATGAACGGTGGCTTTGCCACAAATACGATGTTCACTACATGATCATGCAAAGCAATATGACAATGATGGAGCGTGTCATAATAAACAAACAGTAGAAAGTTGCATGGCAATATATCTCGGAATGGCTATGGAGATGCCATAATAGGTAGGTATGGTGGCTATTTTGAGGAAGAATATTTGGTGGGTTTATGGTACCGGTGAAAGTTGTGCGGTACTAGAGAGGCTAGCAATGGCTGAAATGTGAGAGTGCATATATTATAATCCATGGACTCAACATTAGTCATAAAGAACTCACATACTTATTGCAAAAATCTATTAGTCATCAAAACAAAGTACTACGGGCATGCTCCTAGGGGGATAGATTGGTAGGAGAAGACCATCGCTCGTCCCCGGCCGCCACTCATAAGGAAGACAATCAAAAAATAAATCATGCTCCGACATCATCACATAACGGTTCACCATATGTGCATGCTAAGGGACTCACAAACTTTAATACAGTATTTACCAAATTCACAACTACTTACTAGCATGAATCTAATATCACCATCTTCATATCTCAAAACAATCATAAGGAATCAAACTTCTCATAGTATTCAATGCACTTTATATGAAAGTTTTTATTATATCCCTCTGGGATGCCTATCATATTATGACTAATTTATAACCAAAGCAAACTAATATGCTGTTTAGAGACTCTCGAAATAATATAAGTGAAGTACGAGAGTTCATCAATTTCTATAATATAAAACCACTGTCATGCTCTAAAAAGATATAATTGAAGCACTAGAGCCAATTTTGCCTAGCTCAAAAGATATAAGTTAAGCACATAGAGCATTCTAGTAAATCACGATTCATGCGAGTATCTCTCAAAAGGTGTGTACAGCAAGGATGATTGTGGTACACTAAAAAGCAAAGACTCAAATCATACAAGACGCTCCAAGCAAAACACATATCATGTGGTGAATAAAAATATAGCCTCAAGTAAAGTTACCGATAGACGAAGACGAAAGAGGGGTGCCTTCCCGGGGCTTCCCCAAGCTTAGGCTTTTTGAAATCCTTTAATACTATGTTGGGGTGCCTTGGGCATCCCTAAGCTTAGGCTCTTGACACTCCTTATTCCATAGTCCATCAAATCCTTACCCAAAACTTGAAAACTTCACAACACAAAACTCCAACAGAAAATCCTGTAAGCTCCGTTAGTATAAGAAAATAATTCACCACTTTTGGTCCTATTTTGAACTCATTCTTTATTTATAATGGTGTAATATCTACTGTATTCCAACTTTTCCATGGTTCATACCCCCTGATACTAGCCATAGATGCATCAAAATAAGTAAACAACACGCGAAAAACAGAATCTGTCAAAAATAGAACAGTCTATAGAAATTTGGACATTTAGAATACTTCCGTAACTCCAAAAATCCTGAGAAATTAGGAAGTCCTATAAAATTTGTTTATAAATCCTATTAAAAAAAGAATCAGTATTTTATCGCGCTTCTATTAGAAACTAAAACGAATCTCCTGGGTGCAAAAGTTTCTGTTTTTCAGCAGGATCAAATCAATTATTACCATAAGCTATCCCAAAGGTCTTGCTTGGCACAAACACTAATTAAAACACAAAACCACATCTAAGCAGAGGCTAGATGATTTATTCAAAGCAAAACAGGACCTAAAAAGCAAGAACTAAAATAAAATTGGGTTGCCCCCCAACAAGCGCTATTGTTTAACGCCCCTAGCTAGGCATAAAAACACGAATAGTCTAAGTATTATCATCTTTGGCATGCAATCCATAAGTGGATCTCATAATATATTCATAAGTAAATTTAATTTTCTTTCTTGGAAAGTGTTCCATGCATTTTCTTAACGGAAATTGAAATCTAATGTTTCCTTCTTTCATATCAATAATTGCACCAATCGTTCTAAGGAAAGGTCTAC
This sequence comes from Triticum aestivum, assembly GCF_018294505.1. NCBI lineage: Eukaryota > Viridiplantae > Streptophyta > Magnoliopsida > Poales > Poaceae > Triticum > Triticum aestivum. The sequence goes on along the minus strand of NC_057794.1, from coordinate 316,376,033 downwards.
CAAGAATAATAGGATATGTAGGATTGCAATCTATATCAAGAACAATGAAATCTATTTTCAACAATAAGAACATCATTAATTCTTCCCATAGGTTTCTTAATAGTGGAATCCGCAAGATGCAAATTTAAGGAACAATAATCAAATTCACACAAACCTATCACATCACATGAAGTTTTCGGAATCATGGAAACACTAGCACCCAAATCACACAAAGCATCGCCATTCATAATCTTTAATCTTAATCTTAATAGTAGGTTCCCACTCTTCATAAAGTTTTCTAGGAATAGAAACTTCCAAATTAAGCTTTTGTTCATTAGATTGCATCATAACATCAAGGATGTGTTTAGTAAAAGCTTTGTTTTGATTATAAGCATGAGGAGAATTCAACATGGATTGCAACAAGTAAATACAATCTATCAAAGAGCAATTATCATAATTAAAGTCCTTGAAATCCAAAATGGCGGTTCATTGCTAACTAAAGTTTTGACCTCTTCAATCCCACTTTTATCAATTTTTGCATCAAGATCTAAAAACTCTGAATCATTGGGACGCCTTCTAACTAAAGTTGACTCATATCCAATCCCATATTTATCAAGATTTACATTGGAAAACAAAGATTCAATAGGAGTCACATCAATCACTTTTATATCTTCATCATTTTTTCACGGAAACTGGAAGAACACGCTTTTATAAACCAATCTTTCTTAGCACGCATCTTAGCGGTTCTTTCTTTGCATTCATCAACGGAAATTCTCATAGATTTGAGAGACTCGTTGATATCATGCCTAGGTGTAATAGATCTATGTTTCAAAGAATCAACATCAAGAGAAATTCTATCCATGTTCCTAGCCAAATCATCAATCTTAAGCAAATTTTCTTCAATCAAAGCATTGAAATTATTTTGTGAACTAATAAATTCTTTAACACTATTCTCAAATTTAGAGGGCATCTTATTATAATTTCCATCAGAATTGTTGTAGGAATTACCATAATTATTAGAGGAATTGCTAGGAAACGGCCTAGGATTAAAATTACCTCTATACACATTATTACCAAAATTGTTCCTACCAACAAAATTCACATCCATAGATTCATTATTGTTTTCAATAAACGTAGAAAAAGGCATATCATTAGGATCAAAAGGAGCACTCTTACTAGCAAACAATTTCATAAGCTCATCCATCTTTCCACTGAAAACATTTATTTCTTCAATTGAATGCACTTTTTTACTAGTGGAAGATCTTTCGGTATGCCATTGAGAATAGTTGACCATAATATTATCTAGGAGTTAGTAGCTTCTCCTAAAGTAATTTCCATAAAAGTGCCTCCCACGGCCGAATCTAAAAGATTTCTAGAAGCAAAATTCAATCCGGCATAATTTTTTGTATAATCATACATAAATTCAAACCAGGAGTAGGGCAATTTCTAATCACCAATTTCATCTTCTCCCAAGATTGTGCAACATGTTCATGATCAAGTTGCTTAAAATTCATAATATCGTTCCTAATGGAGATGATCTTAGCGGGAGGAAAATACTTTGAAATAAAAGCATCTTTACACTTATTCCATGAATCAATACTATTTTTAGGCAAAGATGAAAACCAAGTTTTAGCGTGATCCCTAAGGGAGAACGGAAATAACTTCAACTTCACAATATCATTATCCACATATTTTTTATTTTGCATATCACACAAATCAACGAAATTATTAAGATGGGATGCGGCATCTTCATTTGGAAGGCCGGAAAATTGATCTTTCATAACAAGATTCAGCAAAGCAGTATTAATCTCACAAGATTCTGCATTAGCATCGGGAGGAATTAGAGTACTAATAAAATCATTGTTGTTGGTATTGGAAAAGTCACACAATTTGGTATTATCTTGAGCCATCGTGACAAAGTAAGAAATCCAACACACGAGCACACAAAAAAACAAGTGAAGAAGACGAACGGAAGAGAGGCGAAGAAAAGGCGAATCTTTTCAAAAATCATTTTAGAAATGGGGGAGCGGAAAACGAGAGGCGAATGGCGAATAATGAAATGTGAGAGATGAGAGTTTATGATGGGTACTTGGTATGTCTTGGCTTGGTGTTGATCTCCCCGGCAACGGCGCCAGAAATCCTTCTTGCTACCTCTAGAGCTTGCGTTGGTTTTTTCCTTAAAGTGGAAAGGGTGATGTAGAAAAGTAGCGTAAGTATTTCCCTCAGTTTTGGGAACCAAGGTATCAATCCAGTAGGAGACTACACAACAAGTCACCGAATACCTGCACAAACAAACACCAACTTGCAACCCGCGACAAATGGGTTGTCAATCCCTTCACGGTTATTCGCAAAGTGAGATCTGATAGAGATGGATAAATGGTAAAGTAATATTCTTGGTACTTTTTGGTTTATGGAACAGAAAATAAAACATTGCAAAGTAAGGGAACGGCGACAAAAATTGGCAAGTTAACGGGAAAGTAATATGATGTAAAATAGACCCGGGGGCCATAGGTTTCACTAGAGGCTTCTCTCAAGATAGAAGTTATTACGGTGAGTGAACAAATTACTGTCGAGCAATTGATAGAAAGCGCAAAGTTATGACAATATCTATGGCAATGATCATGAATATAGGCATCACGTCCGTGTCAAGTAGACCAAAACGATTCTGCATCTACAACTATTACTCCACACATCGATCGATTCCTGCCTACATCTAGAGTATTAAGTTCATAAGAATAGAGTAAAGCATTAAGCAAGATGACATGATGTAACGGGATTAACTCAAGAAATATGATGAAAACCCCATCGTTTTATCCTCGATGACAACAATACAATACGTGTCGCTTCCCCTACTGTCACTAGGATCGAGCACCGCAAGACCGAACCCAAAGCTAAGCACTTCTCCCATTGCGAGAAAAACCAATCTAGTTGGCCAAACCAAATCGATAGTTTGAAGAGACTTGCAAAGATATCAAATCATGCACATAAGAATTCAGAGGAGATTCAAATAATATTCATAAATAAGCTGATCATAAATCCACAATTCATCGGATCTCGGCAAACACACCGCAGAAGAGTATTACATCAAATAGATCTCCAAGAACATCGAGGAGAACTTTGTATTGAGAATCAAAGAGAGAGAAGAAGCCATCTAGCTACTAGCTATGTACTCGTAGGTCTGAAGTAAACTACTCACGCTTCATTGGAGAGGCAATGGTGTTGATGTAGAAGCCCTCCGTGATCGATTCCCCCTCTGGCAGGATGCCGGAAAAGGCCCCAACATGGGATCTCATGGGCAAAGAAGGTTGCGGTGGTGGAAAAGTGGTTTCGTAGCTCCCCTAGATGTTTTGGGGGTATAAGAGTATATATAGGAGGAAGAATTAGGTCAGGAGAGCTAGGAGGGGCCCACAAGGTCGGGGGGCGCGCCCTCCACCCTTGTGGCCGCCTCGAGGCTCTTCTAACTTGCACTCCAAGTCTCCTGGGTGTCCTCTGGTCCAAGAAAAATCATCACGGAAGATTCATTCCGTTTGAACTCCGTTTGGTATTCCTTTTTTGTGAAACTCTAAAACAAGGAAAAAACATAAACTGGCGATGGGCTCTAGGTTAATAGGTTAGTCCCAAAAATCATATAAAATAGCATATTAATGCATATAAAACATCCAAAACAGATAATATAATAGCATGGAACAATCAAAAATTATAGATACGTTGGAGACGTATCGCTATGTGCTTGATCTCTCTCTCTCTCTTTCTCTCTCTCTCTCTCATGTTCTTGATTTGGCATGATCTTGATGTACCACGAGCTTTGTTACTATAGTTGGATCTTATGGTGTTCTTCCCCATCTATCTTCTTGTGATGAATTGAGTCTTGCTCTTTGAGGTTTTGTTATGTTAGATTGAGTATTGGATTTCGGAACACTTGATGTCTGTCTTGCGATGGGATATCTTTGGTGACAATGGGTTGTTCTATTGATTCACTTGATGTATGTTTTGGCACTCAACTCGCGGATTCCCGAGGTGACATTGGGGTAATCTATGCATAGGGGTTGATGCATGTTTTCGTTCTACGTTCTCCGATAGGAACTTTGGAGTGATTCTTTGTTGCACGTTGAGGGATTTTTATATGATCCAATTATGTTATCATTGTTGAGAGAATTTGCACTACTGAAAGTATGAACCCTAGAAATTATTTCCAAGCATTGCAATACTGTTTTTGCTCACTTTTGTTACTAGTTACTTTGCTGTTTTTATATTTTCATATTACAAAAACCTATATCTACTATCCATATTACACTTGTATCACCATCTCTTCACCGAACTAGTGCACCTATACAATTTACCATTGTATTGGGTGTGTTGGGGACACAAGAGACTCTTTGTTATTTGGTTGTAGGTTGTTTGAGAGAGAGACCTTCATCCTATGCCTTCCATGGATTGATAAACCTTAGGTCATCCACTTAAGGGAAAATTGCTACTGTCCTACAAAACTTTGCGCTTTGGAGGCCCAACATGAGTCTACGAGAAGAAGGTTGCGTAGTAGACATCAATGCTTTCCAGTGATGACCGTAGTTTGAGGAGTTCATGTATTCACTATGTGTTAATGCTTTTTCCGGTTCTCTATTAAAAGGAGGCCTTAATATCCCTTAGTTTCCTTATGGACCCCGCTGCCATGGGAGGGTAGGACAAAAGATGTCATACAAGTTCTTTCCATAAGCAAGTATGACTATTTACGAAATACATGCCTACATTATATTTATGAACTGGAGCTTGTTTTTTATTGCCCTATGTCATGACTATTAGATGATGAATATCATCCAACGAATCTATCGATCCAATGCCTACGAATTTCCTATATATTGTTCTTGCTAAGTTACTACTGCTGTTGGTACTATTACACTTGCTACAAATTCATTGATATCACTGTTACCGTTACTATTGCCGTTACTACGACCATCAAAACTATTATACTATTGTGCTACTAATCACTTTGTTGTAGATATTTAATCTCCACGTGTGGTTGAATTGACAACTCAGCGGCTAATACTTACAAATATTCCTTGGCTCCCCTTGTGTTGGATCTATAAATTTGGGTTGAATACTCTACCCTCGAAAACTGTTGTGATCCCCTATACTTGTGAGTTATCACTCCCCACTCTATATAGGGGTGTTGAAGGGCTGGGGGCGCAGCCCTAGCCCCTCCTCCAAGGTGGGGAGGAGGCCAAAGGGGGAGGAGTGCCCTCCAAGCCAAGTGGAGGGCCCTCTCCCTTAGGGTTTCCCTTCCCCTAGGCGGATGGGCCTTAGGGGCTGGTGTGCCTGGCCCAATAAGGCTAGGATGCCCCCATATAGCCCATGCATGCCATAGGTGCTGGAGGGATCCTTCTAGAAACTTCTAGAACCTTCTAGAACCTTCCGGAAGCTTCCCTATACAATACCGGTAAAACCCGAAACTTTTCCGGTAGCCAAAATATGACTTCCCATATATAAATCTTTACCTCCGGACTATTTCGGAGCTCCTTGTGACGTCCAGGGTCTCATCCGGGAATCCGAACAACATTTGGCCACCAACGTGAATATCCCAATACTACTCTAGCATCACCGAACGTTAAGTGTGCGGACCCTACGGGTTCGAGAATCATGTGGACAAGACCGAGACATCTCTTCAGTCAACAACCAATAGTAGAACCTGGATGCCCATATTGGTTCCCACATATTCCACGATGATCTTTATCGGTCAAACCATGATACCAAGGATTCAATCAATCCCGTATGCAGTTCCCTTTATCTAGCAGTACGTTACTTACCTGAGATTCGATCGTCGGTATCTCCATACCTAGTTCATCTCATTACCGGCAAGTCTCTTTACTCGTTCCGTAATACAAGATCCCGTGACTATCTCCTTAGTCACATTGCTTGCAAGCTTCTTGCGATGTTGTATTACCGAGAGGGCCCAGAGATACCTCTCCATCATACAGAGTGACAAAATCCAGTCTCGATCCATGCCAACCCAACAGACACCCTCGGAGATACCTGTAGAGTACCTTTATGATCACCCAGTGACGAAGTGATGTTTGATACACATTCCTCCGGTGTCAGAGAGTTGCATGAGCGCATGGTCTTAGGAAAAAATACTAGACATGAAGAAAGCAATAGCAATAAACTAATACAATCAAATGCTATGCTTATGGCTGGGTCTTGTCCATCACATCATTATCCTAATGATGTGAACCCGTTATCAAATGACAACTCATGTGTCGGGGAGCGCTGATTCCACCAACACCTATGGGGACAGGGCCCCTTTCGGTTCGGTGAGGGCGGAGGCCGCACAAAGAGCGGATCGAGGCGGTACACGCGAGCGGTTTTACCCAGCTTCGGGCCGCACGGATGCGTAAAACCCTACTGCTGCTTGTTTGTGTGTATTGAATTCTTGCTCAGGAGCGATGGACGCTGCCAGACTGAGCGTGAGAGTGTTCCTGATGTTTCGAATGAGCCGAACCGGCCGAACCCCCCTCTGCGTTGCGCCTGGGCCTCCTTTTATACTTTCAAGGGGTCACCGACAGGTGGCAACGTAGACTAGAAGGGTAAAAATGGAAAAGGATGCGGTAGGTGCAGCTACCGCTACTGTGGATACAGTGCACCCTACCTAACTCTGACGGCAGGGGACAAAGTCATTAAATGCCCGTCTGAGTTGCCTAAACAGTGCAAAAAGTGACCGTTAGGAGCGCCACCGTTTGCCACGATGGCCTTCTCTTCATCTCCGCTTGCCACCGCGCACCCCTAGCTGCGCAGCCTCCTGCCACGTGTGCTTGGGAGAGTCCTGGAGCGACACGTTAGCAGGTGTGCTGGAGTGCGGGCACGAAGTGGGGGTTTCCCGCGGCAAGCTCCTTGCCGCGGTCGTCGTCTTGTCGCGCCCGGAAGCTTGTCGTTCGCCGGGCCTTGCTGGGACGCAGGGCGCGTCGCGGCAAGCTTTCTTGGTATGCCTTGAGTGGCCTTCCCGGCAAGCTCCTCTTGCCGGGGTCTTGTCTCTTCCCGGCAAGATCCTCTTGCCGGGGCCTGGGTTGGCCTTCCCGGCAAGTTCCTCTTGCCGGGGCCTTGGTTTGACTACTTTGTTCTTGAATGGTCTTCAAGGGAACCACGGAGGGTCTTGGCGGTCACCCGGCAAGCCTTGCCGCGGGATGCTGCAACTGCCCGTGCACAAGTTCGGGATACTAGGGTACCCCTACTCTAGTACACCGACATCATGTCTATGGTTAGGAAACCTTAACCATCTGTGACGACCCGAGACCGATGCTGCAGATGCCTTCCAGTTATTTCGTTGTTGCCGTGTGTTTTATTTCGTTTGTTGCATTTATGATGTCATCATTTGCATTGCATCGGCACTTCGGCCATCATGTTTTCAAAACTTGCATCCGTTCGTGGTTGCCACTTCTTCCTTGTCTCTGCCAGACCGTTCTCTTCTCTCTTGTCTTCTCCGTGGCAATGTTGTCAGACCGTTTGTCTTACTTGATGATTCTCAGTAAAACCACACAGTTGACCTCGTCTGCCTAACCCTTCTTTGCACAATGCATCGACCCCTCGCGCGCACGTTTGAAAACTTCCCCAGACCGATCTGGACAGTCGTTACCAATGGGTCCGGATCAACACCTAACATCCTCCAAATATCTGTGGTTTCTTCGTTGGACTCCCCTAACCCATTTTTCCCGACCGTCGGATTATGATCGGATGGCTCCGAAGCCCCCTCAGACATTAAAACCTAGCCCTCCGTGCTATAAAAAGAAGTCCTAGCCCCTCCACAATTGAAAACCCTACCCTCCTCCTCCAAATCCGTGCCGCCGCCAGCCTCCTCCACCCCTCGGTCGCCAGCTCCCACCTCTCCACGCGTGGGCCCTCCTAGCCCAGATCCAGGCCCGCTTAGGCCCGGGTCAGTCGCCGCCGTCAGGGAGCTCTCGCAGCCTCCCGTGCTCCTCCAATGGAGGCAACCATCCGTGCACCTGCTCGACCCCATCGCATCACCGCCGCCTCCTCCGGCTATCGGATCGCGCTGGAGCACCGCCGGATGAGGCCGACCTCGCCTCCCTAATATTTCTCTCCCGTTGCTCTCCCTCCCATCTCAAATCTCCCTGTCTCTCAATTCTCGTGCACAGGACGACGGAGGCCGCCCTTGAAGCTCGCCGCCGTGGGTCGCCAAGCTCCGCCAACCATCAGATCTGGTCGTTCTTCGCCAAATCCTCCCATTCCACGACTTCCCAGGGGGGTGCGCCACCCACCGGAGTTCTAGCCGCGCCGCTAGGGCCTCTGCTTCCCCTGCTTGCATAGCCTCCAACCGCGTGCTCGAACCCCTTCCTTCGACTGCACGAGCGCAGCGCTTGGGCCAGCAGCCTACAAGCCTAGCTGCGACCTCCGCCAGCCCGATCCGCTCCACCGTCTGAGCCATGCCCATGGTGAGAAAACCCCCAGCCTCCCTTGTGCATTATTGGGCCAGCAGTTTCGGTCCATCATGTGTTTTTTTTCGTGGAGCGATTTTGCCATTTATCCAGAGAACGCCTGTTTTACAGAAAAACCCTTAATGTTCATGCATTTAATAACTAAATAACCATGCATCATATGTAAAAACTTCAAATGTGTAAAATGCTTAGAATTTTGTCTAGTTTCATGAATGCCACTTTCATCCATGTTTTAAATATTTAAACTTGATGTTTGTATTAATTTGCTCAAATGCCATGATAAAATCATTTATTTAATAACTAAATAACCTTAGCTCCATTTTAAATAAACTTTATATGTAATTGGGATAGAAAAATGCATAGATTAACATAGTGCACTTACTTTGCATGTTTAACAACATTAAAATTATGTTTAGGGCAGAACTATACCACGTTTGAAAGATGCACATGGGGATTTTCCGGAATTGTTGTATGTTGTTCCGGCCTCGTTTAAACTTGCTTAAATAGTTAGTTTACTTGTGCTTCACCTCTTGCCATGTTAATGAACATTTAATATTGATGGGTAGCATAAATGAGAGTGAACTAAATATTTGAATATGGTGTTTCATCAATATGCAACTCATTGCATATTGAGCTCCACTTAATTTGTAGTATTGATTTGTTGCACTTTGCCATGTCATGCCTCATTAAACCGAACATGCATCATACTTGACTGTGCATCATGCCATGTTTATGCTTGTTTGTTTACTATGTTGTTTGCTTCTTTTCGGTTGCGCTTCTCCTTGATAGTTCCGGTTATGTCGCAATTGTGAGGACCCGTTCAACTACATTGGTTCGTCTATTTCTTGGACTCGTTCTTCTTTCTAGCGGGATTTCAGTCAAGATGACCGTTACCCTAGATCTCACTACTATCTTTGCTTTGGTAGTTGTCTCGATGCTATCGCTATGTCACGCCACCTATCACTTGTTTATCAAGCCTCCCAAATTGCCATGACAGCCTCTAACCTTTTTCCACCATTCCAGCAAACCGTTGTTTGGCTATGTTACCGGCTTGCTCAGCCCCTCTTATAGTGTTGCTAGTTGTAGGTTGTTCCATGTTGGGACATGGATATCATGGGATATCACAATATCTCTTATTTAATTAATGCATCTATATACTTGGTAAAGGGTGGAAGGCTCGGCCTTTTGCCTGCTGTTTTGTTCCACTCTTGCGGCCTTAGTTTCCGTCATACCGGTGTTATGTTCCTTGATTTTGCGTCCCTAACACGGTGAGGGTTTATGGGCCCCTCTTGACAGTTTGCTTTGAATAAAACTCTTCCCAGCAAGGCCCAACACCGGTTTTAACATTTGCCCAACCCAATAACTAAACATGATAATAAATTTGACGCATACTGAGTTAGCACTACCTGAGGTTCCTTATTCAACATAATACAAAGGGGCCAGTGTTGATGGCGTTGGTCCGAACTGGAGTACCGTGCGGGCTACCGGGGGCAACTCGGGACGTCAGTTACTGTACGCTTAGCTCATCCGGTCGTGGCCTGAGACGAGATATGCGTGGCTACTATTAGGGTGTCTGATAACCCACAAGTATAGGGGATCGCAACAGTTTTCGAGGGTAGAGTATTCAACCCAAATTTATTGATTCGACACAAGGGGAGCCAAAGAATATTCTCAAGTATTAGCAGCTGAGTTGTCAATTCAACCACACCTGGAAACTTAATATCTGTAGCAAGGTATTTAGTAGAAAAGTAATATGATAGTAGTGGTAACGATAGCAAAAGTAATATTTTTGGGTTTTGTAGTGATTGTAACAGTAGCAAAGGAAAAGTAAATAAGCGAAGAACAATATATGAAAAGCTTGTAGGCATTGGATCGGTGATGGAGAATTATGCCGGATGCGATCGATCATGTAACAGTCATAACCTAGGGTGACACAGAACTAGCTCCAGTTCATCAATGTAATGTAGGCATGTATTCCGAATATAGTCATACGTGCTTATGGAAAAGAACTTGCATGACATCTTTTGTCCTACCCTCCCGTGGCAGCGGGGTCCTATTGGAAACTAAGGGATATTAAGGCCTCCTTTTAATAGAGTACCGGACCAAAGCATTAACTCATAGTGCATACATGGACTCCTCAAACTACGTTCATCACCGGTAAGTATCCCGATTATTGTCACTTCGGGGTTAACAGATCATAACATATAATAGGTGACTATGGACTAGCAAGATAGGATCAAGAACTCTCATATATTGATGAAAACATAATAGGTTTAGATCTGAAGTCATGGCACTCGGGCCCTAGTGACAAGCATTAAGCATATCAAAGTCATAGCAACATCAATCTCAGAACATAGTGGATACTAGGGATCAAACCCTAACAAAACTAACTCGATTACATGATAAATCTCATCCAACCCATCACCGTCCAGCAAGCCTACGATGGAATTACTCACACACGGTGTTGAGCATCATGAAATTGGTGATTGAGGAAGGTTGATGATGACGATGGCGATGGATTCCCCTCTCCGGAGCCCCGAACGGACTCCAAATCAGCCCTCCCGAGAGAGTTTAGGGCTTGGCGGCGGCTCTGTATCGTAAAACGCGATGAATCCTTCTCCCTGATTTTTTTCTCCCCGAAAGTGAATATATGGTGTCCAGGTTGAGGCCGGTGGAGCGTCAGGGGGCCCACGAGGCAGGGGGGCACGCCCATGGGGGTAGGGCGCGCCCCCCACCCTCGTGGACAGGGTGTGGGCCCCCTGACATGGATCTTTCTTCCAGTATTTTTTATATATACCAAAATAATTCTCCGTTGATTTTCAGGTCATTCCGAGAACTTTTATTTCTGCACAAAAATAACACCATGGCAATTCTACTAAAAACAGCGTCAGTCCGGGTTAGTTCCATTCAAATCATGCAAGTTATAGTCCAAAACAAGGGCAAAAGTGTTTGGAAAAGTAGATACAACGAAGACGTATCAACTCCCCCAAGCTTAAACCTTTGCTTGTCCTAAAGCAATTCAGTTGATAAACTGAAAGTTATAAGGAAAAACTTTTACAAACTCTGTTTTCTCTTGTTGTTGTAAATATGTAAAGCCAGCATTCAAGTTTTCAGCAAAGATTATGAACTAACTATATTCACAATCACACTTAGGTCTCATGTTTACTCATATCAATGGCATAATCAACTAGCGAGCAATAATAATAAATCTCGGATGACAACACTTTCTCAAAGCAATCATGATATGATATAACAAGATGGTATCTCGCTAGCCCTTTCTGAGACCGCAAAACATAAATGCAGAGCACCTTTAAAGATCAAGGACAGACTAGACATTGTAATTCATGGTAAAAGAGATCCAGTCAATTCATACTCAATGTAAACTAACAGTAATGGATGCAAATGACAACGGTGCTCTCCAAGTGGTTCTTTTTAATAAGAGGATGATGACTCAACATAAAAGTAAATAGATAGGCCCTTCGTAGAGGGAACTAGGGATTTGTAGAGGTGCCAGAGCTCGTTTTGAAATAGATATGAATAATATTTTGAGTGGTATACTTTCATTGTCAACATAACAACCGAGAGATCTGGATATCTTCCATGCTACACACATTATAGGCGGTTCCGAAACAGAATGGTAAAGTTTATACTCCCCCTCCACCAACAAGCATCAATCCATGGCTTGCTCGAAACAACGAGTGCCTCCAACTAACAACAGTCTTGGGGGAGTTATGTTTGCAGTTATTTTGATTTGATTTGCATAAAGCATGGGACTGGGCATCTCGGTGACCAGCCATTTTCTCATGAGTGAGGAGCGGAGTCCACTCCTCTTGAGAATAACCCGCCTAGCGTGGAAGATACAGACAGCCCTAGTTGATACATGAGCTATTCGAGCATACAAAACAGAATGTTTATTTGAAGGTTTAGAGTTTGGCACATACAAATTTACTTGGAATGGCAGGTAGATACCGTATATAGGTAGGTATGGTGGACTCATATGGAATAACTTTGGGGTTTATGTAATTGGATGCACAAGCAGTGTTCCCGCTTAGTACTGGTGAAGGCTAGAAAAAGACTGGGAAGCGACCAGCTATAGAGCAACAACAGTCATGAACATGCATTAAAATTAATCAACACCGAATGCAAGCATGAGTAGGATATAATGCACCATGAACATAAATATCCTAGAGTCTATGTTGATTTTGTTTCAACTACATGCGTGAACATGTGCCAAGTCAAGCCGCTCGAATCGTTCAAAAGAGGATACCACCCTATAATACCACATCACAACCATTTTAATAGCATGTTGGCATGCAAGGTAAACCATTATAAGCTCCTAGCTAATTAAGCATGGCATAAGCAACTACAATCTCTAATTGTCATTGCAAACATGTTTATTCATAATAGGCTGAATCAGGAACGATGAACTAATCATATTTACAAAAACAAGAGAGGTCGAGTTCATACCAGCTTTTCTCATCTCAATAAGTTCATCATATAATCATCATTATTGCCTTTCACTTGCACGACCGAATAGTTTGGATAATAATAATAGTGCACATGCATTGGACTAAGCTGGAATCTGCAAGCATTCAATTCAAGAGAGAATACAAGGTAATATGGACTCTTTGTTAGATCAACAATAATGCATATGAGAGCCACTCAACATTTTCATTATGGTCTTCTCCTATCGACCCCCAAAGAAAAGAAAAGAAGTAAACTATTTACACTGGAAAGCTCCCAACAAGCAAAAGAAGAACAGGAAATCTTTTTGGGTTTTCTTTTAATTACTACTACAAACAAGAAAGTAAACTAGCTAAAAGCTACAACTAATGTTTTTTGTTTTTCTTAAGGTTTATCAAACACACAGGAAGAAAGCATAAAAAGGGAAAATAAACTAGCATGGATGATACAGTGAAAAAGTATGAGCACCGACAACTAGCATGAGTGTGTGAACAGGAATGTAATGTCAGTGAGAGATACGTGCTCCCCCAAGCTTAGGCTTTTGGCGTAAGTTAGTCTATGGCCACGGCTAGCCTGGCGGATATCCAAAGTTATAGTTGGCGTCGTACTGAGATGCAGTGGCAATTGCCTGATGAGCTGCAGCTTGGAGGTGAGCTGTCTCTGCCCTCCTCTCGTACTTGGTTGCCTCCTCCCTGGTTATAACATATCTTCCCTTTGCCTGAAAGTCAAAGAAAGTAGGAGCCATGAGAGCAACGTGATAGGTGCGTCGTCTGTCAAAGATTAGTCAGTATTGGAGGAACTGATCGTTCCCCTCAACAAACTGATGATGAACCATAGCATCATAATCTAGATAAGAAGGAGGCAACTCAATATCATCTCCATGTATGGGTATCTCAAGAAAGTTAGCTATACGAGTTGCATAAATTCCAGCAAAGAAATCTCCATGAATACGAATATTATGCAACCTACATGCAACAATAGCCCCCAAGTTGTATTGTTTATCTCCTAAAACAACGCTCCTGAGAACGCTAAGATCAGGTACACACATGTGACATGCCTCATCCTTACCATTTACGCATCTACCTATGAAGAGTGCAAAATAATGTATAGCAGGAAAATGAATGCTCCCTATGGTGGCTTGTGTTACATCTCTAGATTCCCCCACTGTAATACTAGCAAGAAAATCTCTAAATTCAAATTTGCGAGGTTCACTAACATTACCCACTGTTGGAGTTTACAAGCAGTGTTAAAATCTTCTAAGTCCATGGTATAAGATTTATCATAAAGGTCAAACAGGACAGTTTGACAATTGTGTGATGACGAAAATTTAAACCTTCTCACAAATGAATCAGTTAAATAGAGGTATTGATGGCACTTATCTCCCTTGAAGCTCTCCAAATCAGCATTACACACATATGCGTCAAATTCCTCTGTAATTCCTGCTCGGATCATGAAATCCTCTGACGGCCATTCACAAGGCCGCACTTGAGCGTATCTTGGTGGTTCCTCATCCGCATCGCGTATTGCGGGCCTGGGTCCTTGCTTCCTTGAAGAACCACCTTGGTACATTTTCCTAAACATATTTCTTCCTTTGAAAAATTTCTGAAATTTTTAGTAAATTCAAAATAAAAGTGAACCAAACTCAACAATATTGATAACAACTACTCCTACAAGTGCCTAGAGACTATATCATGCATTAAAACTACTTTTGACCATATAAATTTGACATGCAAGATCAAGAACGGGGTCACCTAAGCAGCAAAAGTTTGTAATAAATAAAGCACTAGAACAAAAACTAATTGGACCATTGGAGGAGTCACATACCAAAGAACAATCCCCCAAAGCAGTTTTGTGAATGGAGCTTTGAGCAAGGAGATCGAAAATGGCAGCAAGATGAGCTAGAACTCGTGCTTGAGCTTGTTAGTGATTTTTTTGGGAGGAAGAAGGAGTGTATGGTGGCTGGAATAAGTGGAGGGAGTCACCATGGGCCCACGAGGCAGGGGGTGCCTAGGGGGTAGGGCGCGCCCTCCACCCTCGTGGACACGTGGCTGCTCCCCTGCTGTGTTTTCAGTGCCAGATATTCTCAAATATTGTAGAAAAAATCATATTTAATTTCAGGGCATGTTGAGAACTTTTATTTTCGGGGATTTTTTTTATTGCATGGATAATTCAGAAAATAGACCAAAATTACTATTTTTGCTTTATTTAATATAAATAATAGAATGTAAAAAGAGGGTACAGAGAGTTGTGTTTTCTAATTTCATCCATCTCATGCTCATCAAAAGGAATCCACTAACAAGGTTGATCAGGACTTGTTAACAAACTCATTTCGAATAACATGAAACCGGAGAATTTTCGAATAACACTAGGTTACCTCAACGGGGATATGCATGTCCCCAACAATAAGAATATCATATTTCTTCTTGACAGTAGGAAGAGGAAATTCAAAACCTCCAATAGTAATTGTTGAAAATTTTCCAATAGAATTGATACTATGGACTTGAGGTTGTTTCCTCGGTAAGTGTACCGTATGCTCATTACCATTAACATGAAAAGTGACATTGCCTTTGGTGCAATCAATAACAGCCCCTGCAGTATTCAAGAAGGGTCTTCCAAGAATAATAGACATACTATCATCCTCGGGAATATCAAGAATAACAAAGTCCGTTAAAATAGTAATGTTTGCAACCACAACAAGCATATCCTCACAAATACCGACAGGTATGCCAGTTGATTTATCAGCCATTTGCAAACATATTTCAGTAGGTGTCAACTTATTCAAATCAAGTCTACGATATAAAGAGAGAGGCATAACACTAACACCGGCTCCAAGATCACATAAAGCAGTTTTAACATAGTTTCTTTTAATGGAGCATGGTATAGTTGGTACTCGTGGATCTCCAAGTTTCTTTGGTATTCCACCCTTAAAAGTATAATTAGCAAGCATGGTGGAAATTTCAGCCGGTATCTTTCTTTTATTAGTAACAATTTCCTTAGTATATTTAGCATAAGGATTCATTTTAAGCAGATCGGTCAAACGCATACGCAAAAAGATAGGTCTAATCATTTCAGCAAAGCGCTCAAAATTCTCATCATCCTTTTTCTTGGATTGTTTAGGAGGAAAAGGCATGGGTTTCTGAACTCATGGTTCTCTTTCTTTACCGTGCTTCCTAGCAACAAAATCTCTCTTATCATAACGTTGATTCTTTGATTGTGGGTTATCAAGATCAACAACAGGTTCAATCTCTACATCATTGTCATTGCTAGGTTGAGAATCAACATGAACATCATCATTAACATTATCACTAGGTTCATGTTCATTACCAGATTGTGTTTGAGCATCAGAAATAGAAATATCATTGGGATTATCAGGTGTGTCTACAACAGGTTCACTAGAATCATGCAAAGTCCTATCATTTTTCTTTCTCTTCCTCTTAGAAGGACTAGGTGTATCTATATTACTTCTTTGAGAATCTTTCTCAATTCTCTTAGGATAGCCCTCAGGATACAATGGTTCCTGAGTCGCTTTACCACCTCTAGTCATAACTCTAACAGCATTATCATTCTTCTTACTATTTAATTCATTGAGAAAATCATTCTGAGCTTTAAGTACTTGTTCTACTTGAGTGGTAACCATAGAAGCATGTTTACTAATAAGTTTAAGTTCACCTTTAACACTAGCCATATAATCACTCAAGTGTTCAATCATGTAAGAATAATGTTTCAATTGTCTACCAACATAAGCATTAAAATCTTCTTGCTTAACCATAAAGTTATCAAATTCATCCAAACATTGGCTAGCAAACTTAGCAGGAGGGATTTCAGCTTTATCATATCTATAGAGAGAATTTACCTTTACTACCTGTGTCGGGTTATCAAGACCATGTGTTTCTTCAATAGGTGATGAATTAAGACCATGTATTTCTTCAACAGGAGGTAAATTCTTAACATCTTCATCTTTTATACCTTTTTCTTTCATAGATTTCTTTGCTTCTTGCATATCTTCGGGACTGCAAAATAGAATACCCCTTTTCTTAGGAGTTGGCTTAGGAGTTGGTTTAGGAAGTGTCCAATTATTTTCAGTAGTCAACATATTATTCAATAGAATTTCAGGTTGATCAACAGTTCTTTCCCTGAAAACACAACCAGCACAACTATCCAGGTAATCTCTGGAAGCATCGGTTAGTCCATTATAAAAGATATCAAGTATTTCATTTTCTTAAGAAGATGATCAGGCAAAGCATTAAGTAATTGGAGAAGCCTCCCCCAAGCTTGTGGGAGACTCTCTTCTTCAATTTGGACAAAATTATATATTTCCCTTAAAGCAGCTTGTTTCTTATGAGCGGGGAAATACTTAGCAGAGAAGTAGTAAATCATATCCTGGGGACTACTCACACAACCAGGATCAAGAGAATTAAACCATATCTTAGCATCACCCTTTAATAAGAACGGAAATAATTTAAGGAAATAATAGTAGCGAGTCAACAGTTTTAGATTCATAGCCATAAAAATGATCAGATTCAACCAACGTAATTAACTCAGGATCGATAGAGAAATCATAATCCTTATCGGTAACAAAGATAGGTGAAGTAGCATAAGTAGGGTCATATTTCATTCTAGCATTCAAAGATTTTTCTTTAAGCTTAGCTAATAATTTCTTAAGATCACTTCTATCATGCAAGCAAGAAAGTCTCTAGCAGTTTCTTCATCCATAACATAACCCTCAGGAATAACAGGCAATTCATATCTAGGGGAAGAATCTTCATCATCACTTTCATCAATATTATCAGTTTCAATAATTTATTCTCTCTAGCCCTAGCAAGTTGTTCATCAAGAAATTCACCAAGTGGCACAGTAGTATCAAGTATAGAAGTAGTTTCATCATAAGTATCATGCATAGTAGAAGTGGCATCATCAATAACATGCGACATATCTGAATTAATAGCAGAAGCAGGTTTAGGCGTCGCAAGTTTACTCAAAACAGAAGGTGAATCAAGTGCAGAGCTAGATGGTAGTTCCTTACCTCCCCTCGTAGTTGAGGGAAAAATCTTGGTTCTTTGATCTTTCAAGTTCTTCATAATAATAAGAAGACATAAATCCCAAGTGACTCAAAGAATAGAGCTATGATCCCTGGCAACGGCGCCAAAAATGTTCTTGATAACCCACAAGTATAGGGGATCACAACAGTTTTCGAGGGTAGAGTATTCAACCCAAATTTATTGATTCGACACAAGGGGAGCCAAAGAATATTCTCAAGTATTAGCAGCTGAGTTGTCAATTCAACCACACCTGGAAACTTAATATCTACAGCAAGGTATTTAGTAGCAAAGTAATATGATAGTAGTGGTAACAATAGCAAAAGTAATATTTTTGGGTTTTGTAGTGATTGTAACAGTAGCAACGGAAAAGTAAATAAGCGAAGAACAATATATGAAAAGCTCGTAGGCATTGGATCGGTGATGGAGAATTATGCCGGATGCGATCAATCATGTAACAGTCATAACCTAGGGTGACACAGAACTAGCTCCAGTTCATCAATGTAATGTAGGCAAGTATTCTGAATATAGTCATACGTGCTTATGGAAAAGAACTTGCATGACATCTTTTGTCCTACCCTCCCGTGGCAGCAGGGTCCTATTGGAAACTAAGGGATATTAAGGCCTCCTTTTAATAAAGTACCGGACCAAAGCATTAACACGTACATAGTGAATACATGAACTCCTCAAACTACGGTCATCACCGGTAATTATCCCGATTATTGTCACTTCGGGGTTAACGGATCATAACACATAATAGGTGACTATAGACTTCCAAGATAGGATCAAGAACTCTCATATATTGATGAAAACATAATAGGTTCAGATCTGAAATCATGGCACTCGGGCCCTAGTGACAAGCATTAAGCATAGCAAAGTCATAGCAACATCAATCTCAGAACATAGTGGATACTTGGGATCAAACCCTAAGAAAACTAACTTGATTACATGATAAATCTCATCCAACCCATCACCGTCCAGCAAGCCTATGATGGAATTACTCACACATGGCGATGAGCATCATAAAATTGCTGATGGAGGAAGGTTGATGATGACGATGGCAACGGATTCCCCTCTCCGGAGCCCCGAACGACTCCAGATCATCCCTCCCGAGAGAGTTTAGGGCTTGGCGGCTCTGTATCGTAAAACATGATGAATCCTTCTCCCTGATTTTTTCTCCCCGAAAGTGAATATATGGAGTCAAGGTTGAGGTCGGTGGAGCGTGAGGGGCCCACGAGGCAGGGGGCGCGCCCAGGGGGTAAGGCGCGCCCCCACCCTCATGGATAGGGTGTGGGCTCCCTGACATGGATCTTTCTTCTAGTATTTTTTATATATTTCCAAAATAATTCTCCATCGATTTTCAGGTCATTCCGAGAACTTCTATTTCTGCACAAAAATAACACCAAGGCAATTCTGCTGAAAACAGCATCAGCCCGGGTTAGTACCATTCAAATCATGCAAGTTAGAGTCCAAAACAAGGGCAAAAGTGTTTGGAAAAGTAGATACGACGAAGACGTATCAGTGTCGGCACGCCGGCAGGTCTTGCTGGACTTGTTTTACCATTGTCGAAATGTCTTGTGCACCGGGATTTCGAGTCTGATTGGAGGGTCCCGGGATGGAGGATTGTCTCCGCCGATCGTGAGCTTATCAAGGGCTAAGTTGGGACACCCCTGCAGGGTTTAAACTTTCGAGAGCCGTGCTCGCGGTTATGTGGCAGATGGGAATTTGTTCATATTTGGTTGTAGTGGACTTGAACTAAACCCAAATAAAACACGCCAACCACGTGCGTAACCGTGATGGTCTCTTTTCGATGAGGATCGGGAAGAGAACACGGTGGGGTTATGTTTGACTCGTAAGTAGTTCAGGATCACTTCTTGATCATTACTAGTTTGTGACCGTTGCGTAGCTTCTCATCTAACTCTTGTACTTGTAAGTTAGCCACCATACATTGCTTAGTCGCTTGTCGCAACCTCACCGCTTATCCTTTCCATATCCATTAAGCTTTGCTAGTCTTGATACCCATGGTAATGGGATTGCTGAGTCCTCGTGGCTCACAGTTTACTATAACAACAGTTGCAGGTACAGGTAATGCGATGACCCGACGTGAGAGCGATGCTTGATTGCTTTTGGAGTTCTTCTTCGATCAAGGGATAGGTTCCGGGTCGGGGAGCCTGGGATTAGCAGGGTGGATGTCGTTCTTTTTTCTCATTTGTTTTCATCCGTAGTCGAATCTTGATCTTCTGTATGATGATTGCTATGTATTGTTGAACTGTTGTATTCATGTTATAGCTTGTGGCGAGTGTAAGCCTTTATCTTGTATTCTCATCTATTCAGTACATGGTATGTTGTAATGATATCCACCTTGCTAGGCGCTCGAAATGAGGTTGTGCCCCAATCATGATTTCATCACGTGATTGGGATAGAATGGCATCTTGGGCGTTACAAGTTGGTATCAGATCCTTACCGACTTTAGGAGCCCCCTTGATTGATCGAACCACTACCATTGTTGAGTCTAGAAGAAAACTATTTTGAGTCTAGTATATTTATCGGAGAGTAGGAATTCTTTACTCCTTATCCCCTTTGTCGCTCTGGTGAGGACTCGTGACGTAGATGTTTTCCCACTCTTCTATCCTTTTTCATTCAAAAAAAATTTAGGATCACGTAGGTATTGTTGGATCGTTGCGATATCATTGTGACGGGGATTGTGTCTTGGTGCCTCCTGAGATTTAGGGGTTGTGGCAGTGTCCCAGGGAGTTGACCTCCAAGGTGTTTTCATCATAGTGCTTATCATTTCAGTTCCGGAATACCGGAGTTTGCTGACATCGAAAACGCTTCTATACTCTTTGTGGTGAGAGTAGTTTGAAGGATGGATACAGTTGGAGCGTACGGATTGTTAGTTGTGTGATATATTGTGCCTCCCTGTATCCCCCACACCAGATTGCATAACCAGCAAGTTTCAGGAGTTAATAGGTGGGAATTCAAGTAGTTACCTAGGTTTATCCTTCCAACAAATGCATGAGGGTTATGCATTTGTTTCCGGCTTATTTCCCAAGCCAATCCATTGTTTTGTTTTGAGTTGTGGTATTCGAGTTGCTTCAAAATCAAGTGTTTATTCCATACCTTTTCCTAAGAGGTGTTCTCATATTTCTATGGGAGTGCTACTCCTTCTTGTTTATCGAGATTGCCATGTCAATCCCTTTTCGACCGGTGCACTTCTCTTCAAGTTATTCCATACGGGCGCTGTTGAGGAGCCTGAGGATTCGTCTGTTTCATCCATCCCAAGTTGCATTTGTTTTTCCCACCCTCCCACCCTTTTCTTCAAGGACTCGAATTTCTTGATCAAGTATCCTTTTATTTATGTGAAGCTTCATCATCCTTTACTCCCAAGTTTTTCATCCGGCGATTCCTTCGTGAAGATACTAAGGAAGCTTCAAGTTCATCATTCTTCATTCTCATTTTCTTTTCTGGTGGATTCAATTCAACCTTCGGTGTTGATCATATCTCTTCCTCTTGTTTCACGGGTTTTTTTTATGTTGGAATTTCTTATCCAAGGCTCTCTTATTTATTCATCTCCCTCTATTTCTTCTCCGGAGTGTTGAAGACATCTCAGAAGATTCGTGATCCGCTCGTTCCATTTCGTGGTTGTTATCTCATTCAATCCATTTAATTCAACTGATGTAGTCTCTCTTTAAAAATCGTTCAATGGTGTATCTTTTGAGTGGGCCCTAACCCACAGGTCTTTTCCTAGGATCTTACCTGACTCTTCTAATTTTTCAAAGTTATTCCCAAATTATTTTCAAGGTGTGACGTAAGAATGAATTATCATCAGTCATATGTCTTTCTCCAAGATCTTTCAAATTATTTTCATTGCTGGTTCAACCTTTCCGCTCTTCATTCCGGAGTGCCTCAACAATTCATGGTGGTGTTTCTCGTCATCATTCTTGGATTTGAAGACCGAAGAAGAGTTTCTCTTCAATCTTATCCGTTCTCTCAAAGATGCGTAGTTCAAGCTTGCCGCCATCCTCTCATAATTGTTTTCGATTGTGATAATTCTTTTCACCCATCCGGAGCAATTCAGGAGTCTTTTTAGTTTGATTCTCCAGATCCCATCATCTCAGAATTATTCATTCTCAGCTTTCAGCTCTTGTTCTCCAATTCTTACGGTGCTTCGTTCAAGTATTCTCTAATCAGCTTGTGATCTCTTCGTTCTCTTGTATCTTAATTCCCTCAAGTATCTTTGTTCATTACTAATTCTTCCCTGTGATTCGTTCTCTCTTCTTTGTTTGTTTTAATTCCTATTGGTAGTTCGTCGAAGACCTTCCCAAGTTTGCGCTATATCTCTCCTCAATCCTTGCAAGAAGAATAAGTGTTATGCCAAATCCACTGCTTATCATCAATTAAATTGGTGAAGGATAAGCATAACATAATTCTTATTCTGGTTGCATCCAAGTGATTAATCCCTTCCTTCGTAGTTTGTTCATGAGAAAAAATTCTCGGTTCCAAGTTAGTCATCTTTCTTGTCCGGAGTTCAAAGTTTTCTCATTTCATAGCTCCATCTAAATCATTGCAAGGCTTTGATACGTCTCCAACGGATCTATAATTTTTTATTGTTCCATGCTATTATATTATCTGTTTTGGATGTTAATGGGCTTTATTTTACACTTTTATATTATTTTTGGGACTAACCTGTTAACCCAAGGCCCAGTGCAAATTGTTTTTTTTCTATTTCAGTGTTTCGCAGAAAAGGAATAAGAAACGGAATGAAACCTTCGAGAGAGTTATTTTTGGAACAAACATGATCCAGAGGACTTGGGGTGGACTTCAAGCAATCAATGAGGAGTCCACGAGGCAGGGGGCGCGCCTACCCCTGGGTGCGCCCTCCCCCTAGTGGGCCCCTCGTGGCTCAACCGACCTACTTCGTCCTCCTATATATACTCATATACCCTGAAAACATCCAGGAGCACCACGAAACCCTATTTCCGCCGCCACAACCTTCTGTACCCAAGAGATCCCATCTTGGGGCCTTTTTCGGAGCTCCGCCGAAGGGGGCATCGATCACGGAGGGCCTCTACATCAACTCCATGGCCCCTCCGATGATGTGTGAGTAGTTTACTTTAGACCTTCGGGTCCATAGTTATTAGCTAGATGGTTTCTTCCCTCTCTCTTTGGATCTCAATACAAAGTTCTCCTCGATCTTCTTGGAGATCTATTCGATGTAACTCTTTTTGCGGTGTGTTTGTCGAGATCCGATGAATTGTGGGTTTATGATCAAGCCTATCTATGAACAATATTTGATTCTTCTCTAAAATATTTTATGTATGATTGGTTATCTTTGCAAGTCTCTTCGAATTATCAGTTTGGTTTGGCCTACTAGATTGATCTTTCTTGCAATGGGAGAAGTGCTTAGCTTTGGGTTCAATCTTGCGGTGCTCGATCCCAGTGACAGAAAGGGAAACGACACGTATTGTATTGTTTCCATCGAGGATAAAAAGATGGGGTTTACATCATATTGCATGAGTTTATCCCTCTACATCATGTCATCTTGCTTAAGGCGTTACTCTGTTCTTATGAACTTAATACTCTAGATGCATGCTGGATAGCGGTCGATGTGTGGAGTAATAGTAGTAGATGCAGGCAGGAGTGGGTCTACTTGTCACGGACGTGATGGCTATATACATGATCATACCTAGATATTCTTATAATTATTCGCTTTTCTATCAATTGCTCGACAATAATTTGTTCACCCGCCGTAATACTTATGCTATCTTGAGAGAAGCCACTAGTGAAACCTATGGCCCCCGGGTATATTCTCCATCATACAAGTTTCCACTCTATTTTATTTTGCAATCTTTACTTTCAATCTATATCATAAAAATACCAAAAATATTTATCTTATTATTATTATCTCTATTAGATCTCACTCTTGCAAGTGGTTGTGAAGGGATTGACAACCCCTTTATCGCGTTGGTTGCGAGGTTCTTATTTGTTTGTGTAGGTACGAGGTGACTCGCGCGTGGTCTCCTACTGGATTGATACCTTGGTTCTCAAAAACTGAGGGAAATACTTACGCTGCTTTACTACACCACCCTTTCCTCTTCAAGGGAAAACCAACGCAGTGCTCAAGAGGTAGCAAGAAGGATTTCTGGCGCCGTTGCCGGGGAGATCTTCGCCAAGTCAAGACATACCAAATACCCATCACAACTCTTATCCTTCGCATTACATTATTTGCCATTTGCCTCTCGTTTTCCTCTCCCCCACTTCACCCTTGCTGTTTTATTTGCCCTTCTTCTGTTCGTCTTTCCATTTGCTTTGATGTCTTACTTGGCTCGTTTGCTCGTTTGGTTGGAATAGTTGTTTATTTATTGCTAAACAGAGAACCTAAGATCTATGGATCCTCGTCAGCTTGCTAATCTTTTTAAGAGATCCAATTATGATGAAAAAATTGCTAGTGAGTTTTGTGCACTAGATTATCTTTATGAAGTTTTGCTTGAAATTCGTGAATCTGAAAATTGTGATGAAGTACTTTATAAAGCGATTCACGATAGATATTTGAATAAAAATCATGATTGCAATGATTTTATTATAAATTCTATCAATGTAAATTGTGCTAATTATATGCAAAACCCTAAGCATGGGGATGCTAGTTTTGCTATGTCCTCCACTTGTTGCAATTATCAAGATTGGGGTGATTCTTCTTTTGATCTTGAAAATTTATTTAAGCCCCATGATGAATATGAGATTGATAATAGTATTTCCAATATTATTGGAAGTGGGTTTGGAAGAGTGTCAACTTTAGATCCCACATATTTGGATAATGTTCAAGCTTATGAAGTTTTTGATAAAAGTGGGTTTGGAGAGGTCAATACTTTATTTAATGTTAATCCCACTATTTTGGAAGAGTGTCAACTTTGCATACATGTGGATCGTGTTAATAATATGTTTTGTGATATCTATATTGTTGATTATTATGAGAGAAGAAAATATGGTGGTAGAAATTTTCATGTTACTAAATTACCTCTCGTTATGTTGAGATTGCTATTGTTTCTTTCCGCTTCCTTGCATATGCTAGTTTTTGCTTTCCTTGATAATTTTTTTGCCTATAAGATGCCTATGCATAGGAAGTATGTTAGACTTAGATGTGTTTTTCACGTGTTTTATGATGCTCTCTTTGTGCTTCAATTCTTGTCTTTCATGTGAGCATCCTTGAAATCTTATGCCTAGCTATAAGGCTTTAAATAAAAGCGCTTGTTGGGAGACAACCCAATATATTTCCTTGTTGTTATTCAATAAATAATTTATCTAGCCTCTGTTTTGGTTGTGTTTTTTGTGTTTAATTAGTTTTTGTGCCAAGTAGAACCGTTGGGAAGACTTGGGGAAAGTCTTTTTGATCTTGCTGTAAAAAACAGAAACTTTAGCGCTCACGAGAATTGCTGCCATTTTTTATTGGAGAGTGCTATTTAGTTAATTATTTTTGAAGATGATTAATATATAAATTCCTCACGTCCAGAAATTTATTTTCGAATTTTTGGGGTTCCAGAAGTTTGCGTTAGTTACATATTACTTCAGACTGTTCTGTTTTTGACAGATTCTGTTTTTCGTGTGTTGTTTGCTTATTTCGATGAATCTATGGCTAGTAAAAGAGTTTATAAACCATAGAGAAGTTAGAATACAGTAGGTTTAACACCAATATAAATAAATAATGAGTTCATTACAGTGCCTTGAAGTGGTGTTTTGTTTTCTTTCGCAAACGAAGCTCACGAGATTTTTCTAGTAAGTTTTGTGTTGTGAAGTTTTCAAGTTTTAGGTAAAGATTTGATGGATTATGGAACAAGGAGTGTCAAGAGCCTAATCTTGGGGATGCCAATGGCACCCCAAGGTAAAATACAAGGACACCAAAAAGCCTAAGCTTGGGTATGCCCCGGAAGGCATCCCCTCTTCCGTCTTCGTCTATCGGTAACTTTACTTGGAGCTATATTTTTTTTCGCCACATGATATGTGTTTTGCTTGGAGCGTCTTGTATGATTTGAGTCTTTGCTTTTTAGTTTACCACAATCATCCTTGCTGTACACACCTTTTGGGAGAGACACGCATGAATTATAATTTATCAGAATACTCTATGTGCTTCACTTATATCTTTTGAGCTATATAGTTTTTGCTCTAGTGCTTCACTTGTATATTTTAGAGCATGTCGGTGCTTCTATTTTATAGAAATAATTGATCTCTCATGATTCACTTATATTATTTTGAGAGTCCTTTAGAACAACATGGCAATTTTCTTTTAGGCGTAATAAAAACTTTCATATAAGTGCATTGAATACTAAGCAAAGTTTGATACTTGATAATTGTTTTGAGATATGGCGATGGTGATATTAGAGTCATGCTAGTCGAGTAGTTGTGAATTTGAGAAATACTTGTGTTGAAGTTTGTGATTCCCGTAGCATGCACGTATGGTGAACCGTTATGTGATGAAGTCGGAGCATTATTTATTTATTGATTGCCTTCCTTATGAGTGGCGGTCGAGGCCGAGCGATGGTCTTTTCCTACGAATCTACCCCCCTAGGAGCATGCGCGTAGTACTTTGTTTCGATAACTAATAGATTTTTGCAATAAGTATGTGAGTTCTTTATGACAAATGTTGAGCCCATGGATTATACGCACCCTCACCCTTCCACATTTGCTAGCCTCTCTAGTACCGCGCAACTTTCGCCGGTACCACAAACCCACCATATACCTTCCTCAAAACAGCCACCATACCTACCTATTATGGCATTTCCATAGCCATTCTGAGATATATTGCCATGCAACTTTCCACCGTTCCGTTATTATGACACGCTTCATCATTGTCATATTGCTTTGCATGATCATGTAGTTGACATCGTATTTGTGGCAAAGCCACCTATAACACCCATGATGCGGCTATATCTCCCATGTGTCAGGGCACGACTTAGAGGCATAGCTGCATGGTAGGTTTATCGCAAGAGGGGTAATCTTCACACAATCCCATGTACTGAATAAGAAAGGGATAAAGAGTTGGCTTACAATCACCACTTCACACAAATACAAGTTAAACATACATCATCCAGAATACAATCAAGGTCCGACTACGGAACCAAATAAAAGAAGAAAACCCTAGTGACAGAAAGGGAAACGACATGTATTGTATTGTTGCCATCGAGGATAAAAAGATGGGGTTTATACCATATTGCTTGAGTTTATCCCTCTACATCACGTCATTTACCTAATGCATTACTCTGTTCTTATGAACTTAATACTCTAGATGCATGCTGGATAGCGGTCGATGTGAGGAGTAATAGTAGTAGATGCAGGCAGGAGTCGGTCTACTTGTCACGGACGTGATGCCTATATACATGATCATGCCTAGATATTCTCATAATTATTTGATTTTCTATCAATTGCTCGACAGTAATTTGTTCACCCACCGTAATACTTATACTATCTTGAGAGAAGCCACTAGTGAAACCTATGGCCCCCGGGTCTATCTTTTCTCATATAAGTTTCCAATCTATTTATTTTGCAATCTTTACTTTTAATCTTTATCATAAAAATACCTAAAATATTATCTTATCATCTCTATCAGATCTCACTCTCGTAAGTGACCGTGAAGAGATTAACAACCCCGTTATCGCGTTGGTTGCGAAGTTCTTATTTGTTTGTGTAGGTACGAGGGACTTGCGTGTGGTCTCCTACTGGATTGATACCTTGGTTCTAAAAAACTGAAGGAAATACTTACGCTACTTTGTTGCATCACCCTTTTCTCTTCAAGGGAAAACCAACGTAGTGCTCAAGAGGTAGCAGGCTTCACCTTGTGTTTTCAACTTCTCTTTCCTTTTGTTTTATCATTCTTTTGTTATCGGTGTTCTCATGAAGGCTCAACATGGCGGTTCATCAAAGATTTTGTTCGTTCTTGAAGCGTTCTTCAAGATTCTTTTTGGAGGGTTTCAAGCTTTCTTCATGTTGCATTTCGAGGTGCAATTCTTTCTATCTAATCTTTTGAGATGGTGTTATGTCATTCTTGATAATTTCCTTCATGTTCATGATCCACAAGTTGTCAGGAATGAGATATTTAAACCCATCATTTTCTTCCTAGGAGTTATCTTGGTATAGATTTCACCTAAAGCCTTCCCTAAGGGATGTTGCTATTGTGGTGCTTATCTATGATCCAAGTATTCCTTATCCTCTCGGCAAAAGAAGTTTTCATCATTTGGTTGATCCCAAGCGATCAATTGTTTCAGTTAGTGGCATGATTTCACCTCAAGTTTTGGGATGTTTTCCATAAGCCCACAACAAGCTTATTCTTTTTGTTGTTGATTTCCCAACAACTCCGTTCAATCCTTTCTTTGCAAGGATGCTTTGAAATTCAATTGTGGTAGAAGTTGTCATTTCCTTCCCCGTTCCCTTATTCCCATGATTAAGGTCCTATTCTTTCATTTCGAAGGCGTTGTGATGTTGCTCTCTTCGTCCCATCATCTCGTTTTTCCATGATCATGTTATTTTCTTGCTTATGCATTTACCCGGAGTGTTGTGTTCTCATTTCAAGTTCTTTCATCTTATCAAATCTTGCCGCTCTTTTCAATCGGAGTGTTGTCCGAATTTGTTCTTCCTTGTTCCTAGTTTATCTCGTTTCAACCGGAGTGGTTTCAATTCCTTCTTGTCCATTGTGCTCGTCATTCATAGCTTTGCAACCTCCAAGGTGCACATGGTGTTCCTTGTTTCTCTTTTCCACCGGAGTGCTCTCAATTGTGTTCAACTATGTTGTGTTCTTTCATTCAACTTTTCAACCTCTCAAGGTTCATTGGTTTCACTCGTTTGTCAAAGAAGCAACTTTGTTTTACCTCTTCCTCTTCCGTTTTCTCTCCGGTGTCATCCCTAGACCTCGGGGCGAGATGTCTTGTAAGTGGAGGAGTGTTGTGACGACCCGAGACCGACGCTGCAGAAGCCCTCCAGTTATTTCGTTGTTGTCGTGTGTTTTATTTTGTTTGTTGCATTTATCATGTCATCATTTGCATTGCATTGGCACTCTGTTGCTGTCATGTTTTCAAAACATGCACCTGTTCATGGTTGTTGCTTCTTCCTTGTCTCTTCCAGACCGTTCTCTTATCTCTTGTCTTCTCCGTGGCAATGTTGTCAAGCCGTTTGTCTTCCTTGATGATTCTCAGTCCAACCACACAGTTGACCTCGTCTGCCTAACCCCTCTTTGCATAGTGCATCGACCCCTCGCATGCACGTCCGAAAACTTCCCCAGACCCACCTGGAAAGTCGTTACCGATGGGTCCGGACCAACGCCTAACATCCTCCAAATATCTGTGGTTTCTTCGTTGGACTCCCCTAACCCATTTTTCCCGGCCGTCGAATTACAATTGGATGGCTTCGAAGCCCCCGCAGACATTAAAACCTAGCCCTCCATGCTATAAAAAGAAGTCCTAGCCCCACCACAACTAAAAACCCTACCCTCCTCCTCGAAATCCGCGCTGCCGCCCGCCTCCTCCACCCCTCGATTGCCAGCTCCCACCTCTCCACACGCGGGCCCTCCCAGCCTAGATCCAGGCCCGCTCAGGCCCGGGTCAGTCGCCACCGCCAGGGAGCTCTCACAGCTTCTCGATCTCCTCCAATGGAGGTAAACACCCGTGCGCCTGCTCGACCCCGTCGCCTCACCGCCGCCCTCCTCCGGCTATTGGATCGCGCCGGAGCACTGCCGGATCAGGCCGACCTCGCCTCCCTAATTTTTCTCTCCCGTTGCTCTCCCTCCCATCTTAAATCTCCCTATCTCTCTGTTCCCGTGCACAGGACAACGGAGGTCGCCCTTGAAGCTCGCCGCTGTGGGTCGCCAAGCTCCGCCAACCATCAGATCTAGACGTTCTTCGCTAGATCCGCCCATTCCACAACTTCCCAGGGGGGCGCGCCACCCACCGGAGTTCTAGACGCGCCGCTAGGGCCTCTGCTTCCCCTGCTTGCATTGCCTCTAGACGCCTGCTCGAGCCCCTGCCTTCGACCGCACGAGCGCATCGCTTGGGCCAGCAGTCTGCAAGCCTAGCTGCAACCTCCGCCAGCCCGATCCTCTCCACCGTCTGGGCCACGGCCCATGGTTAGAAAACCCAAGCCTCCCTTGTGCACTATTGGGCCAGAAATTTCGGTCCATCATGTGTTTTTTTTCGTGGAGCGATTTTGCCATTTATCCAGAGAAGGCCTGTTTTATAGAAAAACCCTTGATGTTCATGCATTTAATAACTAAATGACCATGCATCATATGTAAAAACTTCAAATGTGTAAAATGCTAAGAATTTTGTCTAGTTTCATAATATGCCACTTTCATCCATGTTTTAAATATTTAAACTTGTTGTTTGTATTAATTTGCTCAAATGCCATGCTAAAATGATTTATTTAATAACTAAATAATCGTAGCTTCGTTTTAAATAAACTTTATATGTAATTGGGGTAGAAAAATGCATAGATTAACATAGTGCACTTACTTTGCATGGTTAACAACATTAAAATTATGTTTAGGATAGAACTGTACCAAGTTTGAAATATGCACATGGGGATTTTCTGGAATTGTTGTATGTTGTTTCGGCCTCGTTTAAACTTGCTTAAATAGTTAGTTTACTTATGCTTTACCTCTTGCCATGTTAATCAAAATTTAATATTGATGGGTATCATAAACAAGAGTGAACTAAATATTTGAATGTGGTGTTTCATCAATATGCAACTCGTTGCATATTGAGCTCCACTTAATTTGTAGTATTGCTTGTTGCACTTTGCCATGTCATGCCTCATTAAACTGGACATGCATCATACTTGACTGTGCATCATGCCATGTTTATGCTTGTTTGTTTACTATGTCCTTTGCTTCTGTTCAGTTACGCTTCTCCTTAATAGTCCCAGTTACGTTGTGATTGTGAGGACCCGTTCGACTACATTGGTTCGTCTACTTCTTGGACTCATTCTTATTCCTAGAAGGACTTCAGGAAAGATGACCATTACCCTGGATCTCACTACTATCTTTCTTTGCTAGTTTTCATGATGTTATCGCTATGTCGCGCTACCTACCACTTGTTTATCAAGCCTCCCAAATTGCCATGACAGCCTCTAACCTTTTCCACCATCCCAGCAAACATTTGTTTGGCTATGTTCCCACTTTGCTCAGCCCCTCCTATTGCGTTGCTAGTTGCAGGTTGTTCCATGTTGGGACATGGATATCATGGGGTATCACAATATATCTTATTTAATTAATGCATCTATATACTTGGTAAAGGGTGGAAGGCTCGGCCTTTTGCCTGGTGTTTTGTTCCATTCTTGCCGCCTTAGTTTCCATCATACCAGTGTTATGTTCCTTGATTTTGCGTCCCTAACACAGTGAGGGTTTATATGCCCCTCTTGACAGTTCGCTTTGAATAAAACTCTTCCAGCAAGGCCCAACATTGGTTTTAACATTTGCCCAACCTAATAACTAAACATGATTTTGACGCATATGGAGTTAGCACTACCTAAGGTTCGTTATTCAACATAATACAAGGGGGCCAGTGCTGATGGCGTTGGTCCAAACTAGAGCACCACGCGGGCAACCTGGGGCAACTCGGGACGTCAGTTACTGTACACTTAGGTCATCTGGTCGTGGCCTGAGATGAGATACGCGCAGCTACTATTAGGGTGTCGGCACGCCAGGAGGCCTTGCTGGACTTGTTTTACCATTGTCGAAATGGCTTGTGCACCGGGATTCTGAGTCTGATCGGAGGGTCCCGAGATGGAGGATTGTCTCCGCGGATCGTGATCTTGTCATGGGCTAAGTTGGGACACCCCTACGTGGTTTAAACATTCGAGAGTCGTGCCTGCGGTTATGTGGCAGATGGGAATTTGTTAATATCCGATTGTAGTGGACTTAAACTAAACCCAAATAAAGGACACCAACCGCGTGCGTAACCGTGACGGTCTCTTTTCTACGAGGTTCGGGAAGAGAACACGGTGGGGTTATGTTTGACTCGTAAGTACTTCAGGATCACTTCTTGATCATTACTAGTTTGCGACCATTGCGTAGCTTCTCATCTTACTATTGTACTCGTAAGTTAGCCACCATACATTGCTTAGTCGCTTGCCGCAACCCCGCCGCTTATCCTTTCCATATCCATTAAGCTTTGCTAGTATTAATACCCATGGTAATGGGATTGCTTAGTCCTCGTGGCTCACAGTTTACTACAACAACAGTTGCAGGTACAGGTAATGCGATGACCCGACGTGATCCTGCCTTATTGGCCTATTATATTATTAATCACATGGGGGCTTCTATTTATAAAGCGGAGTTCTGTTACATATTGATCCGGCTATCAAGCCAATATTATCGTGAGAGCACAGCTCTGGTTACTTCGGTAATCCGGCTATCAAGCCAATAAAATCATAAGGGGCCAAAGAGAGTTTGCTGCACAGCACAGCTCAAACATGGGTATCCCTTGAGCACAGCTCACAATATCACTTGGGGGCTATGTTCGAACCATAGTCACACCTCTTGATAGGCTTAAGGTCACCAGGGAAATCACTTGGGGGCTCTGGTCATACCCGAACCATAGCTTATACCCTCTTGATAGGCATAAGGGCACCAGGGAAATCACTTGGAGGCTTGGTCGTATCCGAACCTAGCTACACCTCTTGATAGGCTTAAGGCCACTAGGGAAATCATTTGGGGGCTATGGGTTTGAACCATAGTTACACCTCTTGATAGGCATAAGGGCACTAGGGAAATCACTTGGGGGCTTGGTCGTATTCAAACCATAGCTACACCTCTTGATCGGCGCAATGCCACAATTATGACTACATGGGGGCTCTGGTCATATCCGAACCATAGCTTAAACCCTCTTGATCATACATATACATCATCATATATTGCATCATACATTGCATCATCATAGCATGTATCATATGTGCATGGATATACCGGCGTTCATTAACTCGGCTTGACTTTCAACGGCAAGTTGTTTGTACATGATCACTTATAATCCGGCGCTTATTAACCTAGTCTGGTTTTGACTATAAGTCGCCACTATTATATATGGATAATCCGGTGTTTATTACAACCCAGTACGGTTTTGTTATAAACCGGCAAATATGGGAGGAGTTTCAGTACTCAAGATTTGGGTTATCACCCTTACTACAAAAAGTTGGTAAACCAACAATGTGATTCAATGTCTCAGGACACTTTAAACTTGTTGTATGCAGAAACAGGTTGAATAAAGCATGATTATAAATTATCTGGTGTTTATTAATCCGGTCTGAGTTTCGACTATAAGTCACTAGTATGATGATAAATTATCCGGTGTTTGTTAAAACCGGCCGGGCTTGGGACTATAAGTCGCAAGTATAGATTTGGATTGTGCCATTGGAATCATGCGCTCATAAATCATTGGGTTATATTATTCAAATCTTCAAATAGCCAACATGGCTGGAGTTTATTATGGTTATCAATAACTAGTATTATGATTAAGGTATTTAAAGTCGCTTTAGCGCAATGGCTATTATATTATCAATGGATATGATTTAGTCTACAATTGAAGGAATAGTCCCGAGTCATTACAGGCTTACGACCTGGCACTTGGGGGCTACATTATTCAAGTTGAGATTACATCAAATATGCAAGTCTCATGTCGCTGCAAGCATGCACCATGAGACTTGGGGGCTAATGCAAAGTCATTTTTTGCTCACCTTATTGAAGACCCGACTCATCACAGTGTAATGAGACGGCCCTTGGGGGCTACCAATTGCTCCTATCAGAAAATTTAAGGTACACAAGTCTTAATCCGTTATATTGAAGGATCCACTGCTCAGTTGGTAAAGCACAAAGCTCTTAAACCTTGTGGACGTGGGTTCAAGCCCCATGATGGGGGTTACATTATATGATGTTCTTTTCAAAGAAGAATATATAAAGTCCCAGCTCAATATTATCTTACTGACCCGGCCCTCGGGGGCTACACTGGTTGAAGTTTTTATGAGTATAAGACAATTACAAGTCCCAGGTTGCTGCAAGCATGACAACCCGGCACTTGGGGGCTACATATATGGAGTATTCAGTTTTTACTAGTGACTGAGATGAGCAACATGGATTTCTTCAAAGTGGCAGTAATTATATGGAAACAAGTCTCAACTCATCACTTTGTTCTGTTCAAGACTTGGGGGCTACAGGTAATATGGATATAAGGGAGAAATATCTTCCAATTTTCAGTTTTGAGCTAACCAGATTGACTCGGTGTCTGCAACAATCATAACCCGGCATCATCAACAATGATGAACCGGCATTGGCAACAATCATGAACCAGCATTGGCAACAATCATGAACCGGCGTTGGCAACAATCATGACCCGGAATTATCAATTTTTATAATCTGACAATTTTGGAAATCATAGATCGGCAAGTTCTATATTTTCAAGCCGACTGAATATCAGTTGAATATTTGAAGACCAATATTTTTGTCAAGTCAGAGCATTAAAGGCCGATTCAGATGGATTCTTTATTTACAAAATATCTTCTGCAAGCAAATTGATTATAAAGATGGTTATTGACTCCAATTTTTCAGAAAGAAGAAATGACAAGGACTTAAGGATGATCAAGTGTCGGTTTATAAGAATATTTAAACCGGAGCACAACCCATCAAATTTGTTCTTGTGTTTATGTTGCAGATCAGTTTAACATGGATAAATCCAAATTAAACTGGGGGCTAATGTCGTGGATATACCCCGCGGCGTAACCCGGCCGGAAGTATAACCCGGCTGGACTTGGCGATTCACCGGCGACCCGCACTGACCAGACGGTTTACAAGTAACCTGACTGAACATTATGATTCACTGGTAACCCAGCGGGCGGGACAGACAAATGACAAGGCCCAAGGCCCAGAAGGCCGGTTCATGTTATGGTGGGCCAGTTTACGAGGAAAGGCGTGAGGAACATTTATCTTACAAGGAGTTAAGACCTGGACTGGTATCCGGTTTATATTAGATGGTAGAGTAGTCCTAATCCTAATAGGACTCCACATGTAACCTGCCCCTTCAACATATATAAGGAGGGGCAAGGCTCCCCAAAGAGGGACAAGCAAGAAGAAACAATCTCTAGGGCTAGACACAAAGAGCCGGTTTACCGGCGACTCCCTCGTGATCATAATGAGACCTAGCCACAAACAGCATGTAGGGATATTACCGGATGATGTTTCCCGAGGCCCGAAGCTGTCTAAATCTCTGTCTTGTGTTGCGTCTCTCGATTCCGATCAACCCCTCTCAAGCAACTACAAAGATGCGTTGGCCTCACGACTAATTCCTCGCACTAGGACATCTGTCATGACAATTCCATGACAATGCCCGTATGGAGAACCGTTATGTGATGAAGTCGGAGCATGATTTATTTATTGATTGTCTTCCTTATGAGTGGCGGTCGGGGATGAGCGATGGTCTTTTCCTACCAATCTATCCCCCTAGAAGCATGCGCATAGTACTTCGTTTCAATAACCAATAGATTTTTCCAATAAGTATGTGAGTTCTTTGTGACTAATGTTGAGTCCTTCCACCATTGGATTATACGCACTCTCACCCTTCCACCATTGCTAGTCTCTCTTGTGCCGCGCAACTTTCACCGGTACCATAACACCCACCATTACCTTCCTCAAAAAAGCCACCATATACCTACCTATTATGGCATTTCCATAGCCATTCCGAGATATATTGTCATGCAACTTTCCACCGTTCCATTTATTATGACACGCTCCATCATTTTCATATTGCTTTGCATGATCATGTAGTTGACATCGTATTTGTGGCAAAGCCACCATTCATAATTTTTCATACATGTCACTCATGAGTCATTGCACATCCCGGTACATCGCCGAAGGCATTCATATAGAGCCATATTTTGTTCTAAGTATCGAGTTGTAATTCTTGAGTTGTAAGTAAATAAAAGTGTGATGGTCATCATTATTAGAGCATTTTACCTTGTGAGGAAAGGATGATGGAGACTATGATTCCCCCACAAGTCGGGATGAGACTCTGGACGAAAAAAAAGAGGCCATAAAAAAGAGAAGGCCAAAAAAACCAAAAAAACAAAAAACAAAAAAATGAGAGAAAAAGAGAGAAGGGGCAATGCTACTATCCTTCTACCACACTTGTGCTTCAAAGTAGCACCATGATCTTCATGATAGAGAGTCTCCTATGTTGTCACTTTCATATACTAGTAGGAATCTTTCATTATAGAACTTGGCTTGTATATTTCAATGATGGGCTTCCTCAAAATGCCCTAGGTCTTCGTGAGCAAGCGAGTTGGATGCACACCCACTTAGTTTCTTTTTGAGCTTCCATACACTTATAGCTCTAGTGCATCCGCTGCATGGCAATCCCTACTCACTCACATTGATATCTATTGATGGGCATCTCCATAGCCCGTTGATACACCTAGTTGATGTGAGACTATCTTCTCCTTTTTATCTTCTCCACAACCACCATTCTATTCCACCTATAGTGCTATGTCCATGGCTCGTGCTCATGTATTGCGTGAAGATTGAAAAAG
The DNA here is from genome assembly GCF_018294505.1 of Triticum aestivum. Classification (NCBI taxonomy): domain Eukaryota; kingdom Viridiplantae; phylum Streptophyta; class Magnoliopsida; order Poales; family Poaceae; genus Triticum; species Triticum aestivum. Next base: position 316,339,567 of record NC_057794.1, on the reverse strand, counting down.
TTTGAGAACATCAAAAGTATGAAACAATTGACTGGCTTGTCATAGGGGTTGTGCATGATTTAAATATCTTGTGTGATGAAGATAGAGCATAGCCAGACTATATGATTTTGTAGGAATAACTTTCTTTGGCCATGTTATTTTGAGAAGACATGATTACTATGTTAGTATGCTTGAAGTATTATTATTTTTATGTCAATATTAAACCTTTGTCTTGAATCTTTCGGATCTGAATATTCATGCCACAATAAACAAAATTACATTGAAAATTATGCTAGGTAGCATTCCCCATCAAAAATTCTGTTTTTATCATTTACCTACTCGAGGGCGAGCAGGAATTAAGCTTGGGGATGCTTGATACGTCTCCAATGTATCTATAATTTTTTATTGTTCCATGCTATTATATTATCCATCTAGGATGTTTTATATGCATTTATATGTTATTTTATATGATTTTTGGGACAAACCTATTAACCCAGAGCCTAGTGCCAGTTTCTATTTTTTCCTTGTTTTTGAGTGTCGCAGAAAGGCAAAACCAAACGGAGTCCAATTGACCTGAAAATTCAAGGAGATTATTTTTGGACCAGAAGAAGCCCACAGAGTTCCAGAGATGGGCTAGAAGAGTCCCGAGGCACCCACAAGGGTGGGGGTGCGCCCTACCCCCCTGGGCGCGCCCCTACCTCGTGGCCGCCTCGAGGACCCCCTTGACTTGTTCCCGACTCCAACATCTCTTATATAGACCCAAACTTGCGGAAAGAAACCTAGATCGGGAGTTCCGCCACCGCAAGCCTCTGTAGACACAGAAAACCAATCTAGACCCGTTCCGGCACCCTGCCGGAGGGGGTAATCCCTATCCGGTGGCTATCTTCATCATCTCGGCACTCTCCATGACGAGGAGGGAGTAGTTCACCCTCGGGGCTGAGGGTATGTACCAGTAGCTATGTGTTTGATCTCTCTCTCTCTCTCATGTTCTTGATTCGCACGATCTTGATGTATCGCGAGCTTTGCTATTATAGTTGGATCTTATGATGTTTCTCCCCCCTACTCTCTTGTAATGGATTGAGTTTTCCCTTTGAAGGTATTTTATCGGATTGAGTCTTTAAGGATTTGAGAACACTTGATGTATGTCTTGCATGTGCTTATCTATGGTGACAATGGGATATCACATGATCCACTTGATGTATGTTTTGGTGATCAACTTGTGAGTTCTGTGACCTTGTGAACTTATGCATAGGGGTTGGCACACGTTTTCATCTTGACTCTCTGGTAGAAACTTTGGGGCACTCTTTCAAGTTCTTTGTGTTGGTTGAATAGATGAATCTAAGATTGTGTGATGCATATCGTATAATCATACCCGCGGATACTTGAGGTGACATTAGAGTATCTAGGTGACATTAGGGATTTGGTTGATTTGTGTCTTAAGGTGTTATTTTACTACGAACTCTAGGGCTAGTTGTGACACTTATAGGAATAGCCCAACGGATTGATCGGAAAGAATAACTTTGAGGTGGTTTCGTACCCTACAATAATCTATTTGTTTGTTCTCCGCTATTAATGACTTTGGAGTGACTCTTTCTTGCATGTTGAGGGGTAGTTATATAATCCAATTATGTTATTATTGTTGAGAGAACTTGCACTAGTGAAAGTATGAACCCTAGGCCTTGTTTCCTAGCATTGCAATACCGTTTACGCTGACTTTTACCACTTGCTACCTTGCTTTTTTTATATTTTCAGATTACAAAAACCTATATCTACCATCCATATTGCACTTGCATCTCCATCTCTTTGCCGAACTAGTGTACCTATGCAATTTACCATTGTATTGGGTGTGTTGGGGACACAAGAGACTCTTTGTTATTTGGTTGCAGGGTTGTTTGAGAGAGACCATCTTCATCCTACGCCTCCCACGGATTAATAAACCTTAGGTCATCCACTTGAGGGAAATTTGCTACTGTCCTGCAAACCTCTGCACTTGGAGGCCCAATAACGTCTACAAGAAGAAGGTTGTGTAGTAGACATAAGGATTCAACAAAGGTAAAGAATGTGGTATAAAACTTGATTTTGAATGTGTTAAACATTTTATGGAAACCGATACTTATCATAAGTTTAGTACTAAATATGGACTTGACTCCGAGATAGTAGCTACTTTCTGTGAATCTTTCACTGCTCATGTTGATCTCCCTAAGGAGAAGTGGTTTAATTTTCATCCTTCTATTGAAGAAAATTGTGAAGAACTTTTTACAGCTAAAGATGAAACAATTATTTATAATATTGATCCAGTTGTGTCTACTGCTTATATTGAGAAACCTCCCTTCCCTGTTAGGATTAAGAAGCGCGCTAAAGCTACAATAGTGGTAAATAAAAGTAATATTAGAACACCAAGACCCTCTGAATAAATTAGAGTGGAACCTAATATTGCAATGGTTAAGGATATCTTGGCTAATAATATTGATGGGCATGTTATTTACTTTTGTGATGAGCCTGCTAGAATTGCTAAACCTGCTAGAAATGAACAAGATATGTTGGATAAGAATAAGCCCGTTGTTGGTGTGCCTGTTGTTTCTGTTAAAATTGGAGATCATTTCTATCATGGCTTACGTGATATGGTTGCTAGTGTGAGTGCTTTTCCATTTTCTTTATATCAAGAAGTTATGCATGACATTGCACCTGCTGAGATTGAAGATATTGATGTTACTATTAAGCTTGTAAATAGAGATACTATCTCACCACTTGGGATTGTTCAAGATGTTGAAGTCTTGTGTGGTAAGATCAAATACCCTACTGATTTCCTGTTACTTGGTTCACAACAAGATAACTTTTGTTCCATTATATTTGGTAGGCCATTCTTGAATACCGTTAATGCTAAAATTGATTGTGTTAAAGAAAAGGTTGGAGTTAAATTTGTTGATGTATCTCATGAGTTTAATTTATCTAAGTTTTGTAGACAACCACATGAGAAAGAATTATCTATTAAAGAGGAAAGCATTGCTATTTCTTCTATTGTTCTTCCTTCTGCGATCATTTAGACCAATATTTACTAGACTATGAAAATGATATGCATATGAATGAAAGAAATGAAATAGATGATATATTCTTTAAACAAGCACCTATCCTTAAACATAATTTGCATGTTGAAACTCTTGGAGACCCTCTTCCACCTAAGAGTGACCCTGTGTTTGAATTAAATAAATTACCTGATACACTGAAATATGCTTATCTTGATGAAAATAAGATATATCTTGTTATTATCAATGCTAACTTTTTAGAGCATGAAGAAAAGAGATTACTTAAAACTTTGAGGAAGCACTTTGCTCCTATTGGATGTACTCTTGATGATCTGAAGGGCATTAGTCCCACTTTATGTCAGCACAAGATTAGTATGGAGCCTAATGGTGAACCAGTTATTGATCATCAACGACGTTTGAATCCTAAAATGAAAGATGTGGTAAGAACTGAAATATTAAAGCTTCTGGAGGCATGTATAATTTATCATATAGCTGATAGTAGATGGGTAGGTCATGTTCATTGTGTCCCTAAGAAAGGAGGCATTATTGTTGTTCCTAATGATAAAAATGAACTTATTCCACACAAAAATGTAACTGGTTATAGGATGGTAATTGATTTCAGGAAATGAAATAAAGATACTAGCAAGGATCATTACCCCTTGCCTTTTATTGATCAAATATTAGAGAGGTTGTCTAAGCATACCCAATTTCGTTTCTTAGATGGATATTCTGGTTTTTCTCAAATACCCGATCAAAAGAAGATCAAGAGAAAACCACCTTTACTTGTCCTTTTGGGACTTATGCGTATAGACGTATGCCTTTCAAAGATGTATGACTGCTATATTCTTTGATTTTTGTGAAAAGATTGTTGAGGTATTCATGTTTTTTTCTGCCTATGGAACTTCTTTTGATAATTGCTTAAGCAACCTTGATCTAGTTTTGCAGATATGTGAAGAAACTAATCTTCTCTTTAATTGGGAGAAGTGCCACTTTATGGTGAATGATGGTATAGTCCTTGGGCATAAATTTTTTGAAGAGGTATTGCAGTAGATAATGCCAAAGTTGATGCAATTGAGAAAATGCCATGTCCTAAAGGTATTAAAGGTATAATAAGCTTCCTTGGTCATGCTGGTTTTCATAGGAGGTTCATTAAAGATTTCTCTAAGATTTTTAGGCCACTAACTAATCTCCTTCAAAAAGATGTTCCATTTATTTTTTATGATGATTGCGTAGAAGCCTTTGAAGTACTTAAGAAAGCCTTAATTTCTGCACCCATTGTTCAACCACCTGCTTGGAACTTGCCTTTTGAAATAATCTGTGATGCTAGTGACTATGTTGTTGGTGTCATTTTAGGCCAAAGAGTTGATAAGAAATTGAATGTTATTCATTATGCTAGTAAGACTCTAGACAACTCTCAAAGAAATTATGCTACTGCTGAGAAAGATTTTTTAGCGGTTGTGTTTGCATGTGATAAATTCAGATCTTATATTTTTGATTCTAAAGTAACTATTCACACTGATCATGTTGCTATTAAATTTTATGGAAAAGAAAGATGCTAAACCTAGATTGATTAGGTGGGTTCTTTTACTACAAGAATTTGATTTGCATATTATTGATAGAATGGGAGCCGAGAACCCCGTAGCGGATAACTTGTCTAGCATGGAAAATGTTCTTGATGACCCACTACCTATAGATGATAGTTTTCATGATGAACAATGAGCTTTCATAAATGCTTATGCTTCTCATAATAATCCTTGGTATGCAGACTTTGCTAAATACATTGTTGCCAAATATATACCACCTAGTTATACATACCAACAAAAGAAAAAAGTTCTTCTTTGGTTTAAGACATTACTTCTGGGATGACCCACATCTATATAAATAAGAGGTAGATAGTGTTGTTAGACGATGTTTACCTGAGAATGAATAGGAACAAATCCTACGAAAGTGTCATTCCGAAGCATACGGAGGGCACCATGCTGGAGACAGAACTACACATAAGGTACTACAGTCTCGTTTTTATTGGCCTACTCTCTTCAAGGATGCACTTAAGTTTGTCCTTTAATTTCTTGTGATGAATGTCAAAGAATAGGTAACATTGGTAGACGTCGGGAAATGCCTATGGATTATTCACTTATTATTGAACCATGTGATGTTTGGGGCTTTGTTTATATGGGACATTTTCCTTCCTCTAATGGGTATACACATATTCTAGTTGTTGTTGATCATATTACTAAGTGGGTAGAAGTTATTCCAACTAGTAGTACTGATCACACACTTCTACCAAAATGCTTAGAAGTTATTTTCCCGAGGTTTGGAGTCCCTAGATATTTGATGACTGATGGTGGTTCACATTTTATTCATAGTGCTTTCTGCAAACTTCTTGCTAAATATGATGTTAACCATAGAATTGCATCGCCTTATAATCCTCAGTCTAGTGGTCAAGATGAATTAAGTAAGAGGGAAATAAAGTTAATTTTGCAAAAGACTGTTATTAGATTCAGGAAGAATTGGTCTAAGAAACTTGACGGTGCATTATGGGCCTATAGAGCTGGTTATAAAAATCCCATGTGGATGTCCCCATATAAAATGGTCTGTGGAAAAGCTTGTCATTTTGTAGCGATCCGACCTTAGACGGTCAAATCTCTGTGTATAAGTGTCATCCCTGGATCGGTAATGCTGACACACACAATACTTGAAGGATTTATAACAGAGTAGCGATCACACACTTATTACATCGATAGTCTCAAGAGAGAACTTATTACAATAAATATGGCGTAAGGCCATCTAAAAGATAACAGCGAAAGGCTTGGAAGATAAAGTGAGTCCATCAACTCCAATGGCATAGCTGAGTGCATGACAATGAACTAGCGCACCTTACTCTTCGTCTGAAAAGTCTGCAACATGATATGTTGCAGCCTGAAACGGGTCAGCACATGGAATATGCTGGCAAGGTAACACAGTAGAGTAATGAACAGAATAAATGATATCACTATATGCATATATGGCTGTTGGAGGCTCTATGGTTATAATTGAAGGAAATATTCCCTAGAGGCAATAATAATTTATTATTTATTTCCTTATTTCATTATAAATGTTTATTATTCATGCTAGAATTGTATTAACCGGAAATATAATACATGTGTGAATACATAGCCAAACAGAGTGTCACTAGTATGCCTCTACTTGACTAGCTCATTGATCAAAGATGGTTAAGTTTCCTAACCATAGACATGAGTTGTCATTTGATTAACGGGATCAGATCATTAGGAGAATGATGTGATTGATTTGACCCATTCCGTTAGCTTGGTTATACGTCTCCAACGTATCTATAATTTTTGATTGCTCCATGCTATATTATCTACTGTTTTGAATGTTTATGGGCTTTATTATACACTTTTATATCATTTTTGGGACTAACCTATTAACCCAGACCCACTGCCAGTTTCTATTTTTACCCTGTTTTAGGGTTTCAAAGAAAAGGAAAATCAAACAGAGTCCAATTGACCTGAAACTTCACGGAACTCATTTTTGGAAGGAAAGAAGCCCAGAATACTTGGAGTGCACGTCAGGGGACCTGCAAGGAGGCCACGAGGCAGGGGGCGCGCCCACCCCCCTTGGCGCGCCCTCCACCCTCGTGGGCCCCTCGTGGCCCCCCTGACGTACTTCTTCCGCCTATATATCTCCATATACCCTAAAAACATCCGTGAGCACAATAGATCGGGAGATCCACCGCCAGAAGCCTCCGTAGCCACCGAAAGCCAATCTAGACCCATTCCGGCACCCTGCCAGAGGGGGCCATCCCTCTCCGGTGGCCATCTTCATCATCCCGGTGCTCTCCATGATGAGGAGGGAGTAGTTCTCCCTCGGGGCTGAGGGTATGTACCAGTAGCTATGTGTTTGATCTCTCTCTCTCTCGTGTTCTTGAGGTGGTACGATCTTGATGTATCGCGAGCTTTGCTATTATATTTGGATCCTATGATGCTTCTTCCCCCTCTACTCTCTTGTAATGAATTGAGTTTCCCCTTTGAAGTTATCTTATCGGATTGAGTCTTTAAAGATTTGAGAACACTTGATGTATGTCTTGCCGTGGATATCTGTGGTGACAATGGGATATCACGTGATTCACTTGATGTATGTTTTGGTGACCAACATGCGGGTTCCGCCCATGAACCTATGCATAGGGGTTGGCACACGTTTTCGTCGTGATTCTCTGGTAGAAACTTTGGGGCGCTCTTTGAGGTTCTATGTTAGGTGACATTAGGGTTTTGGTTGATTTGTGTCTTAAGGTGTTACTCTAGTACAAACTCTAGGGCTGTTTGTGACACTTATAGGAATAGCCCAACGGATTGATTGGAAAGAATAACTTTGAGGTGGTTTCATACCCTACCATAATCTCTTCGTTCGTTCTCCGCTATTAGTGACTTGGGAGTGACTCTTTGTTGCATGTTGAGGGATAGTTATGTGATCCAATTATGTTAGTATTGTTGAGGGAACTTACACTAGCGAAAGTATAAACCCTAGGCCTTATTTCCACGCATTGCAATACCGTTTATGCTCACTTTTACCATTACTTACCTTGCTGTTTTTATAATTTCAGATTACAAATACCTTTATCTACCATCCATATTGCACTTGTATCACCATCTCTTCACCGAACTAGTGCATCTATACAATTTACTATTGTATTGGGTGTGTTGGGGACACAAGAGACTCTTTGTTATTTGGTGGCAGGGTTGCTAGAGAGAGACCATCTTCATCCTACGCCTCCTATGGATTGATAAACCTTAGGTCATCCACTTGAGGGAAATTTGCTACTGTCCTACAAACCTCTACACTTGGAGGCCCAACAACATCTACAAGAAGAAGGTTGTGTAGTAGACATCACTTAGCACTTGATTGTTTAGTTTGTTGCTATTGCTTTATTCATGACTTATACATGTTCCTATGACTATGAGATTATGCAACTCCCATTTACCGGAGGAACACTTTGAGTGCCACCAAATGTCACAATGTAACTAGGTGATTATAAAGGTGCTCTACATGTGTCTCCGAAGGTACTTATTGGGTTGGCGTATTTCGAGATTAGGATTTGTCACTCCGATTGTTAGAGAGGTATCTCTAGGCCCACTTGGTAATGCACATCACTATAAGCCTTGCAAGCATTGCAACTAATGAGTTAGTTGCGGGATGATGTATTACGGAACGAGTAAAGAGACTTGCCGGTAACGATATCGAACTAGGTATTGAGATACCGACGATCGAATCTCGGGCAAGTAACATACCGATGACAAAGGGAACAACGTATGTTGTTATGCGGTCTGACCGATAAAGATCTTCGTACAATATGTAGGAGCCAATATGGGCATCCAGGTCTCGCTATTGGTTATTGACCAGAGAGGTGTCTCGGTCATGTCTACATAGTTCTCGAACCCGTAGGGTCCCCAAGCTTAACGTTCTTTGACGATATAGTACTATGGGTTATGTATGTTGGTGACCAAATGTTATTCGGAGTCCCGGATGAGATCACGGACATGACGAGGAGCTCCAGAATGGTCCGTAGGTAAAGATTCATATATTGGATGATATGGTTTGGCCAAGGGGTCACGCCCATGGGGCTATAAGTCGGTGCAAAAGGAGTTTTGCGGAGGCCAGGGGGCCAAACGCCGGAGACCCTGGTGTTTGGCCCTGGGCCAGACGCCAAGGCCCATGGCGTCTAGGCCAGACGCCAAGGATTGTGGCGTTTGGTCCTGGAGTCTGAGTGGGACTCTTGCCTTTCGGGCAAAACCGAGTTTGAGGAGGCTTTTGCTCCAAGTTTCGACCCCAGGGCTCAACATATAAATAGAGGGGCAGGGCTAGCACCAAAGAAACATCAACAAACACCAAGCCGTGTGCCGGCAACCCCGTCCCCTCTAGTTTATCCTCCATCATAGTTTTCGTAGAGCTTAGGCGAAGCCCTGCGGAGATTGTTCTTCACCAACACCGTCACCACGCCATCGTGCTGCCGGAACTCATCTACTACTTCGCCCCTCTTACTGGATCGAGAAGGCGAGGACATCACCAAGCCAAACGTGTGAAGAACTCGGAGGTGCCGTGCTTTCGGTACTTGGATCGGTCGGATCGTGAAGACGTACGACTACATCAACCGCGTTGATATAGCGCTTCCGCAAATGGTCTACAAGGGTACGTAGACAACACTCTCCCCTCTCGTTGCTATGCATCACCATGATCTTGCGTGTGCGTAGGAAATTTTTGAAATTACTGCGTTCCCCAACAGTGGCATCCGAGCCAGGTTTGATGCGTTGATGTAATATGCACAAGTAGAACACAAGTGAGTTGTGGGCGATATAAGTCATACTGCTTACCAGCATGTCACGCTTTGGTTCGGCGGTATTGTTGGATGAAGCGGCCCGGACAGACATTACGCGTACGCTTACGCGAGACTGGTTTTACCGCCATGCTATGCACACAGGTGACTAGCGGGTGTTAGTTTCTCCAACTTCAGTTGAACTGAGTGTGGCTACTCCCGGTCCTTGAGAAGGTTAAAACATCATTAACTTGACAAACTATAGTTGTGGTTTTGATGCATAGGTAAGAATGGTTCTTGCTCAGCCCGTAGCAGCCACGTAAAACTTGCAATAACAAAGTAGAGGGCGTCTAACTTGTTTTTGCAGGGCATGTTGTGATGTGATATGGTCAAGACGTGATGAGATATAAGTTGTTGTATAAGATGATCATGTTTTGTTGAAGTTATCGGCAACTGGCAGAAGCCTTATGGTTGTCTCTTTATTGCATAAGATGCAAGCACCAAATAATTGCTTTACTTTATCGCTATGCAATAGAAATAGTTGCAAGAGCAATTGTTGGCGAGACGACCATGTGACGACACATTGATATAGATCAAGATGGTGGAGATCATCGTGTCATGCCGGTGACGATGGAAATCATGACGTTGCTTTGGAGATGGAGATCAAAGGCACAAGATGATGATGGCCATATCATGTCACATATTTTGATTGTATGTGATGTTTATCTTTTATACATCTTATTTTGCTTAGTTCGACGGTAGCTTTATAAGATGATCTCTCACTAATTATAAAGGTACAAGTGTTCTCCCTGAGTATGCACCGTTGCGAAAGTTCTTCATGCTGAGACACCACGTGATGATCGGGTGTGATAGGCTCTATGTTCAAATACAACGGGTGCAAAACAGTTGCACACGCGGAATACTCAGGTTAAACTTGACGAGCCTAGCATATAACAGACATGGCCTCGGAACACTGAGACCGAAAGGTCGAGCGTGAATCATATAGTAGATATGATCAACATAGTGATGTTCACCATTGAAACTACTCCATCTCACGTGATGATCGAACATGGTTTAGTTGATATGGATCACGTGATCACTTAAAGGATTAGAGGGATGTCTATCTAAGTAGGAGTTCTTAAGTAATATGATTAATTGAACTTAAATTTATCATGAACTTAGTCCCGGTAGTATTAGCATATCTATGTTGTAGATCAATATCTCGTTTTTAGTTCCCCTGTTTTATTTTTGATATGTTCCTAGAGAAAACTAAGTTGAAAGATGTTAGTAGCAATGATGCGGATTGGATCCGTGATCTGAGGTTTATCCTCATTGCTGCACAGAAGAATTATGTCCTTGATGCACCGCTAGATGACAAACCTATTGCAGGAGCAGATGCAGATGTTATGAATGTTTGGCTAGCTCAATATGATGACTACTTGATAGTTTAGTGCACCATGCTTAAACGGATTAGAGTCGGGACTGCAAAGACGTTTTGAACGTCATGGACCATATGAGATGTTCTAGGAGTTGAAGTTAATATTTCAAGAAAATACCCGAGTTGAGAAATAAGAAGTCTCCAACAAGTTCTATAGCTAAAAGATGGAGGAGAATAGCTCAAGCAGTGAGCATGTGCTTAGATTGTCTGGGTACTACAATCACTTGAATCAAGTGGGAGTTAATCTTCCAGATAAAATAGTGATTGACAGAATTCTCTAGTCACCATCACCAAGTTAGTAGAACTTCGTGATGAACTATAATATGCAAGGGATAACGGAAACGATTCCCAAGCTCTTTGTGATGCTGAAATCAACAAAGGTAGAAATCAAGAAAAGCATCAAGTGTTGATGGTAAACAAAACCACTAGTTTCAAGTAAAGGGACAAAGGGAAGAAAGGGCAACTTCAAGAAGAACGGTGAGCAAGTTGCTGCTCAAGTGAAAAAACCCAAGTCTGGACCTAAGCCTGAAACTGAGTGCTTCTACTGCAAAGGGACTGGTCACTGGAAGCGGAACTACCCCAAGTAATTGGCGGATAAGAAGGATGGCAAAGTGAACATAGGTATATTTGATATACATGTTATTGATGTATACTTTACTAGTGTTTGTAGCAACCCCTCAGTATTTGATACTAGTTCAGTTGCTAAGAATAGTAACTCAAAACGAGAGTTGCAAAATGAACAGAGACTAGTTAAGGGTGAAGTGACAATGTGTATTGGAAATGGTTCCAAGATTGATATGATCATCATCGCACACTCCCTATACTTTCAGGATTAGTGTTAAACCTAAAATAAATGTTATTTAGTGTTTGCGTTGAGCATGAATATGATTGGATCATGTTTATTGCAATACGGTTATTCATGTAAGTTAGAGAATTGTTGTTGTTCTGTTTACATGAATAAAACCTTTTATGGTCATACACCCAACCAAAATGGTTTGTTGGATCTCGATCGTGGTGATACACATTTTCATAATATTAAAGCCAAAAGATGCAAAGTTCATAATGATAGTGCAACTTATTTATGGCACTGCCGATTAGGTCACATTGGTGTAAAGCGCATGAAGAAAATCTATGTTTATGGGCTTTTGCAATCACTTGATTATGAATCAGTTGATGCTTGCGAACCATGCCTCATGGGCAAGATGACAAAGACTCCGTTCTCCGGAACAATGGAGCGAGCAACAGATTTGTTGGAAATCATACATACTGATGTATGTGGTCCGATGAATATTGAGGCTCACGGCAGGTATCATTATTTTCTGATCTTCATAGATGATTTGAGCAGATATGAGTATATCTACTTGATGAAACACAAGTCTGAAACATTTGAAAAGTTCAAAGAATTTCAGAGTGAAGTGGAGAATCACCGTAACAAAAATAAAAGTTTCTACGATATGATCGCAGAAGTAAAATATTTGAGTTACGAGTTTGGCCTTCAGTTAAAACAATGTGAAATAGTTTCATTACTCATGCCACCTGGAACACCACAGCGTAATGGTGTGTCCAAACATCATAACCGTACTTTATTTGATATAGTGCAATCTATGATGTCTCTTATCGATTTACCACTATTGATTTGGGGTTATGCATTAGAGATAGCTGCATTCACGTTAAATAGGGACCATCTAAATCTGTTGAGACGACACCGTATGAACTATGGTTTGGCAAGAAACCTAAGCTGTCATTTCTTAAAGTTTGAGGTTGTAATGCTTATGTGAGAAAAGTTTCAACCTGATAAGCTCAAACCCAAATCAGAGAAGTGTGTCTTCATAGGATACCCAAAAGAAAAATGTTGGGTACACCTTCTATCACAGATCCGAAGGCAAGATATTCATTCCTGAGAATGGATCCTTTCTAGAGAAGGAGTTTCTCTCAAAAGAAGTGAGTGGGAGGAAAGTATAACTTGATGAGGTAACTGTACCTGCTCCCTTATTGGAAAGTAGTTCATCACAGAAATCTGTTCCTGTGACTACTACACCAATTAGTGAGGAAGCTAATGATGATGATCATATAACTTCAGATCAAGTTACTACCGAACCTCGTAGGTAAACTAGAGTGATATCCACACCAGAGTGGTACGATAATCCTGTTCTGGAGGTCATGTTACTTGACCATGACGAACCTATGAACTATGAGGAAGCGATGATGAGCCCAGATTCCACGAAATGGCTTGAGGCCATGAAATCTGAGATGACATCCATGTATGAGAACAAAGTATGGACTTTGATTGACTTGCCCAAAGATCGGCGAGCCATTGAGATTAAATGGATCTTAAAGAGGAAGACGGACGCTGATAATAGTGTTACTATCTACAAAGCTATAATTGTCGCAAAAGGTTTTCGACATGTTCAAGGTGTTGACTACGATGAGAGTTTCTCACTCGTTCTATGCTTAAGTCTGTCCGAATCATGTTAGAAATTGCCACATTTTATGAAATCTGGCAAATGGATAAACAAAACTACATTCCTTAATGTATTTATTAAAGAAGAGTTGTATATGATGCAACAAGAAAGTTTTGTTAATCCTAAAGGTGCTAACAAAATATGCAAGCTCCAGGGATCCATCTATGGACTGGTGCAAGCATCTCGGAGTTGGAATATACGCTTTGAAAAGTTGATCAAAGCATATAGTTTTATACAGACTTGCGGTGAAGCCTGTATTTACAAGAAAGTGAGTGGGAGCACTATAACATTTCTGATAAGTACATGTGAATGAGATATTGTTGATTGGAAATAATGTAGAATTATTCTGCAAAGCATAAAGGAGTGTTTTAAAGGAGTTTTTCAAATAAAAACCTCGGTGAAGCTGCTTACATATTAAGCATCAAGATCTATAGAGATAGATCGAGACGCTTGATAAGTTTTTTCAATGAGTACATACCTTGACAAGATTTTGAAGTAGTTCAAAATGGAACAGTCAAAGAAAGAGTTCTTTCTTGTTATAAGGTGTGAAATTGAGTAAGACTCAAAGCCTGACCACGGCAGAAGATAGAAAGAGAATGAAAGTCATTCCCTATGCCTCAGCCATAGATTCTATAAAGTATGCCATGCTGTGTACCAGGTCTATTGTATACCCTACACTATTTTTGGCAAGGGAGTACAATAGTGATATAGGAGTAGATCACTGGACAGCGGTCAAAATTATCCTTAGTGGAATAAGGATATGTTTCTCGATTATGGAGGTGACAAAAGGTTCATCGTAAAGAGTTACGTCGATTCAAGCTTTGACACCGATCTGAATGACTCTAAGTCTCGATCTAGATACATATTCAAAGTGGGAGCAATTAGCTAGAGTAGCTCCGTGCAGAGCATTGTTGACATAGAAATTTGCAAAATACATATGGATCTGAATGTGGCAGACTCGTTGACTAAACTTCTCTCGCAAGCAAAACATGATCACACCTTAGTACTCTTTGGGTGTTAATCACATGGCGATGTGCACTAGATTACTGACTCTAGTAAACCCTTTGAGTATTGGTCACATGGCGATGTGAACTATGGGTGTTAATCACATGGTAATGTGAACTATTAGTTTCAAATCACATGGCGATGTGATCTAGATTATTGACTCTAGTGCAAGTGGGAGACTGAAGGAAATATGCCTAGAGGGAATAATAAAGTTATTCTTTATTTCCTTATTTCATGATAAATGTTTATTATTCATGCTAGAATTGTATTAACCGGAAACATAATACATGTGTGAATACATAGACAAACAGAGTGTCACTAGTATGCCTCTACTTGACTAGCTCATTGATCAAAGATGGTTAAGTTTCCTAACCATAGACATGCGTTGTCATTTGATTAACGGGATCACATCATTAGGAGAATGATGTGATTTACTTGACCCATTCCGTTAGCTTAGCACTTGATCGTTTAGTTTGTTGCTATTGCTTTCTTCATGACTTATACATGTTCCCATGACTATGAGATTATGCAACTCCCGTTTACCGGAGGAACACTTTGTGTGCCACCAAACATCACAACGTAACTAGGTGATTATAAAGGTGCTCTATAGGTGTCTCCGAAGGTACTTGTTGGGTTGGCGTATTTCGAGATTAGGATTTGTCACTCCGATTGTCAGAGAGGTATCTCTGGGCCCACTCGCTAATGCACATCACTATAAGCCTTGCAAGCATTGCAACTAATGAGTTAGCTGCGGCATGATGTATTACGGAACGAGTAAAGAGACTTGCCGGTAACGAGATTGAACTAGGTATTGAGATACCGACGATCGAATCTCGGGCAAGTAACATACCGATGACAAAGGGAACAACGTATGTTGTTATGCGGTCTGACCGACAAAGATCTTCGTAGAATATGTAGGAGACAATATGGGCATCTAGGTCCCGCTATTGGTTATTGATCAGAGAGGTGTCTCGGTCATGTATACATAATTCTCGAACCCGTGGGGTACGCACACTTAACGTTCGTTGACGATATAGTAGTATGAGTTATGTATGTTGGTGACCGAATGTTGTTTGGAGTCCCGGATGAGATCACGGACATGACGAGGAGCTCCGGAATGGTCCGGAGGTAAAGATTCATATATTGGATTATATGGTTTGGCCAAGGGGTTAGCCCCATGGGGCTATAAGTCGGTGCAAAAGGAGTTTTGCGGAGGCCAAGGGGCCAAATGCCGGAGACCCTAGCATCTGGCCCTGGGCCAGATGCCGAGGCCCATGGTGTCTGGGCCAGACGCCAAGGATTGTGGCGTTTGGTCCTGGAGTCCGAGTGGGACTCTTGCCTTTCGGGCAAAACCGACTTTGAGGAGGCTTTTGCTCCAAGTTTCGACCCCAGGGCTCAACATATAAATAGAGGGGCAGGGCTAGCACCAAAGAAACATCAAGAAACACCAAGCCGTGTGCCGGCAACCCCGTCCCCTCTAGTTTATCCTCCGTCATAGTTTTCGTAGAGTTTAGGCGAAGCCCTGCGGAGATTGTTCTTCACCAACACCGTCACCACGCCGTCGTGCTGCCGGAACTCATCTACTACTTCGCCCCTCTTGCTGGATCGAGAAGGCGAGGACATCACCGAGCCGAACGTGTGCAGAACTCCGAGGTGCTGTGCTTTCGGTACTTGGATCGGTCGGATCGTGAAGACGTATGACTACATCAACCGCGTTGATATAACGCTTCTGCAAATGGTCTATGAGGGTACGTAGACAACACTCTCCCCTCTCGTTGCTATGCATCACCATGATCTTGTGTGTGCATAGGAAATTTTTGAAATTACCACGTTCCCCAACAATAATGTTTTGCGAAAAGCCAATTTTTTCCGACATCAAAGGAATATATATTGTTTCACTATCATGGTAGTTGATAAACATTGAGAATGGTAAATCCCCATCTCAATCCCAATTAAAGGTAATTAACAACCCAACAAATTAATTTAGAGTGATGAGATCAACAGGATAATTCAAGAACCAGATACTCAAGATGTCCATAACCGGGGACACGACTAACCATGATTAGTTTGTACACTCTGCAGAGGTTTGTGCATTTTTTCCCACAAGACTTGATCTGCTCCGTTGGATTTCTTGCACTACACGGTGTTTGAGAAACGGATGATCGAGACACAGTCTTTCAGAAGCATTAACTCTAACCCCGGGTAGACAGTACCAACCTACATCCCCTACATCTGCTAGCCTACCACTAGAAGAGGTCATGCAACATACTCAACTATGCTAGAACCCATAATATCTTGTGGCTGCACACGGAAGTTTCTAGCATGAATAATCTTATGATCCCTTTGAGCCTGGGTGGCGAACCAAAAGGACAGCACTGGTATATCCCGAGGTGCCCGCAACCAATCCACCCAGATGTGTATTTAAGTAGCCACCTTAAGTTAACCATTAACTAACAATCTCACATCTGTCATGGATACACTCAAACCCAATCCACTTCTACTAGCATAGCATGGCATTATAAGCATAACATAGAAGTAACTCCCAAGGTTTGATAATAAAAGGTGATAGGTTCTACCTCATCATCTACTTCCCAAAACCCACATGTTAAGAGATCCTACTCATGCAATGTTTGAGGGTTTGAACTAATGCATAAAAATTGGGTAATAAAGGGGTATGATCAGTGTGTTACTTGCCTTGTTGACGATCCGCAAACCCTAGAGACTCGTAGTAGCACGCTTCGCACTCCAGGAATTCAATCGCAAACAAACAATAGCATACATAAGCACTGAAGCAAAGATGCACAGGTAAAACTCAAATAAGAAGATCAAATCTGAAAGTTCAACTGAAGAGCTTCGATTTGCAAAAAGAATCAATCAAATCGGAGCTACGGAACTGAAACTACGATCAAAAGAACTTCGAAAACAAATCTGCTTGTAACCAAATTTTAAATTGTCAAAACCTTGTTAAAGTTGATTAAACAGAAAGAGGGGATCAAGACGAAGATTTTGGTGTTGGTTTCGCTGGATTTGGACAAACGGTTTAGAAACGGCGAGGGTTTGATGATCAGGGGCTAATCTATGATAAAAATAATTGCGGATAGGTCCCTCACCGAAAAAGAAAATAAAAGAAAAATCTATCGTACGATCGTCCGCTAACAGTGACGAACGGGCGAACGCGTTTGTTAAAAACAAACTAACGAGCGAATGCTCGCTAAATAACAAAACCGAATAAAACCGAACCAAACCGATCAACAAACCGATCCTAGGGTTTTATAAAAACCGGAGGCTTTACCTAAAACCGAAAAAAAGGGCGGCGGATCGGCGAGGTCAACGGCGGCGGTGGGGCAACGAGATCCGGCGGGAGGGGCGGCATGGGCGACGGCGGCGCGGGTGCGGGCCTGCGGCGGCGGCACGGGTGGCTGGCGGCGGCGCGGTGCTGCAGGCGGCAGCGCAGGACAGCGGCGAGCGGCGCGAGGCGGCGGCTGCAGCGGGTAGTGCGGGGCTCGAGGTAGGGAGGCGAGGGCGACGGGAGCGTCTTATAAGGAGGGGAGGGGGGCGGCCGGCGGCATGGCGGCGTCGGACTCCTTCGGGAGTCCGGCTCGGGGACGAAGGCGATGGAGGCGCGGGAGTGGGCCGGCTGGGCTTCGGCCCAGTCGGTCTGGAACCTTTTAAAAAAATTAATTCCGCCAAAAGAAAATTCCTAAAGAAATATAAAAAATTCTAAAAATGCCAAAAACAATTTTCGTCGTCTAAATAAAATATTTAGAACAAAGTGAACATTTTCTTGGCCTAAAAATGCAAATTTGAAAAATGCATATTTTTTTCTAATTCAAATAAAATAGCAATAAAATCCAAATAAAATTATTTATTTGATTTTAACATTTTTCCTCCAATATTCCTTTTATTTTGGAGAAGTCATATTATCTCCTCTCATGTATTTTAATATTGGAAATATTATTTGGAGAGAAAATAATTAAAACCAAAGTGATCCACTTTTTCAATATTTGAGAAAATTCAAATATGAAAATAATAAAATCCCCAACTCTCTCCGTGGGTCCTTGAGTTGCTTAGGATTTTTAGGATCACAAACCAAAATGCAAATAAAATATGATATGCATATGATGACCTATTTATAACATTCCAAATTAAAATTTTGGGATGTTACAAACCTACCCCCTTAAGATGAATCTCGTCCTCGAGATTCAGGTTGGCTAGAAAATAGGTCTGGGTGGTCTTTCCGTAGATCTTCCTCTCATTCTCAGGTGGCTTCATCCTCGGTATGGTGGCTCCATTGAACTTTGCAAAACTTGATCATGTTACTGCGGGTAACTCGGCTGGCAAACTCGAGAATTTTGACTGGTTTTCCCTCGTAAGTCAGATCGCTATCCAACTGAATTGCTTCCAGGGGCACTGTATATCTCACAGGAATATCGGCCATCTCTGCATGGCACTTCTTCAACTGGGAAATGAGAAACACATCATGAACTCTTAACAGTCCTTCAGGTAACTTCAACTTGTACGCCACCTCTCCCATACGTTCCAAAACTCGGTATGGTCCTACAAATCTCGGGGCTAACTTCCCCTTAACTCCAAAGCGTTTAACTCCTTGTAGAGGTGACACTCGAAGATATGCTCTATCTCCGATTTCATAGACTACCTCCTGTTGGGGAACGTAGTAATTTCAAAATTTTCCTACGCACACGCAAGATCATGGTGATGCATAGCAACAAGAGGGGAGAGTGTTGTCCACGTACCCTCGTAGACCGAAAGCGGAAGCGTTATAATAATGCGGTTGATGTAGTCGTACATCTTCACGGCCCGACTGATCAAGCACTGAAACTACGGCACCTCCGAGTTCTAGCACACGTTCAGCTCGATGACGATCCCGGGACTCCGATCCAGCAAAGTGTCGGGGAAGAGTTCCGTCAGCATGATGGCGTGGTGACGATCTTGATGTTCTACCGTCGCAGGGCTTCGCCTAAGCACCGCCACAATATTATCGAGGATTATGGTGGAGGGGGGCACCGCACACGGCTAAGAGATCTCAAGGATCAATTGTTGTCTCAAGAGGTGCCCCCCTGCCCCCGTATATAAAGGAGCAAGGGGGAGGGGCGGCCAGCCATGAAGAGGCGCGCCAGGGAGGAGTCCTACTCCTACCGGGAGTAGGACTCCCTCCTTTTCCTTGTCCAAGTAGGAGAGGGGGAAGGAAGGGAGAGAGGAGAGGAAGGAAAGGGGGGCGCCGCCCCTCCCTCCTTGTCCAATTCGGACTAGGGGGAGAGGGGGCGCGCGGCCTGCCCTGGCCGCCCCTCCTCTTCTCCACTTTAGGCCCATGAGGCCCATTAACCCCCCGGGGGGTTCCGGTAACCCCCGGTACTCCGGTTTTATCCGAAACTTCCCCGGAACACTTCCGGTGTCCGAATATTGTCGTCCAATATATCAATCTTTATGTCTCGACCATTTCGAGACTCCTCGTTATGTCCGTGATCATATCCGGGACTCTGAACTAACTTCGGTACATCAAAACTAATAAACTCATAATATAACTGTCATCGAAACCTTAAGCGTGCGGACCCTACGGGTTTGAGAACAATGTAGACATGACCGAGACACGTCTCCGGTCAATAACCAATAGCGGAACCTGGATGCTCATATTAGCTCCCACATATTCTACGAAGATCTTTTATCGGTCAGACCGCATAACAACATACGTTGTTCCCTTTGTCATCGGTATGTTACTTGCCCGAGATTCGATCGTCGGTATCTCAATACCTAGTTCAATCTCGTTGCCGGCAAGTCTCTTTACTTGTTCCGTAATACATCATCTCACAACTAACTCATTAGTTGCATTGCTTGCAAGGCTTAGGTGATGTGCATTACCGAGAGGGCCCAGAGATACCTCTCCGACAATCGGAGTGACAAATCCTAATCTCGAAATACGCCAACCCAACATGTACCTTTGGAGACACCTGTAGAGCACCTTTATAATCACCCAGTTACGTTGTGACGTTTGGTAGCACACAAAGTGTTCCTCCGGCAAACGGGAGTTGCATAATCTCATAGTCATAGGAACATGTATAAGTTATGAAGAAAGCAATAGCAACATACTAAACGATCGGGTGCTAAGCTAATGGAATGGGTCATGTCAATCACATCATTCTCCTAATAATGTGATCCCGTTAATCAAATGACAACACATGTCTATGGTTAGGAAACATAACCATCTTTGATTAATGAGCTAGTCAAGTAGAGGCATACTAGTGACGTTTAGTTTGTCTATGTATTCACACAAGTATTATGTTTCCGGATAATACAATTCTAGCATGAATAATAAACATTTATCATGATATAAGGAAATAAAATAATAACATTATTATTGCCTCTAGGGCATATTTCCTTCAGTCTCCCACTTGCACTAGAGTCAATAATCTAGATTACACAGTAATGATTCTAACACCCATGGAGCTTTGGTGCTGATCATGTTTTGCTCGTGGAAGAGGCTTAGTCAACGGGTCTGCAACATTCAGATCCGTATGTATCTTGCAAATCTCTATGTCTCCCACCTGGACTAGATCCCGGATGGAATTGAAGCGTCTCTTGATGTGCTTGGTTCTCTTGTGAAATCTGGATTCCTTTGCCAAGGCAATTGCACCAGTATTGTCACAAAAGATTTTCATTGGACCCGATGCACTAGGTATGACACCTAGATCGGATATGAACTCCTTCATCCAGACTCCTTCGTTTGCTGCTTCTGAAGCAGCTATGTATTCCACTTCACATGTAGATCCCGCCACAACGCTTTGTTTAGAACTGCACCAACTGACAGCTCCACCGTTTAATGTAAACACATATCCGGTTTGCGATTTAGAATCGTCCGGATCAGTGTCAAAGCTTGCATCAACGTAACCATTTACGATGAGCTCTTTGTCACCTCCATATACGAGAAACATATCCTTAGTCCTTTTCAGGTATTTCAGGATGTTCTTGACCGCTGTCCAGTGATCCACTCCTGGATTACTTTGGTACCTCCCTGCTAGACTTATAGCAAGACACACATCAGGTCTGGTACACAGCATTGCATACATGATAGAGCCTATGGCTGAAGCATAGGGAACATCTTTCATTTTCTCTCTATCTTCTGCATTGGTCGGGCATTGAGTCTTACTCAATTTCACACCTTGTAACACAGGCAAGAATCCTTTCTTTGCTTGATCCATTTTGAACTTCTTCAAAACTTTGTCAAGGTATGTGCTTTGTGAAAGTCCAATTAAGCGTCTTGATCTATCTCGATAGATCTTAATGCCCAATATGTAAGCAGCTTCACCGAGGTCTTTCATTGAAAAACTCTTATTCAAGTATCCCTTTATGCTATCCAGAAATTCTATATCATTTCCGATTAGTAATATGTCATCTACATATAATATCAGAAATGCTACAGAGCTCCCACTCACTTTCTTGTAAATACAGGCTTCTCCAAAAGTCTGTACAAAACCAAATGCTTTGATCACACTATCAAAGCGTTTATTCCAACTCCGAGAGGCTTGCACCAGTCCATAAATGGATCGCTGGAGCTTGCACACTTTGTTAGCTCCCTTTGGATCGACAAAACCTTCCGGCTGCATCATATACAACTCTTCTTCCAGAAATCCATTCAGGAATGCAGTTTTGACATCCATCTGCCAAATTTCATAATCATAAAATGCGGCAATTGCTAACATGATTCGGACAGACTTAAGCATCGCTACGGGTGAGAAGGTCTCATCGTAGTCAATCCCTTGAACTTGTCGAAAACCTTTTGCGACAAGTCGAGCTTTGTAGACAGTAACATTACCGTCAGCGTCAGTCTTCTTCTTGAAGATCCATTTATTCTCAATTGCTTGCCGATCATTGGGCAAGTCAACCAAAGTCCATACTTTGTTCTCATACATGGATCCCATCTCAGATTTCATGGCTTCAAGCCATTTTGCGGAATCTGGGCTCACCATCGCTTCTTCATAGTTCGTAGGTTCATCATGATCTAGTAGCATGACTTCCAGAACAGGATTACCGTACCACTCTGGTGCGGATCTTACTCTGGTTGATCTACGAGGTTCGGTAGTAACTTGTTCTGAAGTTTCATGATCATTATCATTAGCTTCCTCACTAATTGGTGTAGGTGTCACAGAAACCGGTTTCTGCGATGTACTACTTTCCAATAAGGGAGCAGGTACAGTTACCTCATCAAGTTCTACTTTCCTCCCACTCACTTCTTTCGAGAGAAACTCCTTCTCTAGAAAGGATCCATTCTTAGCGACAAATGTCTTGCCTTCGGATCTGTGATAGAAGGTGTACCCAACAGTCTCCTTTGGGTATCCTATGAAGACACATTTCTCCGATTTGGGTTCGAGCTTATCAGGTTGAAGTTTTTTCACATAAGCATCGCAGCCCCAAACTTTCAGAAACGACAACTTTGGTTTCTTGCCAAACCACAGTTCATAAGGCGTCGTCTCAACGGATTTTGATGGTGCCCTATTTAACGTGAATGCGGCCGTCTCTAAAGCATAACCCCAAAACGATAGCGGTAAATCTGTAAGAGACATCATAGATCGCACCATATCAAGTAAAGTACGATTACGACGTTCGGACACACCATTACGCTGTGGTGTTCCGGGTGGCGTGAGTTGCGAAACTATTCCGCATTGTTTCAAATGTAGACCAAACTCGTAACTCAAATATTCTCCTCCACGATCAGATCGTAGAAACTTTATTTTCTTGTTACGATGATTTTCAACTTCACTCTGAAATTCTTTGAACTTTTCAAATGTTTCAGACTTATGTTTCATTAAGTAGATATACCCATATCTGCTTAAATCATCTGTGAAGGTGAGAAAATAACGATATCCGCCACGAGCTTCAACATTCATTGGACCACATACATCTGTATGTATGATTTCCAACAAATCTGTTGCTCTCTCCATAGTACCGGAGAACGGTGTTTTAGTCATCTTGCCCATGAGGCACGGTTCGCAAGTACCAAGTGATTCATAATCAAGTGATTCCAAAAGTCCATCAGTATGGAGTTTCTTCATGCGTTTTATACCGATATGACCTAAACGGCAGTGCCACAAATAAGTTGCACTATCATTATCAACTCTACATCTTTTGGTTTCAACATTATGAATATGTGTATCACTACTATCGAGATTCATCAAAAATAGACCATTCTTCAAGGGTGCATGACCATAAAAGATATTACTCATATAAATAGAACAACCATTATTCTCTGATTTAAATGAATAACCGTCTCGCATTAAACAAGATCCAGATATAATGTTCATGCTCAACGCTGGCACCAAATAACAATTATTTAGGTCTAATACTAATCCCGATGGTAGATGTAGAGGTAGCGTGCCGACCGCGATCACATCGACTTTGGAACCATTTCCCACGCGCATCGTCACCTCGTCCTTCGCCAGTGTTCGCTTAATCCGTAGTCCCTGTTTCGAGTTGCAAATATTAGCAACAGAACCAGTATCAAATACCCAGGGGCTACTGCAAGCTCTAGTAAGGTACACATCAATAACATGTATATCACATATACCTTTGTTCACCTTGCCATCCTTCTTATCCGCCAAATACTTCGGGCAGTTCCGCTTCCAGTGACCAGTCTGCTTGCAGTAGAAGCACTCAGTTTCAGGCTTAGGTCCAGATTTGGGTTTCTTCTCTTGAGCAGCAACTTGCTTGCTGTTCTTCTTGAAGTTCCCCTTCTTCTTCCCTTTGCCCTTTTTCTTGAAACCAGTGGTCTTGTTAACCATCAACACTTGATGCTCCTTCTTGATTTCTACCTCCGCAGCTTTCAGCATTGCGAAGAGCTCGGGAATAGTCTTATTCATCCCTTGCATATTATAGTTCATCACGAAGCTCTTGTAGCTAGGTGGCAGTGATTGGAGAATTCTGTCAATGACGCAATCATCTGGAAGATTAACTCCCAATTGAATCAAGTGATTATTATACCCAGACATTTTGAGTATATGCTCACTGACAGAACTGTTCTCCTCCATCTTGCAGCTATAGAACTTATTGGAGACTTCATATCTCTCAATCCGGGCATTTGCTTGAAATATTAACTTCAACTCCTGGAACATCTCATATGCTCCATGACGTTCAAAACGTCGTTGAAGTCCCGATTCTAAGCCGTAAAGCATGGCACACTGAACTATCGAGTAGTCATCAGCTTTGCTCTGCCAGACGTTCATAACATCTGGTGTTGCTCCAGCAGCAGGCCTGGCACCCAGCGGTGCTTCCAGGACGTAATTCTTCTGTGCAGCAATGAGGATAATCCTCAAGTTACAAACCCAGTCCGTGTAATTGCTACCATCATCTTTCAACTTTGCTTTCTCAAGGAACGCATTAAAATTCAACGGAACAATAGCACGGGCCATCTATCTACAACCAAACATATACAAGCAAGATACTATCAGGTACTAAGTTCATGATAAATTTAAGTTCAATTAATCATATTACTTAAGAACTCCCACTTAGAAAGACATCCCTCTAATCTTCTAAGTGATTACGTGATCCAAATCAACTAAACCATAACCGATCATCACGTGAAATGGAGTAGTTTTCAATGGTGAACATTGCTATGTTGATCATATCTACTATATGATTCACGCTCTACCTTTCGGTCTCAGTGTTCCGAGGCCATATCTTCATATGCTAGGCTCGTCAAGTTTAACCTGAGTATTCTGCGTGTGCAAAAACTGGCTTGCACCCGTTGTAGATGGACGTAGATCTTATCACACCCGGTCATCACGTGGTGTCTGGGCACGACGAACTTTGGCAACGGTGCATACACAGGGAGAACACTACTTGATAATTAGTGAGAGATCATCTTATAATGCTACCGTCAATCAAAGCAAGATAAGATGCATAAAAGATAAACATCACATGCAATCAATATAAGTGATATGATATGGCCATCATCTTCTTGTACTTGTGATCTCCATCTCCGAAGTACCGTTATGATCACCATCGTCACCGGCGCGACACCTTGATCACCATCGTAGCATCGTTGTCGTCTCGCCAATCTTATGCTTCCACGACTATCGCTACCGCTTAGTGATAAAGTAAAGCATTACAGCACAGTTGCATTGCATACAATAAAGCGACAACCATATGGCTCCTGCCAGTTGCCGATAACTCGGTTACAAAACATGATCATCTCATACAATAAAATTTAGCATCATGTCTTGACCATATCACATCACAACATGCCCTGCAAAAACAAGTTAGACGTCCTCTACTTTGTTTGTTGCAAGTTTTACATGGCTACTACGGGCTTAAGCAAGAACTAATCTTACCTACGCATCAAAACCACAACGATAGTTTGTCAAGTTGGTGCTGTTTTAACCTTCGCAAGGACCGGGCGTAGCCATACTCGGTTCAACTAAAGTTGGAGAAACTGACACCCGCCAGCCACCTGTGTGCAAAGCACATCGGTAGAACCAGTGTCGCGTAAGCGTACGCCTAATGTCGGTCCGGGCTGCGTCATCCAACAATACCGCTGAACCAAAGTATAACATGCTGGTAAGCAGTATGACTTATATCGCCCACAACTCACTTGTGTTCTACTCGTGCATATAACATCAACACATAAAACCTGGCTCTGATGCCACTATTAGGGAACATAGTAATTTCAAAATTTTCCTACGCACACGCAAGATCATGGTGATGCATAGCAACGAGAGGGGAGAGTGTTGTCCACGTACCCTCGTAGACCGAAAGCGGAAGCGTTATAACAACGCGGTTGATGTAGTCGTACGTCTTCACGGCCCGACCGATCAAGCACCGAAACTACGACACCTCCGAGTTCTAGCACACGTTCAGCTCGATGACGATCCCCGGACTCCGATCCAGCAAAGTGTCGGGGAAGAGTTCCGTCAGCACGACGGCGTGGTGATGATCTTGATGTTCTACCATCGCAGGGCTTCTCCTAAGCACCGCTACAATATTATCGAGGATTATGGTGGAGGGGGGCACCGCACACGGCTAAGAGATCTCAAGGATCAATTGTTGTCTCTAGAGGTGCCCCCTGCCCCCGTACATAAAGGAGCAAGGGGGAGGGGTGGGCGGCCATGAAGAGGCGTGCCAGGGAGGAGTCCTACTCCTACCGGGAGTAGGACTCCCTCCTTTTCCTTGTCCAAGTAGGAGAGGGGGAGGAAGGGAGAGAGGAGAGGAAGGAAAGGGGGGCGGCGCCCCTCCCTCCTTGTCCAATTCGGACTAGGGGGAGAGGGGGCGCGCAGCCTGCCCTGGCCGCCCCTCCTCTTCTCCACTTTAGGCCCATGAGGCCCATTAACCCCCCGAGGGGTTCCGGTAACCCCCCGGTACTCCGGTTTTATCCGAAACTTCCCCGGAACACTTCTGGTGTCCGAATATAGCCGTCCAATATATCAATCTTTATGTCTCGACCATTTCGAGACTCCTCGTTATGTCCGTGATCATATCCGGGACTCCGAACTAACTTCGGTACATCAAAACTAATAAACTCATAACATAATTGTCATCGAAACCTTAAGCGTGTGGACCCTACGGGTTCGAGAACAATGTAGACATGACCGAGACACGTCTCCGGTCAATAACCAATAGCGGAACCTGGATGCTCATATTGGCTCCCACATATTCTACGAAGATCTTTTATCGGTCAGACCGCATAACAACATACGTTGTTCCCTTTGTCATCAGTATGTTACTTGCCCGAGATTCGATCGTCGGTATCTCAATACCTAGTTCAATCTCGTTGTCGGCAAGTCTCTTTACTCGTTCCGTAATACATCATCTCGTAACTAACTCATTAGTTGCATTGCTTGCAAGGCTTAGGTGATGTGCATTACCGAGAGGGCCTAGAGATACCTCTCCGACAATCGGAGTGACAAATCCTAATATCAAAATACGCCAACCCAACATGTACCTTTGGAGACACCTGTAGAACACCTTTATAATCACCCAGTTACGTTGTGACGTTTGGTAGCACACAAAGTGTTCCTCCAGCAAACGGGAGTTGCATAATCTCATGGTCATAGGAACATGTATAAGTTATGAAGAAAGAAATAGCAACATACTAAATGATCGGGTGCTAAGCTAATGGAATGTGTCATGTCAATCACATTATTCTCCTAATAATGTGATCCCGTTAATCAAATGACAACACATGTCTATGGTTAGGAAACATAACCATCTTTGATTAATGAGCTATTCAAGTAGAGGCATACTAGTGACGTTTAGTTTGTTTATGTATTCACACAAGTATTATGTTTCCAGATAATACAATTCTAGCATGAATAATAAACATTTATCATGATATAAGGAAATAAAATAATAACATTATTATTGCCTCTAGGGCATATTTCCTTCACCTCCTTGCGTTTTGAGTATGCATAACTCTTCTGCCTGGACTGAGCTACCTTCAGTCTATCTCGGATCAATTTAACCTTCTCTTCTGACTCTTTAATCAAATCCGGTCCAAACAACTGATGGTCTCCAACTTCATCCTACATCAACGGTGTCCTGCACCTTCTTCCATACAAAGCTTCGAAAGGTGTCATCTTCAGACTGGCTTGATAACTGTAGTTGTAAGAGAACTCTGTGTAGGGCAAATTATCATCCCAACTAGATCTATAATCTAGCGCACAAGCTCTCAACATGTCCTCCAGAATCTGATTAACTCTCTCGGTCTGTCCATCTGTCTGCAGATGAAATGTTACACTAAACTCCAGTCTGGTTCCCAAAGTCTGGTGTAACTGATGCCAAAACTTTGAAGTGAACTGTGTTCCTCTATCTGATACGATGGTCCTCGGAACTCCATGCAGACATACGATCCTGGTCATATATATCTTGTCCAACTTCACACTTGTATAAGTGGTTTTCACTGGGATAAAGTGAGACACCTTGGTCAAACGATCCACTACTACCCAGATAGAATCATATCCCGATCGGGGCCTGGGTAATCCGGTGATAAAATCCATGCCAACCTTGTCCCGCTTCCATTTGGGTATCAGCATAGGCTGCAGTAATCCTGCTGGCTTCTGATGTTCTGCCGCCACTCTCTCACATACATCACATACTGTTACATACTCGGCAATATCCTTCTTCATTCCTGTCCACCAGAAAAGCTCTGTTAAATCCAAATACATATTGGTGTTTCCGGGATGTATCGAGTATGGCGAGTCATGAGCTTCCTGTAGTATCAACTTCCTGATCTCTTCATTATTGAGTACATAAACACGGTCCTCAAACCACAAGGTGTCGTGCTCATCCTCACGAAAACCTTTGTCTTTTCCTTTGCTCATCTTCTCCTTTATCTCGGTAATTTCTTTGTCATCCTTCTGAGCTTCTCGAATCCTTCCCAATAATGTCGACTGAACCTCCAATGTTGCAACAAAACCTCTAGGGACTATCTCCGAACGAAGCTCCCTAAGATCTTCGGCTAAGTCCTTTGGCAATCCTCCGCTTACGAGGGTATTGGCATAACTCTTCCGGCTCAAAGATTCTGCTACGACATTGGCCTTTCCTGGATGATAGTGCAGCTTCATATCATAATCCTTTATAAGCTCCAACCATCTCCTTTGGCTGATATTCAGCTCCTTCTGTGTGAAAATGTACTTCAAACTCCTACGATCTGTGTACACATCACAACGATTTCCAATAAGGAAATGTCTCCAGGTCTTGAGCGCATGCACTACGGTTGCTAACTCCAAATCATGTGTGGCATAATTCAACTCATGCGGTCGAAGTTGACGTGAGGCATATGAAACAACTCTTCCGTCTTGCATAAGTACACCTCCAAGTCCTAAGCGAGATGTGTCACAATGCACTTTGAAATCCTTGCATATATCTGGCAGAATCAGCACTGGGCTATAACCAAACGTTTCTTCAACTCCTGGAAACTTGCCTCACATTCATCCGTCCAATTGAACTTGGTTTCCTTCTTCAACAACTCCGTCATGGGCTTCGCAATCTTAGAGAAATTCTCAATGAATCTCCGGTAGTATCCCGCGAGTCCAAGAAAACTGTGGATCTCTCCTACTAAGGTGGGTGCTAGCCAATCAGTGATGGACTGAACCTTGGTAGGGTCTACTGCTATACCTTCTCATGATATAACATGTCCAAGGAATCCAACTTCCTTCAACCAAAACTCACATTTGCTGAACTTGCCATACAAGTGATGTTCTCTGAGCTTCTTGAGAACTAAACGCAAATGCTCCTTGTGCTCCTATTCATTCTTTGAGTACACCAAAATATCATCAATGAACACCACAACAAACTTATCCAAGAACTCTATGAACACCTTATTCATCATACTCATGAAATAGGCAGGGGCATTAGTCAATCCAAATGACATAACTGTGTACTCATATAGCCCGTACCTTGTGGTGAAGGCTGTCTTAGGTATATCTTGTTCTCAAATCTTCAGCTGGTGGTATCCTGATCGCAGATCGATCTTGGAGAATACTTTAGCTCCTTGCAGCCGGTCAAACAAATCATTGATCATCGGTAGTGGGTACTTGTTCTTGATCGTCACTTCATTCAATGCACGATAATCAACAACCATTCTCAAAGATCCATCCTTCTTCTCAACCAAGAGCACTGGGGCTCCCCATGGTGACGAACTTCGTTGAATGTAACATTTCTCCAATAACTCCTTAATCCGTTTCTTAATCTCCTCCAGATCATTTGCGGGCATCCGGTATGGTCTCTTCGATATTGGTCCGGTGCCTAGCAACAGCTCTATCAAAAACTCAATGTCTCGATCCAGTGGCATGCTGGGTAACTCCTTTGGAAATACATCTAGATAATCCTTCACTACAGGCACTTCCTCCTGAACAACTCCCATGAGAGAATTTACTTGAGTCCTCCTCGGCGCATGCCTGGATACATACTTGATCCTTTTTCCCTCCGGGGTAGTGAGAAAAATTGACTTACTAGCACAATCAATGTTTCCTCCATACTTCAATAGCCAATCCATACCTAGTATCACATCCAATCCTTGTGACTCCAAAATTATCAGGTCTGAGGGGAAAACATGGCTACCAATGGTTAAGGGTATCCAATCGCACCATCGGCTGGCCATATACTCTGCTCCTGGTGAGCTTACTAACAAGGGTGTCCTAAGGGATAAGGTGGGTAACTTAAACTTGTCCACAAATCCCCTTGAAATGTATGAATGCGGTGCACCAGTATCAAAAAGAAAGAGAGAGGTAAATGACTTAACCAAAAACTTACCAATAACTGCATCTGGCTACTCTTCAACCTCCTCCACGTTAACGTGGTTCACTTGTCCCCTGATGAAAGGGTTGGGCTTCTTCCCAGAGCTTCCATTTCCATTTCCATTCTTTGGTTCGGGACACTCATTGGCATAGTGTCTAGTCTTCCCGCACTTGAAACAAGTAATGTGACTTTGGTCCTTCTTGGCGAGAGTAGCTGGGTTAGAGCGGTTTTGATTACTTCCTGCTCCATTCCCATTTCCATTTTTGGGGCCACTGTGGTTATGCGAGCTTCCTCCATTGTGGGTATGACCTCCATGGTTATGGGTATATCCTCCCGAGTTCAGGGTAAAGCAAGGCTTCTGCTAAGCTCCTGAATTGTACTTCCCTTGTCCATACTTCCTTTTGCGGCTCTCAATCTGCTGCTGCTTCCCTTCAATCATAAGAGCCTTGTCTACCAACTCCTGGTAGTTGTTAAATGTTACCACCATTAACTGCATACTCATCTCATCATTCAACCCTTCCATAAACTTCTCCTGCTTTGCAGCATCTATGGCCACATCATCTGGGGCGTAACGAGCTAACTTGCTGAACTCATCCACATACTGCCCCACGGTATGATTTCCTTGGCGTAAGTTACGAAACTCATGCTTCTTCATGCTCATAACTCCAGTTGAGACATGAGCAGTGCGGAATTCTTGCTGAAACTACTCCCAAATGACATTGGCTATAGGGAAAGTGGTTGTGTAATTCTCCCACCATGAGGCTGCAGGTCCATCCAATTGATGTGCGGCAAAACGCACTTCTCAACATCTGTGCAACCTGCGGTGGTCAACTCCCTTC
The DNA here is from genome assembly GCF_018294505.1 of Triticum aestivum. Classification (NCBI taxonomy): domain Eukaryota; kingdom Viridiplantae; phylum Streptophyta; class Magnoliopsida; order Poales; family Poaceae; genus Triticum; species Triticum aestivum. The sequence goes on along the minus strand of NC_057794.1, from coordinate 316,308,272 downwards.
CAATCCTACGTAGCCAATCATCAGCAACTATTGGCTCGGTGCTACTAGAAAACACCGGCGGTTGCAAGCTTAGAAAACGGGCTAAGTTGTCAACTGGAGGTGGTGGCGGTGGGTTGATGTTATTGTTGTTGTTGTTGTTTCCTTGGTTCTAGACTAGTAGCTGCATCAAGGCATTCTGCTGTTGGATCAACTGGGTGAGCTCCGGTGGGAAGACAAATCCGGGGTCACATCTCGAAGGCATCTGATGGGTTTAGAGGGGAGAGATTAGAATAGAATGAGGTCTAGTGAGAAAGCACTACCCATATGCACATGAGACAAACACATTCATATCACACCAAAACAATTCAAGCAAGGGCATACAATCGATCTAACTATCGTTACAGTGCTCAGACTACTAATATATACATGGGGGAATACTACTGATAATGTGGTGGTCTACTAGAAATTTTGATCGGTGGAAGACTCCATGATATCCGCTCCAGCTTCGTCTTCATAATCATCATCACTACTGTCGGAGTCGGTGTCGTCGACTATGATGTAGTCTTCAGAACGAATGTCACCAGGATGGTCGTCATCTCCTCCTGGCGCGGGGTCTCCCATGAATACTCCTAGCTTCCTTGTCAGGTCATAATTCTTCTCCACTAGTATTGCGATTTCCTCCTCGTATCCATCGCGTGTAGACTTGAGTTCATCTTCTAGCTCCATGTTCCTGGTCATCACCTTCTTCAGGTCTATCATGCTCGCACACATCTAGTTCTCCTGTCGGCGAATGTGCTAATTTAACTCTTGGATGAAAGCTGCAATGGACATGTCCCTCCTGGTGCTGATCATCTCCCATTGCTCATCTCGGTGCCCACATATCTGGTAGATGGTGTCCTTAAGTTCCTTGTGATAAACTTCGCCGATGCGTCCCATGGCGATGTGGGCTGCCATGCTCTTTCCTAGACTCCAGGTTGGTGCATCAAAGGAAAACTCTATGGGCTCAGTGACTGGCATGAATGTCCTTCCTGGAACTTGAAATCGAATCATACATCGCTCCTCTTCTGGTATGGTGGCGGTGAAGGTCCAGGTGAAGCTTGGTATTACGATGTTCAGGTACCTAGTGACTTCCTTCAAGTGTCGTCCAAAAGGTGTGTCTTCATCCAGTTGTGCAAACTTGTTCCTTGAGTCTGCCATCCTATAGAGTAGAAAATGGAGAGGAGTCAGAAATGAGTAGAGAAGAGTGACATATGGCTCATCTTAGTGGTCGTGTCCTACATTCAGCGTGTGCTCTGATACCATCTTGTAGCGATCCAACCTTAGGCGGTCAAATCTCTGTGTATAAGTGTCATCCTTGGATCGGTAATGCTGACATACATAGTACTTGAAGGATTTATAACAGAGTAGCAATCACAAACTTATTACATCGATAGTCTGAAGAGAGAACTTATTACAATAAATATGGCTTAAGGCCATCTAAAAGATAACAGCGGAAGGCTTGGAAGATAAAGTGAGTCCATCAACTCCAACGGCATAGCTGAGTGCACGACAACGACCTAGCGCACCTTACTCTTCATCTAAAAAGTCTGCAACATGATATGTTGCAGCCCAAAATGGGTCACCACATGGAATATGCTGGCAAGGTAACACAGTAGATCAATGAACAGAGTAAATGCTATCACTACATGCATATATGGCTCCTGGAGGCTCTATGGTTATAATGTTTTGTGAAAAGTCAATTTTTCCCTACATCAAAGGTATATATTTTGTTTAACTATCATGGTAGTTGATAAACATTGAGAATGGTAAATCCCCATCTCAATCCCAATTGAAGGTAATTAACAACCCAACAAATTAATTTAGAGTGATGAGATCAACAGGATAACTCAAGAACCAGATACTCAAGATGTCCATAAGCGGGGACACGGCTAACCATGATTAGTTTGTACACTCTGCAGAGGTTTGCGCACTTTTCCCCACAAGACTCGATCTCCTCCGTTGGATTTCTCGCACTACACGGTGTTTGAGAAACGGATGACCGAGGCACAGTCTTTCAGAAGCATTAACTCTAACCCTGGGTAGACAGTACCAACCTACATCCCCTACATATGCTAGCCTACCACTGGAAGAGGTCATGCAACATACTCAACTATGCTAGAGCCCATAATAGCTTGTGGCTGCACATGGAAGTTTCTAGCATGAATAATCTTATGATCCCTTTGAGCCTGGGTGGCGAACCAAAAGGACAACACTGGTATTATCCCCAGGTGCCCGCAACCAATCCACCCAGATGTGTATTTAAGTAGCCACCTTAAGTTAACCATTAATTAACAATCTCACATCTGTCATGGATACACTCAAACCCAATCGACGTCTACTAGCATAGCATGGCATTATAAGCATAATGTAGAATTAACTCCCAAGGTTTGATAATAAAGGGTGATAGGTTCTACCTCATAATCTACTTTCCAAAACCCACATGTTAAGAGATCCTACTCAAGCAATGTTTGAGGGGTTGAACTAATGCATAAAAACTGGGTTATAAAGGGGTATGATCAATGTGTTACTTGCCTTGCTGACGATCCGCAAACCCTAGAGACTCGTAGTAGTATGCTTCTATCGCAAACAAACAATAGCATACATAAGCACTCAAGCAAAGATGCACGGGTAAAACTCAAATAATAAGATCAAATCTGAAAGTTCAACTGAAGAGCTTCAATTTGCAAAAAGAATCAATCGAATCGGAGCTACGGAACTGAAACTACGATCAAAAGAACTTTGAAAACAAATATGCTTGAAACCAAATTTTAAATTTCAAAACCTTGTTCAAGTTGATTAAACAGAAAGAGGGTCTCGAGACAAAGATTTTATCGTTGGTTTTGCTGGATTTGGACAAACGGTTTAGAAACGGCGAGGGTTTCATGATAGGTCCCTGGCCAGAAAAGAAAATAAAAGAAAATTCTATCGGACGAACGTCTGCTAACAGTGACAAACGGGCGAACGCGTTCGTTAAAAATGAACTAACGAGTGAACGCTCGCTAAATAACGAAACCGAAAAAAACCGAACCGATAAAAAAACCGAACCTAGGGTTTTATAAAAACCGGCAGCTTTACCTAAAACCGAAAAAATGGTGGTGGATCCGCGAGGTCAACGGTGGCGGTGGGGCAACGAGATCCGGCGGGCGGGGCGGCGGGTGGCGACGTGGGCGACGGCGGCGCGGGCGCGGGGCTGCGGCGGCGGCGCGGTGCCGCAGGCGGCGGCGTGGGACAGCGACGAGTGGCGTGAGGCGGCGGCTGCGGCGGGTGGTGCGGGGCTCGAGGTCAGGAGGTGAGGGGCGGCGGCGAGCGGCTTATAAGGAGGGGAGGGGGCGTGCCTTGAGGAGGGGGCCGGCCGGCGGCGTGGCAGCGTCGGACTCCTTCGGGAGTCCGGCTCGGGGACGAAGGCGATGGCGCCGCAGGAGTGGGTCGGCTGGGCTTTGGCCCAGTCGGTCCGGAACCTTTAAAAAAATAATTTTGCCAAAAGAAAAATCCTAAAGAAATAAAAAAAATCTAAAAATGCCAAAAACAATTTTCACCGTCTAACTAAAATATTTAGAACAAAGTGAACATTTTCTTGGCCTAAAAATGCAATTTTGAAAAATCCATATTTTTCCTAATTCAAATAAAATAGCAATAAAATCCAAATAAAATTATTTATTTTATTTTAACATTTTTCCTCCGATATTCCTTTTATTTTGGAGAAGTCATATTATCTCCTCTCATGTATTTTAATATTGAAAATATTATTTGGAGAGAAAAATGATTAAAACCAAAGTGATCCACTTTTCAATATTTGAGAAAATTTAAATATGAAAATAATAAAATCCCAACTCTCTCCGTGGATCCTTGAGTTGCTTAGGATTTTTAGGATCACAAACCAAAATGCAAATAAAATATGATATGCATATGATGACCTATGTATAACATTTCAAATTGAAAATTTGGGATGTTACACATTTGCCTCTAGAATTGGAACATAAAGCTTATTGGGAAATTAAGGAAATAAACTATGACTTTAAACTTGCTGGTGAGGAGGATATTTGATATTACTGCTCTGGATGAGTGGAGGCCACAAGCTTATGAAACTGCCAAGTTGTTTAAGGAAAAGGTTAAAAGATGGCATGCCAAAAGAATTCAAACGCAAGAATCCAAACTTGGTGAGCATGTTCTATTGTACAATTCTCGTTTTAGATTTTTTGTAAGAAAACTTCTCTCTAAATGGGAAGGACCATACATCATTGTAGAAATTTAATGCCCCAGAGCTATCAAGATCAACAATGCCGAGGGCACTAACTCGAGACTGGTTAATGGGTAAATAATTAAGCATTATATTTTAGGTAAACCTATAATGTTGAAACTAATATGATTCAAACCATGGCACCGGCGCAACACATAAGAGGGACCTTTCGGAACACTCCAGAACCCTGAAAAGGAGTAGGTATGTGATACGATAAGTAAACCCGACTAAAAAAACTCCATAAAAATTATTTCTATCAATTTTGGAATATTAGAAAAAAAACAAAAATAAGAAACAGTCGAGAGGACCCACGAGGAGGTCACAAGGCAATAGTGCGCGCCTAAGCCCCTGGGTGCGTCGGGTTGCCTTGTGGGTCCCTCGTGTGCCTTCCCGACTCCACTTTCTTCTCGTATACTTGTTTTGCAAGATAAAACTTCTTTATATATACTCCCGGATGTTTTGACCATTGTATCGCAATTTTCTCCTTTTTCTTGTTTCGGGTGTTTTTCTGGCAGAACGAGATCAATATGTGATACGTCTCCAACGTATCTATAATTTTTTATTGTTCCATTCTATTATATTATCTGTTTTGGATGTTTTATATGCATTAATATGCTATTTTATATTATTTTGGGACTAACTTATTAACCTAGAGCCCTGTGCCAGTTTCTGTGTTTCCTTGTTTTTGAGCTTCGCAGAAAAGGAATACCAAACAGAGTCCAAACGGAGTCAAACCTTCGCGATGAATTTTCTTGGACCAGAAGACACCTAGGAGACTTGGAGTTCAAGTCAGAAGAGCCACGAGGCGGCCACAAGGGTGGAGGGCACGCTCCCTACCTTGTGGGCCCCTCGGTGACCCCTTGACCTAGATCTTCCTCCTATATATTCACATATATTCCCAAACCACCAGAAGCATCCATGAAAACAATTCTCCACCGCCACAACCTTCTGTTCCCGTGAGATCCCATCTTGGGGCCTTTTCTGGCATCCTGTCGGAGGGGGATTCGATCACGAGGGCTTCTACATCAACTCTATTACCCTTCTGGTGAAGCATGAGTAGTTTGCCTCAGACCTACGGGTCCATAGCTAGTAGCTAGATGGCTTCTTCTCTATCTTTGATTCTCAATACCATGTTCTCCTCGATGTTCTTGGAGATCTTTCCGATGTAATCTTCTTTTGCAGTCTGTTTGTCGAGATCCGATGAATTGTGGATTTATGATCAGCTTATCTATGAATATTATTTGAATCTTCTCTTAATTCTTTTAAGCATGATTTGATATCTTTCCAATTCTCTTCGAACTATCGGTTTAGTTTGGCCAACTATATTGGTTTTTCTTGTAATGGGAGAAGTACTTAGCTTTGGGTTCAATCTTGCGGTGTCCTCTCCCATTGACAGTAGAGGCAGCGATGCACGTATTGTATTGTTGCCATCGAGGATAAAAAGATGGGGTTTACATCATATTGCTTGAGTTTATTCCTCTACATCATGTCATCTTACTTAAAATGTTACTCTGTTCTTCATGAACTTAATACTCTAGATGCAGACAGGAGTCGGTCGATGTGTGGAGTAATAGTAGTAGATGCAGGCAGGAGTTGGTCTAGTTGTGTGACACCCCCATATTTGACCGTACACTAATCATACGCGCAAACGTGTACGATCAAGATCAGGGACTCACGGGAAGATATCACAACACAACTCTACAAATAAAATAAGTCATACAAGCATCATATTACAAGCCAGGGGCCTCGAGGGCTCGAATACAAGAGCTCGATCATAGACGAGTCAGCGGAAGCAACAATATCTGAGTACAGACATAAGTTAAACAAGTTTGCCTTAAGAAGGCTAGCACAAACTGGGATACAGATCGAAAGAGGCGCAGGCCTCCTACCTGGGATCCTCCTAAACTACTCCTGGTCGTCGTCAGCGGGCAGCACGCAGTAGTAGGCACCTCCGGTGTAGTAGGAGTCGTCGTCGAAGGTGGCGTCTGGCTCCTGGGCTCCAACATCTGGTTGCGACAACCAGGTAGAAGGGATAGGGGGAAAAGAGGGAGAAGCAACCGTGAGTACTCATCCAAAGTACTCGCAAGCAAGGAGCTATACTACATATGTATGCATTGGTGTCAACTGGAATAAGGCTATTATATGTGGACTGAACTGTAGAAAGCCGAGATAAGGGGGGATAGCTAGTCCTTTCGAAGACTACGCTTCTGGCAGCCTCCGTCTTGCAGCATGTAGAAGAGAGTAGTCTGAAGTCCTCCAAGTAGCATCGCATAGCATAACCCTAACCGATGATCCTCCCCTCGTCGCCCTGTGAGAGAGTGACCACCGGTTGTATCTGGCACTTGGAAGGGTGTGTTTTATTAAGTATCCGGTTCTAGTTGTCATAAGGTCAAGGTACAACTCCAAGTCGTCCTGTTACCGAAGATCACGGCTATTCGAATAGATTAACTTCCCTGCAGGGGTGCACCACATAACCCAACACGCTCGATCCAATTTGGCCGGACACACTTTCCTGGGTCATGCCCGGCCTCGGAAGATCAACACGTCGCAGCCCTACCTAGGCACAACAGAGAGGTCAGCACGCCGGTCTAAATCCTATGGTGCATGGGTCTGGGCCCATCGCCCTTTGCACACCTGCACGTTGCGAACGCGGCCGGAAGCAGAACTAGCCCCCTTAATACAAGAGCAGGCTTACGGTCCAATCCGGCGCGCGCCACTCAGTCGCTGACGTCACGAAGGCTTCGGCTGATACCACGACGTCGAGTGCCCATAACTGTTCCCCGCGTAGATGGTTAGTGCGTATAGGCCAGTAGCCAGACTCAGATCAAATACCAAGATCTCGTTAAACGTGTTAAGTATCCGCGAACACCGACCAGGGCCAGGCCCACCTCTCTCCTAGGTGGTCTCAACCTGCCCTGTCGCTCCGCCTCAAAGTAACAGTCGGGGGCCGTCGGGAACCCAGGCCCACCTCTACCGGGATGGAGCCACCTGCCCCTTCAGCCCCCATCTCCGAACAGTATCATAAGTAATGTAACTGTGTAAAGTATATAGTATATGCCCGTGATCACCTCCCGAAGTGATCACGGCCCAGTAGTATAGCATGGCAGACGGACAAGAGTGTAGGGCCACTGATGGAACACTAGCATCCTATACTAAGCAGTAGGATAGCAGGTAATGGTAACAACAGTAGTAGCAAGGACAGGCTATGCATCAGGATAGGAATAACGAAAAGCAGTAACATGCTACACTACTCTAATGCAAGCAGTATAGAGAAGAGTAGGCGATATCTGGTGATCAAAGGGGGGCTTGCATGGTTGCTCCGGCAAGAGAGAGTGGTCGTCAACACCGTAGTCGTACTGGGTAGCGGCGGCGTCGGTCTCGGTGTCTAGCGAGAGAAGAGGGGGAAGAAACAATAAATATAATGCAAACAAATGCATGACGATGCATGACATGACAAAGCGTGATGCTAGGTGTGCCCTAACGCAGTACGAGGTGGTACCGGTGAAGGCGGGAAACATCCGGGAAATTATCCCCGGTGTTTCGCGTTTCCGGACAAACGAACCGGAGGGGGAAAGTTGCGTGTTCGCTATGCTAGGGATGCGTGGCGGATGAACGGGCTGCATATTCGAATTCGTCTCGTCGTTCTGAGCAACTTCCATGTACAAAGTTTTTTCATCCGAGCTACGGTTTATTTTATATTAATTTCAAAGTTTTAATTCATTTTTAGAATTATCAGAATTAATTTAATTAGGAAATGCCATTATGATGTCAGCATGGCATCAGGGTGATGTCAGCAGTCAACAGTCAGTTGACTTGGTCAAACTGGCGCGTGGGTCTAGTGGGACCCACCTGTCATACTCTGTTTAGGTTAATTAGGTCTTAGTTAAACTAAGTACTATTTAATGAAACTAACTAGTTAATTAGCTTAATTAAACATGATTAATTAACTTAATTAGTTCACTTATTGATTAATTAATTAATGTAATTATTATTTATTTATTTATTTATTTATTTTTAATTCTTCTTTTTTTTAGTAAAGTTCTGGGGCGTGGGCCCCACATGTCTGTGGCCCCAAGGGCCTAACGGGCACAGGGCGGTGCGAGCGCGGGCACCGCCCGAACGGGCGTGGGCGCTGGGTGCCCGAGACGGTCCAGGCGCGGCCCGCCGCACGGTGGGAGTGGTAGCGCGCCGGTGAGGTTTGGCCGGGGCGCCACCGGCCGGAGCAGTGCGGGCGGGGGCATTGGTCAAAGGTGGCGGCGGCGGTGAGCGCAGCAGCGCGCGGGAGGCCGCGCGGGGCAGTGGGCGAGGCCGACGCGAGATGCGGGCGCAGGGGAGCAGGGCGCGGGGGCCGGGGTGCCGGAGTTGGCCGCGGGTGTAGCGGCGTCACCGGCGCAGGGGGGATTCGGTGGCCGCATCGAAGGCGGCAGGGGGGCTGGGGGCCACGGCAGGTGCGGTGCGCGGGCACGGCGCGGTGAGCGCGCATCGAATGCGGCCGGAGCGCGTCAACCGGGGGCAAGATCGGCGGGGACCGCGGTGACGAGCGCGAGCGCGCGAGGGAGAGGGAGGAAGCAAGGCGGGGCTCACATCGGGAGGAGTAGGGCACGGGCAGTGGGGCTCGGGGAGGAAGACGTGGACGCGAGGTCGTCGCGGCGACGGGCGACGGGATCGGGGGTGCAGGGCGACGCGGGATCGGGCCCCTCCCCGATCCAGAACCAGCCGAGCGTGGGGGCGCTGGGAAGGAGGGTTGATGAGGAGGGCGCTGGGCGGCGGTGGCGATGGTGAACGGCGGCGGGGCGACGGGGACGGCCCGATCCGATCTGGATCGGATGAGAGGGAGAGACGAGGGAGTGGGGAGGTGGTTGCGATCGTGGGGAGTGGGGATGTTAGGGTTTCGGGGCAGGGGGGCGGGGGTGGCCTATAGGCCAGGGGATGGCCGGCTGGGCCATGGCCCAGTTGGGCCAAGGGGTCCAGGGGGGGGCGGTCTCCTTTTACCTCTTTTTTTGGTTAGTTTTCCTTTCTGTTTTTGTGTTTTCTTTTCCTTTTATTTATTCTTTCCTGCTTTATTGTAGTTGCATTCTATTTTAGTAAAACATACACTTAGTATCTAAATTAGTATTACAACCTAGTCCATAGTCACAAAAAGTTTAGACCCCAAATAACTTAGTTTGACATTTTATTAATTATCGAAGTTATTCAAATAATCATTTTTTTACTACTGTTTTATTCATCTCATAGTATTTAAACATTTTATAAATGTGTGGTTTTTCCCCCATAATTATCTATGCAATATTTGGTTCACTCCGAACATTTTAGTTTTAATATTTGAAAACTTTTATTGTTTGCCTAATTTTGAATTTGAATTTGAATGGGGTTCGAACCAACTGGAGATTAGCAACTATAAACGAGGTCACGTGGCATCATTAGCAGAGGATCACTGTAGCTTAATTACCCGGGCGTCACAATTCTCCTCCACTACAAGAAATCTCGTCCCGAGATTTAAGCGGTGGAGTAAGGGGCGAAGGTGTTGGTAGCGAAAAACCTAACGAGTCTTCTCGGTCTTGGCTGCCCTTTCTAAGAGGTTGATCCCTTTCGTTGATGTCTTCATTTCACTGCTTCAAGTCACCATGATCAATTGTCATCCTTTCTTCGGGATCTCCATCATACTTACGAATAGGTAAGGGGCAGCTCTACAATGATAGGATGTTATAAGGGAAAATCTTCTGGGGGTTTCCCAAGTATGAACATATGAGTATCTCTCGAGTTGAACAAATGAAACACATCGAGAGCAAGGTAAGACGGTGCAATAAGAAGTTTCAAGCGGATAGGCAATCGTTCATTGCCTGAAACAGAGTGTGAATGGGGTTCAGAGCAACGGGAATAAGTATTGTGTCCGATACCAGAATTGATCACTAGGAAGGTGGCTCGCAAATTACATTCGAAGTCAAGCTCTAGGAATAACTTTGGCAACAGGGTGTATAGGAGAGTCAGGTTTCGATCCTGTAGAACTGTGGGTTATGGGCCCACAATGTGGGTTAAAAGTAGGAAAAGCGATGACGTCTTGCACAATCATGCAAGCAAGGCATGTCAGAGGATAGCCTATTAGTTATGTCGGCAACAATGTCAGTACCAAGGGCGAGGGACGAAGAGAACCATTTTCCTGCTCATTGAACGAGGCGGACCAATAGGCAAGGTTCTCGTCCATCGTGGCTACCAGAATGTCATCAACAATAGTAACAGGGTCTTATTGACAGAGTCGTACAACCGAGGTGTTTATATAAGCAGCGAATCATTACTGCTTAGATCATATAAACCACGAGAAAGTTTAAACAAGACAATGGAAAGGAAAATGTGATCATCAGATTTAAACAGAACAATGGAAAGAAAAATGTGTTTAAACACATATGTCAGGGGTATATCCTTCCCAAAGTCAAGCAGAGCATGATATCCAAGACAGGACATAAGGTAGAAAACCCTTTAGGTAAGGGGAGAGAGAAATTTCATGACATTACCCATACAACGGTGTTTGGATAATTGAGCAAGAAACATTTAGCATTGGATTTCAAACGTTCTTGTTGAAAATCGAAGTACCACAGACATGCTTCGAGATAGCATTGACAAGGTCTTTAAGCAAAGATCGGACTTTGGAAACACAAAGGATCCATCAGGAATAACTTGTAGAATAAGTCTTATAATTTCCTCATGGACGAATGGATAACCTTGCTGAAAAGGAATCTATAACAATAGGGCCAACCCGCCAGGTGTGCTAGGCACGACATCACCTTACTGGGTCACATAAGACCAAGGTTATAACTCTTGGAAATATGTTCCAACCATCATATCTGACCGAGATTCAGATCTGATTGGTGTCAGGATACATCAGACTCAGAATGTCTGAGAAGAAAAGGTGCAACACAAATTGACGAGAAGACATCGTAAGATTCTCGGGAAATGAACAATGGAAGCGGGTTCTGAAACAAGAGTTCATCAGTAAACGAAGGAGAGTATGAGGAGGTTGCTGATAGGCTCAGCAACAAATCATCGAGATTTCCAAAGGATTGATTTCCACAATTATGTGAACAAGGAAATATCATTTGTCGGATCAAATGATATAATGATGTATGCTCGAGGGGAACATACACAACTGAACAATGATAGAAGGGTGCACCCAGGAATCTGGACTAGGTAGCACGATCAATGTTCGAATGATGATTCAATAAGCAATAGACTTAGAATGAAACTGTAGACCATTAACTTCAAAGCAATAGGGTTGCTAGAAGTTTAGAATTTACACATCACAGACCATTTGTCGGTATTCCGGTTAGAAACAACACGGGGACCAAGAAAAGAATGGTGATGTTAATAAGTATCACTTGTATCAAGGATTCTTAAGGGTGGTGAATTTCCCATGACATTCTTGACCTAAAAGATAGCAATACTCCAAGGTAGAACATAACATAAGTTGGATAGCAAGGATCTCAAGGTACAACACAAAACAGGAACAAGTTTGTGTTGAAGGGAAAGCAAGAATGTTGCCGATGATAACCCAAATCATCGAGGGCAAAGGATGCTATTTCTCATCAAGAATTCGATAGATATCTTGGAAGACCCCATAAGGTTGATGATGTTCACGACACATTTGTTCAGAGATTTCAAGATGTAAACAATCAGCAATGACATCGAGTCAAAGAAATGATGAAGCGGAAGGTCATTGGAACCATGGGTAGGACACAAACTTTAAATCAAGCTTGTTGTTCAAGGTGAACTGATATGACGAGGAAGATCGACGTAAGCTTAGCTCATCATCGAAAGTTTTGCTCCGGGATTAAGGACCAGGTAGCACAGTTAAAATTTAGCACGATAATGATATAGCCGATCAGGCTAGGAATGACTTGAAGGATTATTAAACTCGTAAGCAACAAGAATTACTTAGAGTTATTGAATCAGAGTGCGGAATCGATTCACTTATCGGTGTTCTCGAGTGACTAATAACTCAGAACCTGGGGGGATCCGAGATCGGTGAGAAACAATACTAGATGAAGACTCGCAGGAAGTAACACAGTACTCGAGATACCAGAGGTTAATACTCGAGGAAGATCAAAAATAGAGGTTGCAGAGATGTATCGATCAACAAAAGACAAGTGCTTTAACTTGTCTGAGAAATGGAATCAAGGAGAAAATGTGGTCGGGATCATGATTGCAAATGATCAATACATAGATACCAGATGATGTCATATCAAGGAAATAGTTAATATTGCAAGAAACTTCTATGATAGGATCTACATCGTGTCTATGGGCATGAACACAAAGTTCAAGGTCGACTCCCACTTCGTTTATGCATAACCTTTCATTCACTTCTCACATTCGAGGAAGTTGTAGTGTTGAAATTTTATCTGGCAAAATACCAGAAGTGTGTGACTCGTGAAAACTTTCGAGTTCACACAGTTTAGAGAAGGCATAGGTTCAACCCATCAGGGCATCTTAGGAGTATATACCACAAATTTCAAGAATAAATAACACAAGCTCGATAGTAGAGCATGCTTGAGAAAGCAGAGGATACAATTTACCAAAGGCATTATGTATCCGAGGAAGGGCTCACAGACTTATTGAATATGAAGGACGCTGTCGGATAAAATCCAACAAATGATCTGGTGGTCCTCAAGGGATCTGGTGTGAGCATCGGTACTCAACCAGAGGGAGAAACAATGCAAGGAGATCAGACTTTAGAAACAACTGACTAATTCAAGGCTCAAATGCAAAGGAATTATCAATTCCAAGACAAGGGATCAGAAGCAATGCTCTGATCAGGGATGGATAAGTTGAATAGCCTTAAGGGTACGATCGATGGTCAATTGATTGGTCGAGATCCAGCTCATGTTTAAACTGGCGTCTGAGCCGGAAGGAAGAATTCTACGATCTGATTGAGGATTGCGAGCATTCGCAACAAATCAAATCAAGTGACTCGAAATGATAGTGACAGAGGATGTCAACGGAGATTACTAGAAGTATGGAATTAACCATAATGCAGGAAGACAAGGAAATCAAGAGCAATGGGCTGCTGAGGATTTTCAGAAAATCAATTGGTATTTCGAGGACTTATGTGAAACACATGAACGACTGGGGATGAGCGGATACTCGGTAAGAGCGAGGAATTATCCGTACGGGTATTCAGGTGGCGAGGAACTGCAAGTCAGTAGGCACAAAATATTCTCGGAACAATACAGAGAATTTTCGGTGTATCTTGTAATAACAAGATCAATGGGATTTGAAAGGGCAAGTGGATGTAGTTATCCTTAATGATATAACAGTGGTAGGGAATTTACAAAGGCGATGGGCACAAAGTCTCGAAAGAGTAGCAGAGAGTAACTACAAAATCTTCTGGTGCAGCAGGCGATCATCTGGCCTGAATGGGGCTCTTCGGGAGGAAGTATTTTCGAGAACCTAAAGTTAGATTTTAGCAAAATCATTTAACCCGAATAGAAGAGAGATCAGAGACCCAGAGTATAGACAAGCAGTAAAAGATCCTAATACCACCCAGATGGCAGCGTGGGCCCGTAAGGCACACAACCATCTTAGTATAAGTTTTTCAATGACTAGACTCGACTTCGGCCAAGGAGCATGGAAGGGGGATTCCTACAGGCAGTCGGCTCTGATACCAACTTGTGACGCCCCCATATTTGATCGTACACTAATCATACACGCAAACGTATACGATCAAGATCAGGGACTCACGGGAAGATATCACAACACAATTCTACAAATAAAATAAGTCATACAAGCATCATATTACAAGCCAGGGGCCTCGAGGGCTCGAATACAAGAGCTCGATCATAGACGAGTCAGCGGAAGCAACAATATCTGAGTACAGACATAAGTTAAACAAGTTTGCCTTAAGAAGGCTAGCACAAACTGGGATACAGATCGAAAGAGGCGCAGGCCTCCTGCCTGGGATCCTCCTAAACTACTCCTGGTCGTCGTCAGCGGGCAGCACGTAGTAGTAGGCACCTCCGGTGTAGTAGGAGTCGTCGTCGAAGGTGGCGTCTGGCTCCTGGGCTCCAACATCTGGTTGCGACAACCAGGTAGAAGGGATAGGGGGAAAAGAGGGAGAAAGCAACCGTGAGTACTCATCCAAAGTACTCGCAAGCAAGGAGCTATGCTACAAATGTATGCATTGGTATCAACTGGAATAAGGCTATTATATGTGGACTGAACTGCAGAAAGTCGAGATAAGGGGGGATAGCTAGTCCTTTCGAAGACTACGCTTCTGGCAGCCTCCGTCTTGCAGCATGTAGAAGAGAGTAGACTGAAGTCCTCCAAGTAGCATCGCATAGCATAATCCTAACCGATGATCCTCCCCTCGTCGCCCTGTGAGAGAGCGACCACCGGTTGTATCTGGCACTTGGAAGGGTGTGTTTTATTAAGTATCCGGTTCTAGTTGTCATAAGGTCAAGGTACAACTCCAAGTCGTCCTGTTACCGAAGATCACGGCTATTCGAATAGATTAACTTCCCTGCAGGGGTGCACCACATAACCCAACACGCTCGATCCCATTTGGCCGGACACACTTTCCTGGGTCATGCCCGGCCTCGGAAGATCAACACGTCGCAGCCCTACCTAGGCACAACAGAGAGGTCAGCACGCCGGTCTAAATCCTATGGTGCAGGGGTCTGGGCCCATCGCCCTTTGCACACCTGCACGTTGCGAACGCGGCCAGAAGCAGAACTAGCCCCCTTAATACAAGAGCAGGCTTACGGTCCAATCCGACGCGCGCCACTCAGTCGCTGACGTCACGAAGGCTTCGGCTGATACCACGACGTCGAGTGCCATAACTGTTCCCGCGTAGATGGTTAGTGCGTATAGGCCAGTAGCCAGACTCAGATCAAATACCAAGATCTCGTTAAACGTGTTAAGTATCCGCGAACACCGACCAGGGCCAGGCCCACCTCTCTCCTAGGTGGTCTCAACCTGCCCTGTCGCTCCGCCTCAAAGTAACAGTCGGGGGCCGTCGGGAACCCAGGCCCACCTCTACCGGGATGGAGCCACCTGCCCCTTCAGCCCCCATCTCCGAACAGTATCATAAGTAATGTAATTGTGTAAAGTATTTAGTATATGCCTGTGATCACCTCCCGAAGTGATCACGGCCCAGTAGTATAGCATGGCAGACGGACAAGAGTGTAGGGCCACTGATGGAACACTAGCATCCTATACTAAGCAGTAGGATAGCAGGTAATGGTAACAACAGTAGAAGCAAGGACAGGCTATGCATCAGGATCGGAATAACGAAAAGCAGTAACATGCTACCCTACTCTAATGCAAGCAGTATAGAGAAGAGTAGGCGATATCTGGTGATCAAAGGGGGGGCTTGCCTGGTTGCTCTGGCAAGAGAGAGGGGTCGTCAACACCGTAGTCGTACTGGGTAGCAGCGGCGTCGGTCTCGGTGTCTAGCGAGAGAAGAGGGGGAAGAAACAATAAATATAATGCAAACAAATGCATGACGATGCATGACATGACAAAGCGTGATGCTAGGTGTGCCCTAACGCAGTACGAGGTGGTACCGGTGAAGGGGGGAAACATCCGGGAAATTATCCCCGGTGTTTCGCGTTTTCGGACAGACGAACCGGAGGGGGAAAGTTGCGTGTTTGCTATGCTAGGGATGCGTGGCGGATGAACGGGCTGCGTATTCGAATTCGTCTCGTCGTTCTGAGCAACTTCCATGTACAAAGTTTTTTCATCCGAGCTACGGTTTATTTTATATTAATTTTCAAAGTTTTAATTCATTTTTAGAATTATCAGAATTAAATTAATTAGGAAATGCCATTATGATGTCAGCATGACATCAGGGTGATGTCAGCAGTCAACAGTTAGTTGACTTGGTCAAACTGGCGCGTGGGTCCAGTGGGACCCACCTGTCATACTCTGTTTAGGTTAATTAGGTCTTAGTTAAACTAAGTACTATTTAATTAAACTAACTAGTTAATTAGCTTAATTAAAGATGATTAATTAACTTAATTAGTTCACTTATTGATTAATTAATTAATGTAATTATTATTTATTTATTTATTTTTTAATTCTTCTTTTTTTTAATAAAGTTCTGGGGCGTGGGCCCCACATGTCTGTGGCCCCAAGGGCCTAACGGGCACAGGGCGGTGCGAGCGCGGGCACCGCCCGAACGGGCGTGGGCGCTGGGTGCCCGAGACGGTCCAGGCGCGGCCCGCCGCACGGTGGGAGTGGTAGCGCGCCGGTGAGGTTTGGCCGGGGCGCCACCGGCCGGAGCAGTGCGGGCGGGGGCATTGGTCAAAGGTGGCGGCGGCGGTGAGCGCAGCAGCGCGTGGGAGGCCGCACGGGGCAGTGGGCGAGGCCGACGCGAGATGCGGGCGCAGGGGAGCAGGGCGCGGGGGCCGGGGTGCCGGAGTTGGCCGCGGGTGTAGCGGCGTCGCCGGCGCAGGGGGGATTCGGTGGCCGCATCGGAGGCGGCAGGGGGCTGGGGGCCACGGCAGGTGCGGTGCGCGGGCACGGCGTGGTGAGCGCGCATCGGACGCGGCCGGAGCACGTCAACCGGGGGCGAGAGCGGCGGGGACCTCGGCGATGAGCGCGAGCGCGCGAGGGAGAGGGAGGGAGCAAGGCGGGGCTCACATCGGGAGGAGTAGGGCACGGGCAGTGGGGCTCGGGGAGGAAGACGTGGACGCGAGGTCGTCGCGGCGACGGGCGACGGATCGGGGGCAGGCAACGCGGGATCGGGCCCCTCCCCGATCCAGAACCAGCCGAGCGTGGGGGCGCTGGGAAGGAGGGTTGAGGAGGAGGGCGTTGGGCGGCGGTGGCGATGGTGAACGGCGACGGGGCGACGGGGACGGCCCGATCCAATCTGGATCGGATGAGAGGGAGAGATGAGGGAGTGGGGAGGTGGTTACGGTCGTGGGGAGTGGGGGTGTTAGGGTTTCGGGGCAGGGGGGTGGGGGTGGCCTATAGGCCAGGGGATGGCCGGCTGGGCCATGGCCCAGTTGGGCCAAGGGGTCCAGGGGGGGCGGTCTCCTTTTACCTCTTTTTTTTGGTTAGTTTTCCTTTCTGTTTTTGTGTTTTCTTTTCCTTTTATTTATTCTTTCCTGCTTTATTGTAGTTGCATTCTATTTTAGTAAAACATACATTTAGTATCTAAATTAGTATTACAATCTAGTCCATAGTCACAAAAAGTTTAGACCCCGAATAACTTAGTTTGACATTTTATTAATTATCGAAGTTATTCAAATAATCATTTTTTTACTACTGTTTTATTCATCTCATAGTATTTAAACATTTTATAAATGTGTGGTTTTCCCCCATAATTATCTATGCAATATTTGGTTCACTCCGAACATTTTAGTTTTAATATTTGAAAACTTTTATTGTTTGCCTAATTTTGAATTTGAATTTGAATCGGTTTCGAACTAACTGGAGATTAGCAGCCACGTGGCATCATTAGCAGAGGATCACTGTAGCTTAATTACCCGGGCGTCACAACTTGACACGGACGTGATGCCTATATTTCATAATCATTGCCTTGGATATCGTCATAACTTTGCGCTTTTCTATCAATTGCTCGACAGTAATTTGTTCACCCACCGTATTATTTGCTATCTTGAGAGAAGCCTCTAGTGAAACCTATGGCCCCGGGTCTATTTTCCATCATATTAGTTTCCGGTCTACTATTTTGCAATCTTTTACTTTCCAATCCATAAACCAAAAAAACCCAAAAATATTTACTTTGTCTTTTGTTTAGTTTTATCTATCTCTATCAGATCTCACTTTTGCAAGTGACCTTGAAGGGATTAACAACCCCTTTATCGCGTTGGGTGCATGTGTTTGATTGTGTGTGCAGGTATTGGTGATTTGTGTGTTGTCTCCTACTAGATTGATACCTTGGTTCTATAACTGAGGGAAATACTTATCTCTACTTTGTTGTATCACCCTTTCCTCTTCAAGGGAAAAACTAATGCAAGCTCAAGAAGTAGCAATATGTCATCCCAAGAATCTGATGGAGAGAGCTACATTTCACACATCACCGCTGACAATAGGATTACGGGGAGGTTGACCCTTATGAATGGACTACTGATGAGGAAGAGGATGCCGATCTGAAAAGGATGGAGTCCTCGAGCGAAGAAGAAAAAGAAACTCCTCTACCTCAACCAGGAGATATGCATGCGGAGTTCAAGAAATCAAGTTTGCCAAATAAGGTTAAACCTTTGATTACTCGATTTACCCCTTATCATCGTGTGCAGGGTGATGTCGCCTCGTCTTCCACAACTAAGTTGCACCCCTTGGTTGAGGATGCATTAACCGCTACCAACAAGCTTCGCAAGGAGAATTTGGATCTTAAATAGGAAGTCAGTAAGCTCAAGGAGGAGATTCGTGCTCTAAGAGGAATCATCGCCAAGAAAATTACTCCATCATCACCACCACCATCGCTAAAGAAGGACACTTGAGTACATGGGTATGAGCACCACCCTTGGCTTGTTTTGAGCTCGAGTGAGACCCTCGAACCCGTCGCCTGTGTACCCTAGTTTTTTAAGGGAAACAACCGAGCTTTATTAATTAATGATGGGACTAAAAGTTTGCTAAGAGTCAGAGCTTTGCCAAGAACAGCCCTTGGCAACTCTTACTCTACTGAGAGCAGCCCTCGGTAAAGGTGCGGTTGGATCATATTAATAAAACTGTGTCGGCATCCGTTCATTAGAATATGGACTGCCACTATGAACATTCTCTATCCGGAACATATGAAGATTCATAGTGACAGTACATATTCTTAATAAGAGTGTAATGAAGATTGAAACTTGATGCTTCTGGGTTATCTGACTATTTGAACAGGTCCTTCTGTTTGTCGTTAGGCGAGGTGGGACTAAAGCTTTCCCGAGAGCGGCTCCCGGCAAAGCATTGCCACCGTGACCATGCCGTTATTCACCGCCGGGTAAGCCACATGGCAACACGTTTGTCGTGCGATGATTGTTTGGCTCTCGGCAAATAGTGCCTTTGCCGAGTGTCACCATATTGCTGAGTATGACTCTCGGTAATATCCCGTGTTTGCAGAGTTGCGTCTGTTGCCAAGAGGTACTCTAGGCGTCTATGAGTTTGTCGAGCGCCGTGCTTTAGCTCTCGGTGACAAGCCTGGTACCCGGCGTATACGAAAATTCCAGTAGTGCAACCACTGTTCAAGGCAGTGTGTGCGCGGTTGGAGCAGTGGCCACGGAGGTTTTTACCCAACATGGGTAGTATCATAGGCCCACCACCTGCGACGACATAGGCATAGCGTCGGTCTTATAGGGCTCTACTTTTTGGAGGGGTCTTATAGGGCTCTACTGTCACCAATATGTCAGATTATTTTTCCTTTTTTCAAACTTCTTGATGTTTGGTTGTATGCATCTAAGTTATCAAGAAATCGGGCGTTACTCATCATCTTTTGTATCCGCTTGATGCTACATTTTAATATAACAAATACGTCCTGCTTTGTTGAAATAATAATTTTTTAAAATGGACGAGAGGGGACGCCGGCCCTAACCCGTCGCCTGTGTACCCTAGGTAGACACAGCTGCAGGCCGCGGCTGCGGCTGTCCTCATTGTTGACCCGAACTCCCGAAACACCCCTGCACCCTATATCTCCTCTCCCATCACACCAGCACAGGCACCAACCAACCAAACCCCTTTCTCTCCCTCTAGCTCCCAAATCGCAGCAGCAACAACAGATCCGATACATACTAGGTTCCGTTGCATCACACATCAGTCACCCCCAAACCATCAAATCACCAGATCATATACACGCACACGCCCACCACCCGTCAAATCACGCCCAAACGGCGGAGGAGGGGGAAAAAGCAAGCGAGGGCAATCAGCTAGCAGCTAGGTACCGCCAGCAATCGCTTGCCGCCTTTGCCACTCGCGTCCATCCATCCTATCCCATTTGCTGCCGCGTCAAATCCACTGGTCCCAAGAAGCCCCAGCTCTAGCCGCTCCGGGCAGTTGATTTGCACTTGCACCGCCTGCTAGAACAGCTACCACTAGCGTGATCGATCAACCGGGCATGTCGTCGTCCTCCTCCTCCGGGGCCTCCGCCGCCTTCACGCCAGTATCGCAGCAGCAGCAGCAGATGGCGCCGGAGAGCCTCAGCTCGGAGCTTCAGCCCCCGGCGCCGATGCAGCCGGAGGCGCCTTCCGAGCAGCTCTGCTACGTGCACTGCCACTTCTGCGACACCGTCCTCGTCGTCCGTGATCAACCCCCTCCCCCGCCTCTCTCTCTCTCCCTCTCTTGAACCTCTAAGCTTCTAAGCGTATGTATCTCAGCAGCGGCGGCGCCTCCGTTCAAGTCCATTTAACGGGAGGTACTGGTGTGCAGGTGAGCGTGCCGAGCAGCAGCCTCTTCAAGACGGTGACAGTGCGGTGCGGCCACTGCAGCAGCCTGCTCACCGTCGACATGAGGGGCCTCCTCTTCCCGACCACGACCACCACTGTCGCCGCCGAGTCAGCCGCTTCTGCTGTCACCACCACGACGTCCCCGCCGCCGGCCGCCGCTGCTCACCACGGCCAGTTCCACTACCCCAGCTCGCTCAACCTCGCGCCCGGCAACCCTCCCCGCCACTCCCTCCTGGTACGTTCTTGCATGCATCACCATGACCTGTGATCCTGGGTGGCGAGCTTCTGATTGTACGTACATGTGGATATACTTGGTTCTTGATGACTTGTTGCGCTCTAATATTGTACTACTTCATGTAGGATGAGATATCCAGCGCTAACCCGAGCCTGCAGCTACTGGAGCAGCACGGCCTCGGCGGCCTGATCGCGGCTGCGGGTGGCAGGAACGCCGCGGCACCTGCGCCGCTGCCGCCACCCCCAGTCGCCGGGGGGAAAGGTGGGAAGGAGCCATCACCACGGACCAATCCCGTCGTCAACAGACGTGAGTATAGCTAGCCTAGCTTCCGCATGCACTTTCTCAAATCTCCACTACCTATTCTTCTCCTGTGGATGCCAAGTTTCGTCCGGTTTCTTGAGATCCATCTTTGCTAGTAGTACTACTAATCTGGTCATCTCTCTAGAGCTTGCCCATGCTCTCTCTCTCTCTCTCTCCTCTCTCTCTCTCTCTCTCTGGTCAGGGAAGAACACATGGCTCGCCGGTGTACATGGAACCTATATGCTCTACGTGTGTGGTCTAGTGTATATACTGTATAGGTGCTGAGAGAGATGCAACAAGGTACAATGCCCACCATTGGCACCATTGCAAGCTCTAAAGTCTAAACTGTGCGCCCAAGAGAGATGGACACAGCGACCGTCGTTCTCTCCAGCCCTTTTCACTGTGGGGAATAATAGTACAGACAGCTTCTTCCTAGCTCTCCTCCATTCTCGCATGTCTCCACTTGGAACCTGCAACCATGGCCGGCCGGCGCCTGGACTAGTGCGCGCGTTTGAAAGAAGCTAGCTAGATCGATTAATTTGTCATGAACGTATGGCACTAACATCTATCTTGGCTTTGATTCTCCCTGCAGCTCCGGAGAAGAGGCAGCGCGTGCCGTCGGCGTACAACCGCTTCATCAAGTAAGTAGGAGTAGCTACCAGTACATTTCCTAATTAATAATGAAGCTGGGCACGGGGTGTGCAAGTACGTGGTCTCACTCTCACGGCAAGGCCATTGCCACTTCGGTGGCAGGCAGGCAGCCGGCCGGGGCCGGGGGTCGGGACCGGGGCGGCAGAGCTGCACAAGTGAGGCCTTTGCAGACGCAAAGAGACCTTGTTTTCTTTTGGCTTTCCTCTCTCTCTCTCTCTCTCTCTCTCTCACTGTTCGAGGAAGAGAGAGAGAGAAGTTAATGAGACATGGTTGTAGCAAATGATGCATTGGTGATGGCGCAAATAATGAGGGTGTCGTCGTCGTGGTCGTCGCCGTTTAGACCTGCCGCTGCCGCTGCCGCTGATCTGACGTATCCCTTTCCTTTTGCTCTTTTCTTTGCTCTGGTGTTTTTGGGGGGACGGAAACGCGCGCAGGGACGAAATCCAACGCATCAAGGCTGGCAATCCCGACATCTCGCACAGGGAGGCCTTCAGCGCGGCTGCCAAGAACGTCAGTGCCCTTCTTCCTTAATCTCACCTGCACTACACATGCTATATATCGATCTCTGCTCTGAAACTCCAGCTAGGGTTTCGCCCGATCATGCATGTGCCTTTACTGTTTCTAGGGTTTCCCAATCTCTCGGAATCCCATGAACGGTCCATTCATGCATATACCTTTAATTGTTTGATGTGGTGATTATGTTCTTGTTGTTGCTGCTGCTGCTGCAGTGGGCTCACTTTCCGCATATCCACTTTGGCCTCATGCCGGATCACCAGGGGCTCAGGAAGACCAGCCTCCTACCTCAGGTGACTAATCAACCAAACCTCGGCCACATAGTACATACTTCAGCTTTTTGGGACTGTACACTTAATTAGTTTTTGTTATTTTAAGTGCCTAAAGTAAATTTCAAAAGCAACGCAGGATTATAAACTTAATTAGTTTACTACTATGTTGTTTTGCGACTAGCTTAACTTCAAGCACATGTCAATACTTTTTTTTGTAAAAGTTACTCCTATTTTTAAGATGATTGATGCCCACAGTACCACATATTCCCTCAGTTCCAAATTAATTGAAGTGCCAGCTTTGTACTAAGTCCAACTTCATACTTTATAAAGAATCCGATGAAACAAATTTGATGTTTAATATTGACCCACTTTTATTTAGACTTGGTCAAACAAACAAATTTAGCTCAGGATGAACTTAGAACTTTGTTAAAAAAATAGCGGGTAGAACTTTGTTAATTTGAAATGGTTACTAACAAAGCGTATAGATTCAAGCCCGAAAGCATGCAACAAAAATTATGTACTTTAAACTGGTTAGACGTAGATAAAATTGTCCAAGGTCATGGGGAAATGTTTTTTCATGCTATATGTTTAGTCTTAATTTTGTTGGAGATTGTGTGCTTGTGTCCAAATTCTCAGGACAAGACCTGGTCGATTTTTAAATAGAGTACATCGTTACATACAAATTTCCCGTGTGAACATAGTATACGTTATTCAGCATGTATATTTCCATTTTCTTATCCATTTTCGGCTAACCAAATGTCAACCCTTTGTGGCTTAACTATCAGGATCATCAGAGAAAGGATGGCCATGGGCTTCTAAAGGAGGGGCTTTACGCGGCCAACATGGGGATTGCTCCGTACTGATATCAAGCTAGCATATCCATGCTATTGCCATCGCCTCCTTGACTAGCTCCTATCGACTATTACTATCAGGCTATCTTTAATTAGCTAGGGCTTTCTGCCATGGTAAACAATATAATTACCTCAGTTCGTATGACCTATTAGCTATAATTAAGTGATCAATATCGATCTAGTAGCACACTCTTCCTGCCTGTTATTTTGCTCGATGTATTATCTATATATCTTGTCAACTAGTTCTAGTTAATCACTCTCCTCATGCATGGTTTCCACTTAACCTCTTATCTTAATTGTTCTGCACGTAGTACTAGCTAGTATGCTGCGCAGTGGTGGATCTAGCCGTGTCGAGTAAAGGGAGGCCAGGCAGGTAGGCACGGGCTTGCGTGTTGGGTCTTTGTTTGCTTGCCCTTCCTTGCTCCTGTGGCTGCTGCCGCTTGTATCCAAACAAGCTCATTCCCTGCGCAGTGCGCACGCAGGCCGGTCTCTAGCGGCAGCCGCTGCAGCATGGCTGCTCCTCATCTTTTGCTCGCTTTTCTGTCTCCTTTCCCTCTTGACGTACCCCTACACATACACCTCTCTCTGCCGCTTGTATATATGTAGCCTGGGCAGAAGAGGTGTATGTCACGCTACCCAGCATTCTCCTGCTGGAGCTTCCTTAAGTTTCTCAATGTAAGACAATAAGTTTTGGGGAACCAGCACAACCCTCTAGGGGTGGCTTATCTCATTATATATAATGGTTGTGTTACAATATGTACCATATACGTACATAGATACAGAAGCTATACATAGTCTAACACCCTCCCTCAATCTTAGCCACTTTCTAAAGAACTGAGAAGGGTAAGATTGCGCCTACAAGCCTCAAACTGTGGCAGCGGTAAAGGCTTAGTGAAGATGTCTGCAAGTTGATCCTTAGATGAGATAAACTTGATCTGCAGTTGCTTCTGTGATACACGTTCCCGTACAAAGTGATAGTCAACTTCAATGTGTTTCATTCGGGCATGAAATACTGGATATGCAGAAAGGTATGTAGCACCGATGTTATCACACCAAAGAATAGGAGGCTGTGGTTGAGACAAACCCAACTCCTGAAGCAAAGACTGCACCCAAATAATCTCTGCAGTAGCATTAGCCACAGCCTTGTACTCAACTTCAGTACTGCTACGTGACACAGTAGCCTGTTTCCGAGCACTCCAGGCGATCAAATTAGAGTCAAAGAATACTGCATAACCCCCCGTGGATCGCCTGTCATCTGGGCTACCAGCCCAATCTGCATCAGAGAAGGCCGAAAGGACCCGAGAGGAAGTCGGCCGAATATGCATACCAAATGTCAGGGTGAACTGAACATAACGAAGAATGCGTTTAACAGCAGCCCAATGAGTATCTCTGGGAGCCTGAAGATACTGACAAACCCTGTTAACAGCATAAGAGATATCTGGTCTCGTGATCGTCAAGTACTGAAGTCCACCAACAATGCTCCTGTACTCTGTGGCATCCGCAGGAGACAAAAGCTCACCATCAACAGCTGTTATCTTGTCGGTAGACGACATGGGTGTGGTGGTCGGTTTGCACTTCAGCATGCCAGCTCTCTGATACCATGTAAGACCACTGCGACTGCGTGTATGTGGTCGGGACACAGGAACCACCGAGGTCGACGGAGCAGCCTGCAACGGGCTGGAGGACGGCGACGTTGACGAGTCAGCCGGTGACGAGGAGCCAGTCACGGTAGCCTTGGACTCGGTTGGCGAAGAAGGCCGACCCACCGGCGAAACCGGCAGAGCAGACGAAGCAGCTGGCGACTCCGGCATCACAGACCGGGCCGATGGCGAGCTCGGCATAGTGGGCCGTGGCGCGGCCGGTGTCGCGGGCCGATCCGCTGATGAAGGCGACGTGAGGACCCGAGCCGCGGGCGAAGACGGCGTGACCGGCCGAGCCGCAGGCGAAGACGGCGTGACGGGCCGAGCCGCGGGCGACTCGGCGGCCGCTGGCGAAACGGACCGAGCAGTGGAGATGCTCGGCGCGACGGGCTCGTCGGGTGACCATGCATGGGCACGCGAATCGATGCCATGCAACATAGGGCGATCGACGTGCCCACCAGAAGACGACGATGATGATGGTGAATCCTCCAACAGCTCCAAACGAGCTCCACGTCCGGTTCCTGCACCATGGTTAGGTAACAGCAAAGGAGAGTATGCAACATCATCAAATTGGTCAGAAGCAACAGAGGATGAATGCAGGGATGGTGGTTCGACAGTGGACACAGGAAGGTTGGCAAAGGGAAAAACATGCTCATCAAACACGACGTCCCGAGATATATAGACACGATTAGTGGGAACATGAAGACATTTGTAACCTTTATGAAGAGAGCTATAGCCAAGAAAAACACACTTCTTAGAACGAAACTCAAGCTTGCGCTTGTTATATGGACGAAGATGCGGCCAGCAAGCACACCCAAATACCTTGAGAAAGGTATAATCAGGTTGTTCATTAAGGAGAACCTCAATGGGAGTCTTCATGTTTAAAACACGAGTAGGAGTACGGTTGATGAGAAAGCATGCAGTGGTGAAAGCATCACTCGAAACCAAAACGGAACAGATGCATGGGCCAAAAGAGTAAGACCAGCTTCAACAATATGACGATGCTTACGTTCGACTGAACCATTCTGCTGATGTGTATGTGGACATGCTAAACGATGAGCTATCCAAGCGACTGAAAGAAAGAGTTGAGGTTGCGATACTCGCCCCCCAGTCTGACTGGACATGAACAATTTTGTGCTTGAGAAGACGTTCAACATGTTTTTGAAACTGAACAAAAATATCAAACACATCAGATTTGCGTTTAATAAGGTAAAGCCAGGTAAAGCGACTATAAGCATCAACGAAACTGATATAGTAATTATGACCACTGACAGAAGTCTGAGCAGGACCCCATACATCTGAAAACACAAGTTCTAAAGGATGTTTCACCTCACGACTGGACTCCGAAAAAGGAAGTTGATGACTCTTCCCCTGCTGACAAGCATCACACACTGCTACATCTTTATGACTAGACAAACTAGGAAGCTCATGACAACGCAAAATATGACGGACAATAGGTGTGGCCGGGTGACCAAGACGAGCATGCCACTGTGACGGAGAGACCCGAACTCCACTGAAAACACGAGCGACACCAGGATGCTCCAGACGGTAGAGGCCCTGGCACAACCGCCCACTAAGAAGAATGTCCCTCGTCCCCCGATCCTTAATAAAAAAAATCAAAAGGGTGAAATTCACAAAGCACATTATTATCACGTGTGAGTTTAGGAACTGAAAGAAGATTACGGGTCACAGATGGAACTCGAAGAACATTGCGAAGCTGAAGACTCCTATTGGCATGTCTAGTGAGAAGAGATGCTTGACCAATATGAGAGATGTGCATACCTGCTCCATTGGCGGTGTGGATCTTGTCGGAGCCATGATAGGGTTCACGAGTGTGAAGCTTCCCCATCTCACTGGTTAGATGCTCTGTCGCCCCAGAGTCCATGTACCAGTGTGGATCGATGGAGTAGGACTGATTGTGTCCCTGTTGCTTCTGCGGCGCGGGACGATCAGCCATGGCGACCTGACGGGCATTGTTGCGTGTATCTTTGCCGTCATTGCCAAGACCAAGGAAGCTTCGCTGGAAGCGCTTATGACACTTGGAGGCCCAGTGCCCATCGCGGCCACAAAGCTGACACACACGTGGACCGCCAGCCCCCGGTAAGGTCGCAGTAGGTGGGGGGGCCGAGGCGGGCGACGGTGGCAGCCCCAAGGGAGACCGGGGTGATGAAGAAGAGCGGCCACCCTTGGTGGCGGCGTTGGCCGAGAAGGAGCCAGTGCCCCTGGCGCGGCGAGTCTCGACCCGTTGCTCAGTGAGAAGGAACCGAGAGAAAACCTCGTGTGCCAGCATGGGTGTCGAGTTGCCCCGCTCGTTGATGATCTCGACTAAGGCATCATACTCCTCATCAAGACCATTGACAATAAACGAGTTGAACTCGGAGTCGGTGAGGGGCTGTCCAATGGAGGCCAATGTGTCGGCGAGGCCCTTGACCTTGTTGTAGAACTCAGTGGCAGTGGAGTCAAGCTTCTGACACTCTCCAAGCTGACGACGGAGTGCAGAGACACGAGCCTGGGACTGCGCTGCAAAGGTGCGCTCAAGGATGGTCCAGGCCTCATGAGACGTCTTCGCGAAGACAACAAGGCCGGCAACTGCCGGCGAGAGCGACCCCTGGATGGAGGAGAGGTTCGCCTGGTCCTGCCCCGTCCAGACGCGATGGGCCGGATTGTAGACCGGACCGTGCACGCTGTCTACCAGCGCGGGTGGGCAGGGAAGCGATCCGTTGACGTAGCCTAGCAGGTAGTGACTCCTCAAGAGCGGGAGAACCTGCGCACGCCAGAAGATGTAGTTGTCGGCGGAGAGCTTGATGGTGATGAGATGACCGAAGTGAAACGGCGGCGGCGAAGACAATCCCATCGAGGAGACTGCCTGGGGTGCAAACACCATGGAGGCAGCCGGAGGCACCGAAGCCGATGCGGGAGGAGGCGGGACCGCAGCCTGGGCGGGCGCCGCAAAGCTCGCGGCCGGTGTGGACGCCGCAAGGCCCGCGGCCGGGGCGGACGCCGCCAACCCCGCCAGCGGGGCAGTGTGATCCGCTTGCGGCATGAGCGGCGGGACGACGCCTGCGGAGTCCGCAGCGGACGGCGGCGCCGCAGTGTGGACCACAAGGTCACGCCCAAGCGAGGGCGCCGGCGGCGTGGAGAAGACGGAGCCGATGCTCCTTGTCCCGATCGGAGCCGGAACAGAGACGGCATCGAGCGGGAGGTTGAGCAGAGCCGCAAGAGAGGCCGGGAGGAAGCCCGCAGCAGTGGAACCGGTGGTGGCGGCGCTCGACATGGCGGCGGCGCGATCGGTGGCGCGGCGGCGGCGGTGAAGGCGGCGGCGGCTGCGGCGGCGGTGCGGGTATTAGGGTTTAGAAGCGGAAGCGATCGTAACCTAGCGTGATACCATGTAAGACAATAAATTTTGGGGAACCAGCACAACCCTCTAGGGATGGCTTATGTCATTATATATAATGGTTGTGTTACAATATGTACCATATACATACATAGGTACAGAAGCTATACATAGTCTAACACTCAACAACAACAACAACAACAACAACAACAATAAAAATCTTTCGCTGGAGCCAAAAGATGATAATTTCTTGGTGTCAATTGGATAGTTCTTGGATGCGACGATGCAGGCGGACCCGTCCGCGTCTGTCCACACGGACGGGGATGCTCTAATTTGCTGCTGCTGAAAACAATCACGAAGACGCACCCGTCCGCATCGGTTCACAAGGACGACGGAGATGCTGAAATAATCACGCAGACGGACCCCGGCCAGCATCCTGACTTGGATGTGGATGGCGAATGGCTGGTGAGTTAATGGGTGTGGCTAGCTAGCTAGCTAGCTAGAGTGCTGGGCACGTGGCAGTAGTGAAGCTTTCTGCATGCGTGCATGTTGGCCAAAGCAAAGCCCGTTGCCGTATAGGACGAACCTAGTGGCGGATCGTGCATGGCCGTTGGCCACGGGCGCGTAGCCAGCCAGCCAGCGGCCGTGTGTGTCATCGACGCCACGCGCGCGCGCGGCTGGGCGCTAGTGCTAAGTCTGCGCCTGCGCGGCCACACCGGCTCAGAGCAGCAGCGACGCCACGCCCATGCATGCATGGAGGTCATGGAGCTTTCGCTTTCGTTAATTGCGTGCGATACTTTTAGGGTCTCCGCATGCATGGCATGCACGCCCGGGCATGGGCGATGGGTATTTGAAATCAGGTCATCCACAATGGGAAGTGCATCGAAAGGCGTCTGTGAAAGGAAATCAGTTTTTCCTAACAGATTTGTTAAGTCTTAATCGACTGAGACTGAGATTTGGTTATATCACAGTCGATGCTACATTTGTTTGATCTTGCATGGAGATCTATGTAAAATTTTCATTTTAGCTTTTCCTTTTTCCTTCTTATATACTAATTAGGCACATCTTCTTTACTCCTAAGGCCTTCTTTGATTCATAGGGTAGGCAAATCATAGGAGAATAGAAAAGTCATAGAAAATAAGATGATATGTATTTGAAATCCTATAAATAGGAATAGGAGTAGGAAATAAGATGACATGTATTTGAAATCCTATGAATAGGAATAGGAATAGGAATAGGAATAGGAATAGGAGAATAGAAAAGTCATAGGAAATAAGATGACATGTATTTGAAATCCTATGAATAGGAATAGGAAAAAAGATGCCCTTTGTTCACATCGTAGTATTTATTTTCTTTTGAGTCTGGCTAATGTTTATTTTCCTATAAAATATGAAGGATAGGAAGAATTTCTTCATAGGAATAGGATTATATTCCTACAAACCAAAAGACTCTCAAGGATTTTTTTTCTATACAAATCTCCTACAAACTAAAGGAGGCCTAAAGGGGAGTTGATAGCTCGTCTCATGATGAAGCACAGACTAGCAAGATGCTAATTCGTGCATGTAGATGGCCCGATCTTTCACGGCGATACTCGGTCAACACCTTGTCTCCCTGTTCCTCCTCGTAACCTCCAAGAACAATTTTCACCTGTGTACAAATATACACAAACGAAAATAATGATCCTCTCGGATCAGCACGTAGGCGTTGATGTAATGATCAACCCTCCGTTGCTAGTAAATTTCCACGATAGAAAAATCAAAGATAATACACAAGATATGGTCGCCCGTAACTCGGACGTTTTTCTATATATCTCATACTCGTAATAAAACTCAAAACTGATCTGATTACAAGGCCGTAGCCTGGCTTTTTATATGCCAAAAAAATAGCACGTCAAGTTTAAACCTATATGCTTAGACTCCAACTCCCTCACGTCATGTGCTAACTAGGAAAAACAAATCCTAACAAGAAAAGGAAAAGGACTCACGTAAGTGCTAGCTAGCTAGCTCGTTGACTCAAACAAAAGGATAAGAATCTAACAAATCTGCACCAGGATTCTACCTATCGTAACTTAAGACGGAGGGGTGCCAAAATTAGGCTCCACCGAAGCCAGCGCTGGCTCCGCTTTAATCTCCTGTATTTTCTTTTAAGACGTATGGTGCCGTTTTGATTCCTTTTTATTCTGAAAACCAATTTAATCTCTTGCCATTTTATGCGTACGTGATTTTTCTTCTCTCTTCTCTTTGATCAAACATAATTGTACACCTTTAGACTCCATGCGTATAGGCCTCTGCACTAACATGCCAATGACATCTCCTGGTTCCAATGCATGCGTCATATAATTGGTCTCTGGTCTGCTAATTGCCAAATTGATTCTCGGCCCACAAAGTTCACGTACATGACCATCCTTTCCTCGATGAAATCTGACCGCTTGCATGACATTAGTTTCCGTAACATTTTTATGACCTCTTTGCTTAACTGGCTTAGCTTCGATAGAATTAATAACTGATGATGCCATGTCCGTATCACCTCACCTCTCACCAACCCTATATTATGCCCATGAGCGTACAAGCGATCTTTTGCTAAAGCCCACTCAAATTGGGCTAGCCCATTTGACGCGTGCATTAACTCAATCAAATCGACACTTTCTCAAAACAACATCATCCATTAACTCATTCAAATCAAATCTTAATAAAATCTCAACTAAACTGGAACTTTCCTTTACTTCTTCTACTCATAACCAAATCAAATTAAATCTTACCAAAACATTAACTATAATCGAAGTTAGCCGGCACATTTGATGAGTGCGTGCGTTCTTTTTTTTTCTATGTTTCGTTTCATAATTTTCTTTTTTCTATTTCATTTTTTTATAACTAATCTATTATTTTGTGCTGGGCATACTATCAGGATCGACATTTCCCCAAAATAAAATCCAACCAAATTGGCACTTTCTCCATTTTTTTGCTGGGAAAATTGGCACTTTATCACAACAAACGTCATGCATTAACTCAATCAAATCAAATCTTACCAAAACATCAACAATAATAAAAGTTGGCCGGCCCATTTGACGCGTGTGGATGTTTCTATTTTTCGTCTTTTTCTTCTATGTTTTTTATGTTGGGGGACGTAGTAATTTCAAAAAAAATTCTACGCACACGCAAGATCATGGAGATGCACAACAATGAGAGGGGAGAGTATCGTCTACATACCCTCGTAGACCATAAGCGGAAACGTTATGAGAACGCGGTTGATGTAGTCGAATGTCTTCACGATCCGACCGATCCAAGTACAGAACGCACGGCACCTCCGAGTTCAGCACACGTTCAGCTCGATAACGTCCCACAAACTCCGATCCAGCAGAGCTTCACGGGAGAGTTCCATCAGCACGACGGCGTGATGACGTGATGATGTTGCTACCGACGCAGTGCCTCGCCTAAGCACCGCTACGATATGATCGAGTTGGATTATGATGGAGGGGGGCACCGCACACGGCTAAGGGATCAATGATCAACTTGTGTGTCTCCATGGGGTGCCCCCCTCCCCGTATATAAAGGAGTGGAGGAGGGGGAGGGCCGGCCCTCTACTATGGCGCGCCCTGGGGAGTCCTACTCCCACCGGGAGTAGGATTCCCCCCCTTCCATGTAGTAGGAGTAGGAGGGAAGCAAAGGGAAAAGAGAAGAGAAGGAAGGAGGGGGCGCCGCCCCTCCCCCTAGTCTAATTCGGACTAAGCCTTGGGGGGCGCAGCCTCCCCTCTCTCTTTCCCTTAAAGCCCAATAAGGCCCATATACTCCCCGACGAATTCCTGTAACTCTCCGGTACTCCAAAAAATACCCGAATCACTCGGAACCTTTCCGATGTCCGAATATAGTCGTCCAATATATCGTTCTTTACGTCTTGACTCTCGACCATTTCGAGACTCCTGTCATGTCCCCGATCTCATCCGGGACTCCGAACTACCTTTGGTACATCAAAACACATAAACTCATATTACCGATCGTCACCGAACGTTAAGCGTGCGGACCCTACGGGTTCGAGAACTATGTAGACATGACCGAGACTCGTCTCCGGTCAATAAACAATAGCGGAACCTGGATGCTCATATTGGCTCCTACATATTCTATGAAGATCTTTATCGGTCAAACCGCATAACAACATATGTTGTTCCCTTTGTCATCGGATGTTACTTGCCCGAGATTCGATCGTTGGTATCTCAATACCTAGTTCAATATCGTTATCGGCAAGTCTCTTTATTCGTTTTGTAATACATCATCCCGCAACTAACTCATTAGTTGCATTGCTTGCAAGGCTTAAAGTGATGTGCATTACCGAGAGGGCCCAGAAATACTTCTTCGATAATCGGAGTGACAAATCCTAATCTTGATCTATGCCAACTCAACAAGTACCATCGGAGACACCTGTAGAGCACCTTTATAATCAACCAGTTACGTTGTGACGTTTGGTAGAACACAAAGTGCTCCTCCGGTATTCGGGAGTTGCATGATCTCATAGTCATAGGAACATGTATAAGTCTTGAAGAAAGCAATAGCAACAAACTAAATGATCATCGTGCTAAGCTAATGATGTGATCCTGTTAATCAAATGACAACTCATGTCTATGGTTAGGAAACATAACCATCATTGATTTAACGAGCTAGTCAAGTAGAGGCATACTAGTGACAATTTGTTTGTCTATATATTCACACATGTATTAAGTTTCCGGTTAATACAATTCTAGCATGAATAATAAACATTTATCATGATATATGGAAACATAAATAACAACTTTATTATTGTCTCTAGGGCATATTTCCTTCATTCTCCCACTTGCACTAGAGTCAATAATCTAGTTCACATCTTTATGTGGTTAGTTCACATCTCCATGTGACTAATACCCAAAGGGTTTACTAGAGTCAATAATCTAGTTCACATCATTATGTGATTAACACCCAAAGAGTGATCATGTTTTGCTTGTGAGAGAAATTTACTCAATGGGTCTACTGCATTCAAAGCCATATGTATTTTGCAAATTTCCTATGTCTACAATGCTTTGCATGGAGCTACTCTAGCTAATTGCTCCCACTTTCAATATGTATCCAGATCGAGACTTAAGAGTCATCTAGATTGATGTAAAAAGCTTGCATCAACGTAACTCTTTACGATGAACTCTTTTATCACCTCCATAACCAAGAAATATTTCCTTAGTCCTCTAAGGATAATTTTGATCGTTGTTCAGTGATCTATTCCTAGATCACTATCGTACTCCTTTGCCAGACTCAGGGCAGGGTATACAATAGGTCTGGTACATAGCATGACATACTTTATAGAACCTATGACTGAGGCATAGGGAATGACTTTTCATTCTCTTTCTATTTTCTGCCGTGGTCGGGTTTTTGAGTCTTTACTCAACTTCACACCTTGTAACACAGGCAAGAACTCCTTCTTTGACTGTTCCATTTTGAACTACTTCAAAATATTGTCAAGGTATGTACTCATTGAAAATATATCAAGCGTCTTGATCTATCTCTATAGATCTTGATGCTCAATATGTAAGTAGCTTCACCGAGGTCTTTCTATGAAAAACTCCTTTCAAACACTCCTTTATGATTTCCACAAAATTCTACATTATTTCTGATCAACAATGTGTCATTTACATATACTTATCAGGAATATTGTAGTGCTCCCACTCACTTTCTTGTAAATACAGGCTTCACCGCAAGTCTGTATAAAACCATATGCTTTGATCACTTTATCAAAGTATATATTCCAACTCCGAGATGCTTGCACCAGTCCATAGATGGATTGCTGGAGCTTGCACACTTTGTTAGCACCTTTAGGATTGACAAAACCTTCTGGTTGCATCATATAAAACTCTTCTTTAATAAATCCATTAAGGAATACAGTTTTGACATCCATTTGCCAGATTTCATAAAATGTGGCAACTGCTAACATGATTCGGGCAGACTTTTAAGCATCAATACGAGTGAGAAAATCTCATCGTAGTCAACACCTTGAACTTGTCGAAAACTTTTTTGCGACAATTCAAGCTTTGTAGATAATAACACTACTATCAGCGTCCGTCTTCCTCTTGAAGATGCATTTATTCTTAATGACTCACCGATCATCGGGCAAGTCAATCAAAGTCCATTCTTTTTTCTCATACATGGATCCCGTCTCAGATTTCATGGCCTCAAGCCATTTCACGGAATCTGGGCTCATCATCGCTTCCTCATGGTTCGTAGGTTCGTCATGGTCTAGTAACATGACTTCCAGAAAGGATTACCGTACCACTCTGGTGCGGACCATACTCTGGTTGTCCTACGAGGTTCGGTAGTAACTTGATCTGAAGTTTCATTATCATCATCATTATCTTCCTCACTAATTGGTGTAGAGATCACTAGAACTAAATTCTGTGATGAACTACTTTCCAATTCGGGAGAAGGTACAATTACCTTATCAAGTTCTACATTCCTCCCACTCACTTCTTTCGAGAGAAACTTCTTCTCTAGAAAGGATCCATTCTTAGCAACAAAATATCTTGCCTTCGGATCTATGATAGAAGGTGTACCCAACAGTTTCCTTTTGGGTATCCTATGAATACGCACTACTCCGATTTGGGTTCGAGCTTATCAGTTTGAAACTTTTTCACATAAGCATCGCAACCCCAAACTTTAAGAAATGACAGCTTTGGTTTCTTGCCAAACCATACTTCATACGGTGTCATCTCAACGGATTTAGATGGTGCCCTATTTAACATGAATGCAGCTGTCTCTAATGCATAACCCCAAAACGATAGCGGTAAATCAGTAAGAGACATCATAGATCGCACCATATCTAGTAAAGTGTGATTACGACGTTCGGACACACTATTACGCTATGGTGTTCCAGGTGGCGTGAGTTGGAAACTATTCCACATTGTTTCAAATGAAGTCCAAACTCGTAACCTAAATATTCTCCTCCACGATCAGATCGTAGAAACTTTATTTTCTTGTTACGACGATTTTCCACTTCACTCTAAAATTCTTTAAACTTTTCAAATGTTTCAGACTTATGTTTCATCAAGTAGATATACCCATATCTGCTCAAATCATCTGTGAAGGTCAGAAAATAACGATACCCGACGCGAGCCTCAACACACATAGGACCCCATACATCAGTATGTATTATTTCCAATAAGTCAGTTGCTCACTCCATTGTTCCAGAGAACGGAGTCTTAGTCATCTTGCCCATGAGGTATGGTACGCAAGCATCAAGTGATTCATAATCAAGTGATTCCAAAAGCCCATCAGCATGGAGTTTCTTCATGCGCTTTACACCAATATGACCTAAACGGCAGTGTGATACGTCTCCAACGTATCTATAATTTTTTATTGCTCCATGCTATATTATCTTCTGTTTTGGATGTTTATGGGATTTATTATACACTTTTATATTATTTTTGGGACTAACCTATTAACCTAGAGCCCAGTGCCAGTTTCTGTTTTTTCTTTGTTTTAGAGTATCGCAGAAAAGGAAACCAAATGGAGTCCAATTGACCTGAAACTTCACGGAACTTATTTTTGGATCAGAAGAAGCCCAGAAGACTTGGAGTGCACGTCAGGGGATCTACGAGGAACCCACCAGTAGCTATGTGTTTGATCTCTCTCTCTCTCTCTCTCTCTCTGTCTCGTGTTCTTGAGGTGATACGATCTTGATGTATCACGAGCTTTGCTATTATATTTGGATCCTATGATGTTTCTTCCCCCCTCTACTCTCTTGTAATAGATTGAGTTTCCCCTTTGAAGTTATCTTATCGGATTGAGTCTTTAAAGATTTGAGAACACTTGATGTATGTCTTGCCGTGCGTATCTGTGGTGACAATGGGATATCACGTGATTCACTTGATGTATGTTTTGGTGATCAACTTGCGGGTTCCGCCCATGAACCTATGCATAGGGGTTGGCACACGTTTTCATCGTGACTCTCCGATAGAAACTTTGGGGCACTCTTTGAGGTTCTATGTGTTGGTTGAATAGATGAATCTGAGATTGTGTGATGCATATCGTATAATCATACCCATGGATACTTGAGGTGACATTGGAGTATCTATGTGACATTAGGGTTTTGGTTGATTTGTGTCTTAAGGTGTTATTCTAGTACGAACTCTAGGGCTATTTGTGACACTTATAGGAATAGCCCAACGGATCGACTGGAAAGAATAACTTTGAGGTGGTTTTGTACCCTACCATAATCTCTTCGTTTGTTCTTCGCTATTAGTGACTTTGGAGTGACTCTTTGTTGCATGTTGAGGGATAGTTATGTGATCCAATTATGTTAGTATTGTTGAGGAAACTTGCACTAGTGAAAGTATGAACCCTAGGCCTTGTTTCAACGCATTGCAATACCGTTTGTGCTCACTTTTATCATTAGTTACCTTGCTGTTTTTATAATTTCAGATTACAAATACCTTTATCTACTTTCCATATACCACTTGTATCACCATCTCTTCACCGAACTAGTGCACCTATACAATTTACCATTGTATTGGGTGTGTTGGGGACACAAGAGACTCTTTGTTATTTGGTTGCAGGGTTGCTTGAGAGAGACCATCTTCATCCTACGCCTCCTACGGATTGATAAACCTTAGGTCATCCACTTGAGGGAAATTTGCTACTGTCCTACAAACCTCTGCACTTGGAGGCCCAACAACGTCTACAAGAAGAAGGTTGTGTAGTAGACATCAAGCTCTTTTCTGGCGCTGTTGCCGGGGAGGTTAGCGCTTGAAGGTATATCTTTAGATCTTGCAATCGAGTCTTTTAGTTTCTTGTTTTATCACTAGTTTAGTTTATAAAAGAAAACTATAAAAAAATGGAATTGAGTTTGTCTCATACGCTTCACCTTTTTAATATCTTTCATGAGTATGATGGAAAGGATAATTGTGCTCAAGTGATAGAAGAAGAATTCCATAAAATGCTTGGCATAAAATGTGTGAATGATGATCATGATTGCAATGTTGTTAGTACGAATTCTTTGAATATCCATGGTACTAATGATGATTGCACTAGTTATGATGAAAATGTCTCCTCTAAACATGTCAATTTTTGTGGAGTGCATTGGGTTTGTAAGTACAAACCAAATAGGGAAGATAGATATTGCAAGAGGCATAAGTACTTAGAAACTAAATTGTTGAAAGAAAGGCTAGATGAATGTGCTGAAAATTTAAATTATCTTGGCCATACTTGTGAGCTTTGCAATGAACATGATCATTTCAGTACCCAATGCAAATTGTTTCATGATCGTATCATGTCCAAAAATTATGATGACTTGATTTCTCTTGCACATCATAATGAACCTAGTTTGCTCTTGGGTTATGAAGAAATGAAACGTATAACTAAGGATATTCCAAAGTTTGCCCTTGATAGAGTTCTTCAATTTGATCTAGAGGAAATTTATATGTATTGTGCGGTGAATT
The DNA here is from genome assembly GCF_018294505.1 of Triticum aestivum. Lineage (NCBI taxonomy): Eukaryota > Viridiplantae > Streptophyta > Magnoliopsida > Poales > Poaceae > Triticum > Triticum aestivum. The sequence continues at coordinate 316,270,406 of NC_057794.1, read as the reverse complement.
GCATTGAAAATCATTATATTGCCAACTACATAAAGAAAAGAAAACAAATAGAAGATAAAGAGAATACTAATGAAAGGGAAGAGACTTCCCAATATCCTCCTATTATTTCTTATGATGAATCAGGTAACGAGGAGGAGCCTCCTATTCAACCAATCTCATTAATAAGGAACTCCAAAAAGAGGATTGAGCCCACACATGATGTGGTGAAGAAGAAGAAAATAAAAAGGAAGAGAGGTAAAAAGATATCTTCCCCAAATAATGCTGCTCCTATTACTATTGTGCCTTATGAAAATATAATTGTGGAAGATAATGACACTTCTTATGATCTTGAAAATCTTTTTGGCACTTGCTTGGAAGAACATGATAATTGCTATACTATTGGTGCTATCCACACTATTAATGATTAGGGTGATTATGCTTATGATATGAAAAGGGCCAAGCTTGGGGATGCTATGTTTGATGAAGATGATGTTTTTGAGAATATATTTGTTGTAATTAATGTTTGTCCCAAGCTTGGGGATGCTACGTTTAATGAAGGTGATATTTTTAGTCTCCCAAGTTTTGATATGCAAATTTATAATGATGATAGCATGCCTCCTACTTATGATGATTATTGTGATGATACTTATGCTATAAAAAGTAGTGATTATATTTATAAAACTTGTCATGATTATGGTTACCCCTTTTCTGAACATTACTCTTTTAATGAGGAAACAATTTATAGTATTCAAGTCTCTTATGATACTCCCACTATCCCGAATGAGAAGAATTTTGCTTATGTGGAGAGTAATAAAAAATTTATGCTTATGCATCATGAAAATAATGCTTTAGGTGCTGGTTATATTGTTGAATTCATTCATGATGCTACTGAAAATTATTATGAGGGAGGAACATATGCTTGTAGGAATTGCAATAATATTAAGTTTCCTCTCTATGTGCTTAAAGTTTTGAAGTTATGCTTGTTTTACCTTCCTATGCTAGTTGATTATTGTTCCCATAAATTGTTTGATCACAAAATCCCTATGCATAGGAAGTGTGTTAGACTTGAATGTGCTATTCATATTCTTCATGATGCTCTCTTTATGTTACAATTCTTATCTTGTATGTGAACATCGTTGAAATCATCATGCCTAGCTAGGGGCGTTAAACGATAGCACTTGTTGGGAGGCAACCCAACTTTATCTTTGTTCCTTGATTTTTGTTCCTGTTTAGTAATAAATAATTCATATAGCCTCTGTTTAGATGTGGTTTTATGCTTTTAGTTAGTGTTTGTGCCAAGTAGAACCTTTGGGAAGACTTGGGGAAAGTCTTGTTGATCATGCTGTAAAAAACAGAAACTTTAGCGCTCACGAGAATTGCTGCCATATTTATTTGGGAAGTGCTATTTAGTTAATTCCTTTTTCATATGATTAATAGATAAATTCCTCAGGTACAGCAATTTATTTGAGAATTTTATGAGTTCCAGAAGTATACGTTAGATCCAGATTACCACAGACTGTTCTGTTTTTGACAGATTCTGTTTTTCATGTGTTGTTTACTTACTTTGATGAATCTATGGCTAGTAAAACAGTTTATAAACCATAGAGAAGTTGGAATACAGTAGGTTTAACACCAATATAAATAAAGAATGAGTTCATTACAGTACCTTGAAGTGGTGATTTGTTTTCTTATACTAACGGAGCTTATGAGTTTTCTGTTAAGTTTTGTGTTGTGAAGTCTTCAAGTTTTGGGTAAGGATTCGATGGACTATGGAATAAGGAGTGGCAAGAGCCTAAGCTTGGGGATTCCCAAGGCACCCCAAGTTAATATTCAAGGATAGCCAAGAGCCTAAGCTTCGGGATGCCCCGGAAGGCATCCCCTCTTTCGTCTTCGTTCATTGGTAACTTTACTTGGAGCTATATTTTTATTCACCACATGATATGTGTTTTGCTTGGAGCGTCAATTTATCTTGTTAAGATTTGCTTGCTGTTTGAATAAAATACCAAGATATGAATTTATTATATGTTAGAGAGTCTTCACATAGCTAAATAATTATTCGACTACTCATTGGTCTTCACTTATATCTTTCGGAGTAGTTTGTCATTTGCTCTAGTACTTCACTTATATCTTTTTAGAGCACGGCGGTGGTTTTATTTTGAATAAATTTTTGAACTCTCATGCTTCATTTATATCATCTTGAGAGTCTCTAAACAGCATGTTAATGTTCTTAATCCTAATATGCTAGGTATTCAACATTAGGAAAAAATTCCTAAGAGTGCATTGAATACTAAGAGAAGTTTGATGCTTGATGATTGTTTTGAGATATGGAGGTAATAATATCAAAGTTGTGCTAGTTGAGTAGTTGTGAATTTGAGAAGTGCTTGTGTTGAAGTTTGCAAGTCCCATAGCATGCACGTATGGTAAACATTGTGTAACTAATTTGAAACATGAGGTGTTCTTTGATTGTCTTCCTTATGAGTGGCGGTCGGGGACGAGTGATGGTCTTTTCCTACCAATCTATCCCCCTAGGAGCATGCGCGTAGTGCCGAGGTTTTTGATGACTTGTAGATTTTTGTAATAAGTATGTGAGTTCTTTATGACTAATGTTGAGTCCATGGATTATACGCACTCTTACCCTTCCATCATTGCTAGCATATTCGGTACCGTGCATTACCCTTTCTCATATTGAGAGTTGGTGCAAACTTCGCCGGTGCATCCAAACCCCGTGATATGATACGCTCTTTCACACATAAACCTCCTTATATCTTCCTCAAAACAGCAACCATACCTACCTATTATGGCATTTCCATAGCCATTCCGAGATATATTGCCATGCAACTTTCCACCATTCCGTTTATCATGACACATTCATCATTGTCATATTGCTTAGCATGATCATGTAGTTGACATGGTATTTGTGGCAAAGCCACCATTCATAATTCTTTCATACATGTCACTCTTGATTCATTGCATATCTCGGTACACTGCCGGAGGCATTCATATAGAGTCATACTTTGTCTAGTATCGAGTTGTAATCATTGAGTTGTAAATAAATAGAAGTGTGATGATCATCATTTTCTAGAGCATTGTCCCAAGTGAGGAATAAAAAAAAGAGAAAGGCCATAAAAAAGAGAAGGTCCAAAAAAAGGAGAAAGTCCATAAAAAAAGAAGGCCCAAAAAATGAAAAAAAATGAGAGAAAAAGAGAGAAGGGACAATGCCACTATCCTTTGCCACACTTGTGCTTCAAAGTAGCACCATAATCCTCATGATAGAGAGTCTCTTGTTTTGTCACTTTCATATACTAGTGGGAAGTTTTCATTATAGAACTTGGCTTGTATATTCCAACAATGGGCCTCCTCAAGTGCCCTAGGTCTTCATGAGCAAGCAAGTTGGATGCACACCCACTTAGTTTCTTTTGTTGAGCTTTCATACATTTATAGCTCTAGTGCATCCGTTGCATGGCAATTCCTACTCCTTGCATTGACATCAATTGATGGGAATCACCCTAGCCCATTGATTAGTCGCATCGATGTGAGACTTTCTCCTTTTTTGTCTTCTCCACATAACCCCCTCATCATATTCTATTCCACCCATAGTGCTATATCCATGGCTCATGCTCATGTATTGCGTGAAGTTTTATGAGTTTGAGATTACTAAAGTATGAAACAATTGCTTGGCTTTTCATCGGGGTTGTCCATGATGAGAGCATTCTTGTGTGACGAAAATGGAGCATGACTAAACTATATGATTTTGTAGGGATGAACTTTCTTTGGCCATGTTATTTCGAGAGGACATAATTGCTTAGTTAGTATGCTTGAAGTATTATTATTTTTATGTCAATATAAACTTTTGTCTTGAATCTTTCGGATATGAATATTCATGCCACAATTAAGAAGAATTACATTGAAATTATGCGAAGTAGCACTCCGCATCAAAAATTCTGTTTTTATCATTTACCTACTCGAGGACGAGCAGGAATTAAGATTGGGGATGCTGATACGTCTCCAACGTATCTATAATTTTTTATTGCTCCATGCTATATTATCTTCTGTTTTGGATGTTTATGGGCTTTATTATACACTTTTATATTATTTTTGGGACTAACCTATTAACCCAGAGCCCAGTGTCAGTTTCTGTTTTTTCTTTGTTTTAGAGTATCGCAGAAAAGGAAAACCAAACGGAGTCCAATTGACCTGAAACTTCACGGAACTTATTTTTGGATCAGAAGAAGCCCAGAAGACTTGGAGTGCACGTCAGGGGATCTACGAGGAAGCCACGAGGCAGGGGGCGCTCCCACCCCCCCTGGGCGTGCCCTCCACCCTCGTGGGCCCCTCGTGGCCCCCCAGACGTATTTCTTCCACCTATATATCTCCATATACCCTAAAACAATCGGGGAGAACAATAGATCGGGAGTTCCGCCGCCAAAAGCCTCCGTAGCCACCGAAAGCCAATCTAGACCCGTTCTGACACCCAGCCGGAGGGGGAATCCCTCTCTGGTGGCCATCTTCATCATCTCGGTGCTCTCCATGATGAGGAGGGAGTAGTTCTCCCTCGGGGCTGAGGGTATGTACCAGTAGCTATGTGTTTGATCTCTCTTTGTCTCTCGTGTTCTTGAGGTGATACGATCTTAATGTATCGCGAGCTTTGCTATTTTATTTGGATCCTATGATGTTTCTTCCCCCCTCTACTCTCTTGTAATGGACTGAGTTTCCCCTTTGAAGTTATCTTATCAGATTGAGTCTTTAAAGATTTGAGAACACTTGATGTATGTCTTGCCGTGTGTATCTGTGGTGACAATGGGATATCATGTGATTCACTTGATGTATATTTTGGTGATCAACTTGCGGGTTCCGCCCATGAACCTATGCATAGGGGTTGGCACACGTTTTTGTCGTGACTCTCCGGTAGAAACTTTGGGGCACTCTTTGAGGTTCTATGTGTTGGTTGAATAGATGAATCTGAGATTGTGTGATGCATATTGTATAATCATACCCATGGATACTTGAGGTGACATTGGAGTATCTAGGTGACATTAGGGTTTTGGTTGATTTGTGTCTTAAGGTGTTATTCTAGTACGAACTCTAGGGTTGTTTGTGACACTTATAGGAATAGCCCAACGGATTGATTGGAAAGAATAACTTTGAGGTGGTTTCGTACCCTACCATAATCTCTTCGTTTGTTCTCCGCTATTAGTGACTTTGGAGTGACTCTTTGTTGCATGTTGAGGGATAGTTATGTGATCCAATTATGTTAGTATTGTTGAGGGAACTTGCACTAGTGAAAGTATGAACCCTAGGCCTTGTTTCAACGCATTGCAATACCGTTTGTGCTCACTTTTATCATTAGTTACCTTGCTGTTTTTATAATTTCAGATTACAAATACCTTTATCTACTATCCATATACCACTTGTATCACCATCTCTTAGACGAACTAGTGCACCTATACAATTTACCATTGTATTGGGTGTGTTGGGGACACAAGAGGCTCTTTGTTATTTGGTTGCAGGGTTGCTTGAGATAGACCATCTTCATCCTACGCCTCCTACGGATTGATAAACCTTAGGCCATCCACTTGAGGGAAATTTTCTACTGTCCTACAAACCTCTGCACTTGGAGGCCCAACAATGTCTACAAGAAGAAGGTTGTGTAGTAGACATCACAGTGCCATATATAAGTTGCACTATCATTATAAAACTTTGCATCTTTTGGCTTCAATATTATAAATATGTGTATCACTACGATCGAGATTTAATAAACCATTCACCTTGGGTGTATGACCATAGAAGGATTTATTCATGTAAACAGAATAACAATTATTCTTTGACTTAAATGAATAACCTATTGCAATAAACACGATCCAATCATATTATGCTCAACGCAAACACCAAATAACATTTATTTTAGGTTCAACATTAATCCCAAAGGTAAAGAGAGTGTGCGATGGGATCTTATCAACCTTTGGAATTACTTCCGACACACATCGTCACCTGCCCTCAACTAGCCTTTTGTTTATTTTGTAACTCCTGTTTTGAGTTACCACTTTTAGCAACTGAACCAGTATCAAATACCGAGGGGTTTGCTATAAACACTAGTAAAGTACACATCATGTATATCAAATATACCTTTGTTCACTTTTCCATCCTTCTTATCCGCCAAGTATCTAGGGTAGTTCCACTTTCAGTGACTATTTCCTTTGCAGTAGAAGCACTCACTTTCAGGCTTGGGTCTAGCTTTGGGCTTCTTCATGGGAGTGGAAACTTGCTTGCCATTATTCTTGAAGTTCCCTTTGTTTCCCTTGCCCTTTTACTTGAAACTAGTGGTCTTTTCAACCATCAACACTTGATGCTTTTCTTGATTTCTACCTTCGTCGATTTCAGCATCACGAAGAGCTTGGGAATCGTTTCATTTATCCTTGTATATTATAGTTCATCACGAAGTTCTAGTAACTTGGTGATAGTGACTAGAGAACTCTGTCAATCACTATCCTATCTGGAAGATTAACTCCCACTTGATTCAAGTGATTGTAGTACTCAGACAATCTGGGCACATGCTCACTGGTTGAGCTATTCTCCTCCATCTTGTAGGCAAAGTACTTGTCACAGGGCTCATACCTCTCGACTCGGGCATGAGTCTGAAATGCTAATTTCAGCTCTTGGAACATATTATATGCTCTGTGGCGTTCAAAACGTTTTTGACGTCCCGGTTCTAACCCATAAAGCATGGTGCACTAAACTATCAAGTAGTCATCACACCGAGCTTTGTCAAACGTTCATAACGTCTGTATCTGCTCCTATAATAGGTCCGTCACCTAGCGGTGCATCAAGGACACACTACTAGGGAAAATCCTTGTAGCAGCGCGGGTTTTAGGCCTATCAGTAACGCGAGATGGTGCGCTACTGGTATGGCGCTACAGCTAAAGGTTAGCAGTAGCGTGGGTTAACCCACGCTACTGCTATATCGACTTAGTAGTAGCATTTTCTCCAAACAGTGCTACTGGTAATTACTAGTAGCGCTTCTCCCTGCACGTGCTACTACTATTATTTCGTATTTTATTTCTTTTTATTTCATGTTTTATTCATACACCTTTATACAAGTTTTCATACAGCAGTAATTTAGAGATTGTTTTTACATCATAATGAGTTATTACATCACTGGGTGAAAGAACCGTGGACTAGTTTCAAGTGGATGGGCATCCACTTGAAACTAATCCGCGGTTCTTTCACCCAATGATATAATAAATATCATCATCATATCATTAACAACTTATCATCATAATACATCATTGTCATGTAACACCTCCTCATGATCATCGTTTTCATCAATGATACATCACATAGAAAGTTGGTCACTAGTCATAATCACAACTACTCTTCATCACCAACTCTAACACATTGTACCACATAATAAATAGTGTACCTCATAGGACCTACTACATTCTCTTAGGACCTACTATATTCTCTTAGGTAAAATAGCATAAAACAAGATAGCCCCTGACTCTCCATTATGGAGAATGGAGATTATCCTGTCTCCAATTCTTGCCTTTCGCACAATGTTGCTTCCAAGTAGCTCCTTACGACTGTCCATACATTCTTTCCATTCTGTGATTTTCATGTCTCCATCTCTTTTAGAAATCCGATATGGACAGGTGAGATCCGTAGGACGACCTAGCTGTATGTTCAAAACATTAAGGCGGCCTTTCTAATACATCAGATGAGGCACACAATCATCCGAGATTTTCTGTTGAAAACATAGTAATAACTTCGTAGTTAGCAATTTAGTTAAGTTTTAAAAGAATTTATGCAAAAGATGCACGGATGTCGTAATAGTAAAAAATCTTACCATGGCATCTCCATGGATGTTACCGTAGTTCAACACGTGCACTAATGGCACGTATTGACCATAATGTGAAGGAGTTTTATTATAGATATTGTAATTCTCAAGATCAGTACAAAATGCGACCAGATGATTTTTCTCCTGATAAGTTAACTTAGAGCCATCGATAACTTCAACAAAACATGATCATCTCATACAACAATTTATATCTCATCACGTCTTGACCATATCACATCACAACATGCCCTGCAAAAACAAGTTAGACGTCCTCTACTTTGTAGTTGCAAGTTTTACGTGGCTGCTACGGGCTGAGCAAGAACCGTTCTTACCTACGCATCAAAAACCACAACATAGTATAGTGATTGCTTTTTGATCTTCAGAAAGAACCCTGTTCATTGAAACTGATTCAATAAGTTGGAGAAACAGACACCCACTAGCCACCTGTGTGCGAAGCACCGCGGTAGAACCAGTCTCATGTAAGCATACGCGTAATGTCGGTCTGGGCCGCATCATCCAACAATGTCACTGAATCAAGAATCAACTAGTAACGGCAAGCAATATGTATATACCCATGCCCACAACTCCTTTGTGTTCTACTCGTGCATAGGACATCTACGCATAAACCTGGCTCAGATGCCACTGTTGGGGAACGTAGTAATTTCAAAAAAAATCCTACGCACATGCAAGATCATGGAGATGCACAACAACAAGAGGGGAGAGTATCGTCTACGTACCCTCGTAGACCGTAAGCGGATGTGTTATGAGAACGCGGTTGATGTAGTCGAACATCTTCACGATCCGACCGATCCAAATACCGCACACACGGTACCTCCGATTTCAACACATGTTCAGCTCGATGACGTCCCACGAACTCCGATCCATCAGAGCTTCACGGCAGAGTTCCGTCAGAGCAACAACGTGATGACGGTGATGATGTTGCTACCGACGCAGGGCTTTGCCTAAGCACCGCTACGATATGATCGAGGTGGATTATGGTGGAGGGGGCACCGCACACGGCTAAGGGATCAATGATCAACTTGTGTGTCTCCATGGGGTTCCCCCCCTCCCCGTATATAAAGGAGTGGAGGAGGGGGAGGGCCGGCCCTCTACTATGGCGCGCCTTGGGGAGTCCTACTCCCACCGGGAGTAGGATTCCCCCCTTCCATGTAGTAGGAGTAGGAGGGAAGGAAAGGGAAAAGAGAAGAGAAGGAAGGAGGGGGCGCGCAGCCTCCCCTCTCTCTTTCCCTTAAAGCCCAATAAGGCCCATATACTCCCCGACGAATTCCCGTAACTCTCCGGTACTCCGAAAAATACCCGAATCACTCAGAACCTTTCCGATTTCCGAATATAGTCGTCCAATATATCGATCTTTACGTCTCGACCATTTCGAGACACCTCATCATGTCCCCGATCTCATCCGGGACTTAGAATTACCTTCGGTACATCAAAACACATAAACTCGTATTACCGATCGTCACCGAACGTTAAGCGTGCGGACTATACGGGTTCGAGAACTATGTAGACATGACCGAGACTCGTCAATAACCATTACCAGAACCTGGATGCTCATATTGGCTCCTACATATTCTGCGAAGATCTTTATCGGTCGAACCGCATAACAACATATGATGTTCCCTTTGTCATCGGTATGTTACTTGCCCAAGATTTGATCGTCGGTATCTCAATACCTAGTTCAATCTCGTTACCGGCAAGTCTCTTTACTCGTTCCGTAATACATCATCCCGCAACTAACTCATTAGTTGCATTGCTTGCAAGGCTTAAAGTGATGTGCATTACCGAGAGGGCCCAGAGATACTTCTCCGACAATCGGAGTGACAAATCATAATCTTGATCTATTCCAACTCAACAAGTACCTCCGGAGACACCTGTAGAGCACTTTTATAATCACCCAGTTACGTTGTGACGTTTGGTAGCACACAAAGTGTTCCTCCAGTATTCAGGAGTTGCATAATCTCATAGTCATAGGAACATGTATAAGCCATGAAGAAAGCAATACCAACAAACTAAACGATCATCGTGCTAAGGTAACGGATGGGTCAAGTCAATCACATCATTCTCTAATGATGTGACCCCGTTAATCAAATGACAACTCATGTCTATGGTTAGGAAACATAACCATCATTGATTCAACGAGCTAGTCAAGTAGAGGCATACTAGTGACAATCTGTTTGTCTATGTATTCACACATGTATTAAGTTTTTGGTTAATACAATTCTAGCCTGAATAATAAACATTTCTCATGATATAAGAAAATATAAATAACAACTTTATTATTGCCTCTAGGGCATATTTCCTTCAGTCTCTCACTTGCACTAGAGTCAATAATCTAGTTCACATCTTTATGTCATTAGTTCACATCTCCATGTGACTAATACCCAAAGGATTTACTAGAGTCAATAATCTAGTTCACGTCGCTATGTGACTAACACCCAAAAAGTGATCATGTTTTGCTTGTGAGAGAAATTTAGTCAATGGGTCTGTTGCATTCAGAGTTGTATGTATTTTGCAAATTTTCAATGTCTACAATGCTTTGAACGGAGCTACTCTAGCTAATTGCTCTCACTTTCAATATGTATCTAGATCGAGACTTAGAGTCATCTAGATCGATGTAAAAAGCTTGCATCGACGTAACTCTTTACGACGAACTCTTTTATCACCTCCATAACCGAGAAATATTTCCTTAGTCCTCTAAGGATAATTTTGACCGTTGTCCAATGATCTACTCCTAGATCACTATCGTACTCCTTTGCCAGACTCAGGGCACGGTATACAATAGGTATGGTACATAGCATGACATACTTTATAGAACCTATGACTGAGGCATAGGGAATGACTTTTCATTCTCTTTCTATTTTCTGTCGTGGTCGGGTTTTGAGTCTTTACTCAACTTCACACCTTGCAACACAGGCAAGAACTCCTTCTTTGACTATTCCATTTTGAACTACTTCAAAATCTTTTCAAGGTATGTACTCATTGAAAACACTTATCAAGCGTCTTGATTTATCTCTATAGATCTTGATGCTCAATATGTAAGCAGCTTCACCGAGGTCTTGTGTGGCCCGTGTCTTGGAGATGACATGGTAGATAGTTTGAATAACCACATTTCTTCATCACATATGGTCTGGATTTGGGCGATCTGGACTATCCAGACGGCTGAATTTTGGGGAGCCTAAAGGAAATATGCCCTAGAGGCAATAACAAAGTTATTATTTATTTCCTTATATCATGATAAATGTTTATTATTCATGCTAGAATTGTATTAACCGGAAACATAATACATGTGTGAATACATAGACAAACAGATTGTCACTAGTATGCCTCTACTTGACTAGCTCGTTGATCAAAGATGGTTATGTTTCCTAACCATAGACATGAGTTGTCATTTGATTAACGGGGTCACATCATTAGGAGAATGATGTGATTGACATGACCCATTCCGTTAGCTTAGCACACGATCGTTTAGTATTCTTCTATTGCTTTCTTCATGACTTATACATGTTCCTATGACTATGAGATTATGCAACTCCCATTTACCGGAGGAACACTTTATGTGCTACCAAACGTCACAGCGTAACTGGGTGATTATAAAGGTGCTCTACATGTGTCTCCAAAGGTACTTGTTGGGTTGGCGTATTTCGAGATTCGGATTTGTCACTCCAATTATCGGAGAGGTATCTCTGGGCCCTCTAGGTAATGCACATCACTTAAGCCTTGCAAGCATTGCAACTAATGAGTTAGTTGCGGGATGATGTATTACGGAACGAGTAAAGAGACTTGCCGGTAATGAGATTGAACTAGGTATTGAGATACCGACGATCGAATCTCGGGTAAGTAACATACCGATGACAAAGGGAACAACGTATGTTGTTGTGCGGTTTGACCGATAAAGATCTTCATAGAATATGTGGGAGCCAATATGAGCATCCAGGTTCCGCTATTGGTTATTGACCGGAGACGTGTCTCGGTCATGTCTACATAGTTCTCGAACCCGTAGGGTCCGCACGCTTAACGTTACGATGACGGTTATATTATGAGTTTATATGTTTTGATGTACCGAAGGTTGTTCGGAGTCCCGGATGTGATCAAGGACATGATGAGGAGTCTCGAAATGGTCGAGACATGTAGATTTATATATTGGAAGCCTATGTTTGGATGTCGGAAGTGTTCCAGGTGAAATCGGGATTTTACCGGAGTACCGGGAGGTTACCGGAACCCCCCGGGAGCTTAATGGGCCTATATGGGCCTTAGTGGAAATAGAGGGAAGCAAGGGGAGTGTGGGGCGCCCCCCCCCCCAAGGCCCAAACCGAATTGGTTTAGGGCAAGGGGGACGGCCCCCCTTTCCTTCTTCTCCTCTCTCTTTCCTTCTCCCGAATCCTATTCCAACTAGGAAAGGGGTGGAGTCCTACTCCCGGTGGGAGTAGGACTCCTCCTGGCGTGCCCTCTCCCTGGCCAGCCGCACCCCCCCTTGCTCCTTTATATATGGGGGCAAGGGCACCCCATAGACACAACAATTGATCTGTTTGATCTTTTAGCCGTGTGCGGTGCCCCCTCCACCATAGTCCACCTCGATAATACTGTAGCGGTGCTTAAGCGAAGCCCTGCGTCGGTAGAACATCAACATCGTCACCACGCCCTCATGCTAACGAAACTCTCCCTCAACACTCGGCTGGATCGGAGTTCGTGGGACGTCATCGGGCTGAATGTGTGCTGAACTCGAAGGTGCCATACGTTCGGTACTTGATCGGTCGGATCGTGAAGACGTACGACTACATCAACCGCGTTGTGCTAACGCTTCCGCTTTCGGTCTACGAGGGTACATGGACAACACTCTCCCCTCTCATTGCTATGCATCACCATGATCTTGCGTGTGCGTAGGAAATTTTTGAAATTACTATGTTCCCCAACAGTGGCATCTGAGCCAGGTTTTATGCGTAGATGTCATATGCACGAGTAGAACACAAGTGAGTTGTGGGCGAAATAAGTCATACTGCTTACCAGCATGTCATACTTTGGTTCCGCGGTATTGTTGGATGAAGCGGCCCAGACCGACATTACGCGTACGCTTACGCGAGACTGGTTCTACCGACGTGCTTTGCACACAGGTGGCTAGCGGGTGTCAGTTTCTCCAACTTTAGTTGAACCGAGTGTGGCTATGCCCGGTCCTTGCAAAGGTTAAAACAGCACCAACTTGACAAACTATCGTTGTGGTTTTGATGCGTAGGTAAGAACGGTTCTTGCTAAGCCCATAGCAGCCACGTAAAACTTGCAACAACAAAGTAGAGGACGTCTAACTTGTTTTTGCAGGGCATGTTGTGATGTGATATGGTCAAGACATGATGCTAAATTTTATTGTATGATATGATCATGTTTTGTAACCGAGTTATCGGCAACTGGCAGGAGCCATATGGTTGTCGCTTTATTGTATGCAATGCAATCGCCCTGTAATGCTTTACTTTATCACTAAGCGGTAGCGATAGTCGTGGAAGCATAAGATTGGCGAGACGACAACGATGCTACGATGGAGATCAAGGTGCCACGCCGGTGACGATGGTAATCATGACGGTGCTTCAGAGATGGAGATCACAAGCACAAGATGATGATGGCCATATCATATCACTTATATTGATTGCATGTGATGTTTATCTTTTATGCATCTTATCTTGCTTTGATTGACGGTAGCATTATAAGATGATCTCTCACTAAATTTCAAGATAAAAGTGTTCTCCCTGAGTATGCACCGTTGCCAAAGTTCATCGTGCCCAGACACCACGTGATGATCGGGTGTGATAAGCTCTACGTCCATCTACAACGGGTGCAAGCCAGTTTTGCACACGCAGAATACTCAGATTAAACTTGACGAGCCTAGCATATGCAGATATGGCCTCGGAACACTAAGACCGAAAGGTCGAGCGTGAATCATATAGTAGATATGATCAACATAGTGATGTTCACCATTGAAAACTACTCCATTTCACGTGATGATCGGTTATGGTTTGGTTGATTTGGATCACGTGATCACTTAGAAGATTAGAGGGATGTCTTTCTAAGTGGGAGTTCTTAAGTAATATGATTAATTGAACTTAAATTTATCATGAACTTAGTACCTAGTAGTATCTTACTTGTCTATGTTTGATTGTAGATAGATGGCCCGTGTTGTTGTTCCGTTGAATTTTAATGCGTTCCTTGAGAAAACAAAGTTGAAAGATGATGGTAGCAATTACACGGACTGGTTCCGTAACTTGAGGATTATCATCATTGCTGCTCAGAAGAATTACGTCCTGGAAGCACCGCTGAGTGCCAGGCCTGCTGCTGATGCAACTACAGACGTTAAGAACGCCTGGCAGAGCAAAGCTGATGACTACTCGATAGTTCAGTGTGCCATGCTTTACGGCTTAGAACCGGGACTTCAACGACGTTTTGAACGTCATGGAACATATGAGATGTTCCACGAGTTGAAGTTAATATTTCAAGCAAATGCCCGGATTGAGAGATATGAAGTCTCCAATAAGTTCTACAACTGCAAGATGGAGGAGAATAGTTCTGTCAGTGAGCATATACTCAGAATGTCTGGGTACCATAATCACTTGACTCAGTTGGGAGTTAATCTTCCGGTTGATAGTGTCATTGACAGAGTTCTTCAATCACTGCCACCAGGCTACAAAAGCTTCGTGATGAACTATAATATGCAAGGGATGAATAAGAAAATTCCCAAGCTCTTCGCAATGCTAAAAGCTGCGGAGGTAGAAATCAAGAAGGAGCATCAAGTGTTGATGGTCAATAAGACCACCAGTTTCAAGAAAAAGGGTAAAGGGAAGAAGAAGGGGAACTTCAAGAAGAACAGCAAGCAAGTTGCTGCTCAGGAGAAGAAACCCAAGTCTGGACCTAAGCCTGAGACTGAGTGCTTCTACTGCAAGCAGACTGGTCACTGGAAGCGGAACTGCCCCAAGTATTTGGCGGATAAGAAGGATGGCAAGGTGAACAAAGGTATATGTGATATACATGTTATTGATGTGTACCTTACTAGAGCTCGCAGTAGCACCTGGGTATTTGATACTGGTTCTGTTGCTAATATTTGCAACTCGAAACAGGGACTACGGATTAAGCGAACACTGGCAAAGGACGAGGTGACGATGCGCGTGGGAAATGGTTCCAAAGTCGATGTGATCGCAGTCGGCACGCTACCTCTACATCTACCTTCGGGATTAGTATTAGACCTAAATAATTGTTATTTGGTGCCAGCGTTGAGCATGAACATTATATCTGGATCTTGTTTGATGCGAGACGGTTATTCATTTAAATCAGAGAATAATGGTTGTTCTATTTATATGAGTAATATCTTTTATGGTCATGCACCCTTGAAGAGTGGTCTATTTTTGATGAATCTCGATAGTAGTGATACACATATTCATAATGTTGAAGCCAAAAGATGCAGAGTTGATAATGATAGTGCAACTTATTTGTGGCACTGCCGTTTAGGTCATATCGGTATAAAGCGCATGAAGAAACTCCATACTGATGGACTTTTGGAACCACTTGATTATGAATCACTTGGTACTTGCGAACCGTGCCTCATGGGCAAGATGACTAAAACGTCCGTTCTCCGGTACTATGGAGAGAGCAACAGATTTGTTGGAAATCATACATACAGATGTATGTGGTCCGATGAATGTTGAGGCTCGTGGCGGATATCGTTATTTTCTCACCTTCACAGATGATTTAAGCAGATATGGGTATATCTACTTAATGAAGCATAAGTCTGGAACATTTGAAAAGTTCAAAGAATTTCAGAGTGAAGTTGAAAATCATCGTAACAAGAAAATAAAGTTTCTACGATCTGATCGTGGAGGAGAATATTTGAGTTACGAGTTTGGTCTACATTTGAAACAATGCGGAATAGTTTCGCAACTCACGCCACCCGGAACACCACAGTGTAATGGTGTGTCCGAACATCGTAATCGTACTTTACTAGATATGGTGCGATCTATGATGTCTCTTACAGATTTACTGCTATCATTTCGGGGTTATGCTTTAGAGACGGCCGCATTCACGTTAAATAGGGCACCATCGAAATCCGTTGAGACGACGCCTTATGAATTGTGGTTTAGCAAGAAACCAAAGTTGTCGTTTCTGAAAGTTTGGGGTTGCGATGCTTATGTGAAAAAGCTTCAACCTGATAAGCTCGAACCCAAATCGGAGAAATGTGTCTTCATAGGATACCCAAAGGAGACTGTTGGGTATACCTTCTATCACAGATCCGAAGGCAAGACATTCGTTGCTAAGAATGGATCCTTTCTAGAGAAGGAGTTTCTCTCGAAAGAAGTGAGTGGGAGGAAAGTGGAACTTGATGAGGTAACTATACCTGCTCCACCATTGGAAAGTAGTTCATCACAGAAACCGGTTTTTGTGACGCTTACACCAATTAGTGAGGAAGTTAATGATGATGATCATGGAACTTCAGATCAAGTTACTACTGAACCTCATAGATCAACCAGAGTAAGATTCGCACCAGAGTGGTACGGTAATCCTGTTGGAAGTCATGCTACTAGATCATGATGAACCTACGAACTATGAAGAAGCGATGGTGTCGGTGGGAACAACACCTATGGGATCACAAGAATCCCTACTGTGGTTAGCGGGGCGCGGGGTCGTGAGAAGAGCGGATCAAACAGATAGCACACGGTTAGTTTATCCAGGTTCGGGCCGCAAGGATCCGTAAAACCCTACTCCTACTTTGTTGGATTGTATATCTGTGTTCTTGAGCTAGCTACGGGGCGTGAGGAGCTCCAAAAAGCCGAATCCGCCCTCTGGTCGCCTCGGGCATCCTTTTATAGAAAAATGGGTTGCCACAGTGGCACACAGGAGGTGGAAAGGGTACAGTGCTGCGAGGTTATCCCTTGCATCACATGACAAGGCGCATTTAATGCATCTTGCTTAGGTGTCCTTGCTTTATCAGGGACGGGGGGAGAGATCTGTCTCGTCCGTCGCCGCTCCTTCTTGTGTCGACACGCGCCCTGGCCAGCGACGCCTGCGGTGCCATGTAGGTAGGCAGGCAGCTGAGGTGGTGCAGTGGCGGGTCTTCACGAAGGTCTGCATGCCGCCACGCAGGTGCCTGCCCAGCTGGTTGGGTCGGCAGCTGCATGCATGCGGTGGTGGAGGTTTAGTCGGCGTGGGCCTGATGGTGGCCCTGCGGGTGTCCTCAGTAAGGGCCTTGCCGGGGCCCCGGCAAGGGTCTTGCCGAGGCGCCTACTGTCATCCTCGGCAAGGTGCTTGCCGGGGGCCTTGTGGTCTTCCTCGACTGGGATCCCGCCAAGGGTTGTCATCTCCTTAGTGCGTATCTGATCTTGAATGTCTTCACAAAGATCTGCATGCCGCCACGGGGATGTCTCCCGAATCCTTGCCCTTTGGGGGCAGTGGACTCAAGGGTGATTTGCTCCGTAGGCGCGGGACGAGTTGCCGCGGCAAGGGTCTTGCCGGGGCTGCTAGAACAGTCTCCCGGCAAGGATCTTGTCGGGGGAGTCCGCTTCGTCCCCTTTGCTCTTCTGGTCTTCGCCTTGGCGTCGTTCCCGTTCTCTTGAGCTTCGGTCTTACCCTGGCTCACCTCCCTTGCCTTGCTTGGTGTGGTGGTATCCATGGCTCAGACTGCCCGTGCAAAGTTATAGGGGTACAAAAAGTGTCCCCCTCTTTTTGTACACCGACAGGAGCCCCCGGGCCTGGGCCACACATAAGCGCAACGCGTTGTTGGGCTAGGCCCAAAAACGGTGCGCGGGCAGGTGGGGCGGTTTTTACCGCGGTAAGATTCTTCGCGTGCTGCGCTTCCCACGATTCCCGTGTGTGGCGCGGCATGGGGAGGCGCGTGTGACGTGGGCGGCATGCGTGGGGTTGGTTCCCGCAGGCATGCGTCACATCGTAGTAAAGGGGCGGTTCGCGCCTTCCCCATAAACGGAGGGAGGCGTGGAGGCGCGGCCCATTTACTGAATGGGGCTGAGGCGCGGTCTTCAAGGCGTCCACTCCCCACGATCACGGGGTGGGGAGTGGTCGTCTCACCCGTCCCCTCGGTTCTGCACGTCCTCCACGTGTCTCCCATGCGCCTGGGGTGGCAAACAGTGGAGGCGGGAAACCGGGCCGTCGCTGGTTGGGGCGGCGGGTCGGTCCTGGCTCCCTGCGCCTTCCGTATCTTGATTGGCCGAGCGGGGCGGCCGAGCCCCAACCCCGATCCTTTATAAAGAGCGGGAGGGGGATGGCGTCCCGCATTCTTTCATCTTCTTCTTCCTTCAGCTTCTGCTCCTCCCTTCCATCCGTCATGGAGAGAGGGAATCCCGGTCCTTCAACAGTGGTGGCGAGGGTTGCCGCTCGACAACGCGTCCCTCCTTCTCCTGCGCCTGCGGTGGCAGAGCCAGCCGCGAGGGGAAGGGGGAGGGGCGAGGCCGTGGGCGAGGCCGGGGCGCTTGGGGAGGAGGAGGATGGGGCGGTGCACCGGCCTCGCCTCCGCCAATAGCTCCTCCTCCAATGGAGGGCCATGTTGGGGATGACCCTTGTAAGTTCTTCGTCAGGCTGCGCCGGCCGCCGCGCCGTCGCCTTCGTCTCCCGACTCCATTTGCACGGGAGATGGAGCTGGATCCGCCGGAGTCGTTGTGGCTGCACATGAGGGGCTGCGGGATCAGTGGCACGCGGGTCCGCGTCGACTTCCCCACCCCTCACGTGATGTATCTTCGTCGGGGATGGAAGACGTTTGCTCATATCCACCGCTTGACGGAGGGGCTCACTCTCCATTTTAAGCTGATGGAGGGTGGCCTTCTCTCCGTCAAGGTCTTCGGGCTCTTTGGGACCCGTGCAAGGTGCTGCGTGGAGAGCTCTTCTGATAGTGAAGACTCCTCCTCGGGCGGGAGTGACGAGGAGGACAGCGGCAGCGACGACGAGGGTAGTAGGCGGCAGGATGACGGGTCCGATTAGGTGTCGGGTGCCGCTCCGTGCGGCACCGGCGACCCCATCATCCGTGTCGCCGGCTCCCTGAACTTCTCGGGGTCGTCTCCTTGGGCGGCTGGCGTTGGGAGGCTGCGGAAGAGGAAGAGGGCGGGCGGCAAGGCCGTCAAGTCGGAGTACGCGGGCACCGATGCCTTCGACGCGTGCTGACGTCCTGCCGCCTCGTCTTCGAGCTCTGCTTCCGGCGCCGCCATCACCATCCAGCCTTTGGACGGCCACCAAGATGTTCTCTTGGTGTCTTCTGCCACCCGTAGCTCGCCTAGGCGCTCCTTTTGTCCTTTTCGCCTCCTTGACCTGCCTCCTGAGGAGAGGGACAAGAAAGGGATTACGGGCACCTTATCTCTTTTTAGTTTGTAAGCCTTCGGGCCTTTGTTGAATTTAAAACTTGTAATCCCATCATTCATGTTTTTCATTCCCTATGGACTGTACCTGAGTGGAATGTTTTTTAATGAAAAAGGGATGCTTGCCGGGTCATTTGTTTGCGGGTGGAACCCACGACAAGGAGTAAATCCTTGATATCTTCAAGATAAACATTTCCTTGCCCGGCAACAGGCCTTGCCGTCTCCCCACTTCGCTCGACCTTCCTCACGCCTTTGGCGGAGGCAGGGATGAGGCGGGTTCAGGCTCCTTGTTTCATCCTTTCGCTGCCGCGACTACGACCAAACTTGGCCCCAGGAACGAGCCCTAGGGCCTAGAGTTAGGGGAGCACGGTAGCTTAGGGGAAAACGAGGTTTCACATACCTCAGTCCATAATGGAATGCATGATAAGGGATGAAGAACTTATCTGAAGCTGCAGTCCCCGGCAACCCTGGTTCGCCGTGGGTGAATCTTTGCTCTTGCAGCCCCCGGCAATACTGGCTTGCCGGGGGCTAGATGCTGGTCTGTTCCTCTTTTTTTTCTCCCCAAGTGGTTCGGCACGGATATCTGTGTGTCCTGTGAACCAAAGAAGACAAAAGAAAGACAAAGAGACGCACACTCGACCTCTAAGCTAGGGGTTAGTCGCCGCTAAGCACTATCAACCCTAACCAAGGACGAGACTCGACCTAGCATGCATGCTATAACTTAGGGCGCCAGCGCTTCATTTATTTATGCTCAGGGTCTGCGCCTGGCTTTGTACAAAGGGTTACATGCGTCATCGGCAAGGCTCGTACAAAAGGTGGCTTGCCGGGGGGCCCGGCAAGCCGCGCCTCACGGGTAAAACTTGCGAAGATGCTCAATGTTCCAGGAGTTACTCACCGGAACGGCATCTTCGGTCTCCAGGCGGACTGCGCCGGGCCTGGTGACTCGTATTACCCGATAAGGGCCTTCCCACTTTGGCGTCAACTTGTTGGAATTCTTGGCCGATTGAACGCGCCGAAGAACAAGGTCGCCTTCCTCAAAGCTTCGGGCATGAACCTTGCGGCTATGGTAGCGGCGCAAGGCTTGCTGGTAGCGCGCTGCTCTCACAGCCGCCCGAAGACGATCTTCCTCAAGGAGCGTTGCGTCATCTTGCCGCAATTGCTCTTGCTCAAGCTCGTCATAAGCGAGTACTCGAGGTGACCCGTATATGAGTTCCGTGGGGAGAACTGCTTCTGCCCCGTATACCAGGGCAAAGGGTGTCTGGCCGGTGGCTCGATTTGGTGTCGTTCTGATTGACCAAAGAACCGCCGGCAATTCATCAATCCAGCGCCTTCCACTCTTGTGCAGTCTGTCAAAGGTCTTTGTCCTCAGGCCTCGCAGTACTTCAGCATTTGCCCTCTCAGCTTGACCATTGCTTCGTGGGTGAGCAACGGAAGCGAAACAGACCTTGCTGCCGAGGTCTTGAATATATTGCATGAAGGTGTGGCTTGTGAACTGCGTGCCGTTGTCGGTGATAACCCTATTAGGTACACCAAAACGGCACACCAGTCCTTTGAAGAACTTGATGGTTGACTGTCCTGTGACCTTCCTCACTGCTTCCACTTCTGGCCACTTTGTGAACTTGTCGATTGCAACGTACAAGTACTCAAAGCCCCCGACAGCGCGGGGGAAAGGGCCCAGTATGTCGAGCCCCCAGACCGAGAAAGGCCAGGAGAGAGGAATGGTTTGAAGGGCTTGAGCTGGCTGATGAAGCTTCTTTGAATGGAACTGACACGCTTCACACCTGGTGACTAGTGTCGTCGCATCCTGGAGGGCGGTGGGCCAGAAGAAGCCTTGCCGAAACACTTTGCCAGCAAAGGCCCTTGACCCGATGTGGGATCCACATATGCCTCCATGTATCTCCGCCAACAGCCCCAGTCCTTCCTCTCGAGGGATACACTTCAATTTCATGCCGTTCGGCCTCTTTCTGTACAAGACGTCATCGACAAACTGGTACATAGTAGAGCGACAGGCTACTTTTTCCGCTTCTTCCTGCTCCTCAGGAAGTTCCCCTGTTTGGAGGAATCGGACGGTATGTTGTGCCCATGCTGGAGCTTGGGGCTCGACGACGAGGACTAAAGGCATTTCCTCCGCTATCGGAGCGGCTGTCTCCATGGCAAGAGCTTGATGCTCTGTTGGAGCTAGCCGTCCCATGGCGGGCTCAGTGTCTCCGGCAACATCCTTGCTGGTGGCTTCGGGGAGCTCGGCGGGAAAGTACTTGTCGGGCCCTGATTTTCTCCATTTGTTCTTCTCTGTAGATGGATCAACGGATGGCTGAGTTAGCCGAAGCACAAAGGTACCTGGTTCCACAGTAGCTTGAGGGCAGCGCGTTTTGACAGGTAATCGGTGATATCATTCTCCGCTCGGGGAACGTATTCTGCCAGTATATCGTCAAAACGCTCTTCCAGCTTTCTCACTTCATCGACGTAGGCCTTCATCAACGGGCTCTGGTAATCCTTGTTGACTTGCTTGATGACAAGTTGCGAGTCGCCTCTGACGATGAGTTTCTTGATTCCGAGGTCCGCCGCGATCCTAAGACCGGCAAGCAGCCCTTCGTACTCAGCCATATTGTTTGTTGACACCTCCCTCGGGAAGTGCATCTGGATCACGTACTTGAGGTGCTCTCCGGTGGGCGCGACAAGCAGTACGCCAGCCCCGGCGCCCTGTAAGGAGAAAGCTCCATCAAAGTACATGATCCAGTCGCAACTTGCCTCCTTGCCGGGGAGAGCAGTCTCTTGGGTTTCTTCGTCAGGCATCGCGGTCCATTCTGCAACGAACTCTGCCAGGACTCGGCTTTGAATCGTCGAGGTACTCTCAAACTTGAGGCCAAAGCTGGACAGTTCCAGTGCCCACTCTACGATCCTTCCCGTTGCGTCTGGATTGTGCAATATTTGTTGCAGAGGGAGGCGAGTGACGACAGTGATTTCGTGCGCCTGGAAGTAGTGACGCAGCTTCCTCGAGGCCATAAGAAGGCCGAAGAGCAGTTTCTGCACACCGGAGTACCTCGATCTAGCCCCCTGCAGGAGGGAACTAACAAAGTAGACCGGGTGCTGCATCATTTTCTTCTTCGGTGGCACTTCAATTGGCTGCATCGTCTTGGCATCGGTGGCATCGGGCTCCATCGCTGCTATTACATCATCATCAATTTCTCTCGGCGCCACTAATGCGGTGCTGACCACCTAGTTCGTTGCCGCCAGGTACAGCAGCAACGGTTCCTGTGGCCTAGGCACAACTAGTATTGGCGCAGAGGAGAGGTACCTCTTCAAATCTTGCAATGCTGCTTCGGCTTCTGGCGTCCACTCCATCGGGCCCGCCTTTTTCAAAATCTTGAAAAAGGGAAGGGCGCACTTGGCGTACTTGGAAATGAACCTGCTCATGGCGGCAACGCAACCGGCAAGCCGACGCACATCCTTGACTCGCTTGGGCGCTTCAATCCGCTCTATAGCTTTGATCTTGTCTGGATTGGCCTCTATCCCACGATGTGACACAAAGAACCCGAGAAGCTTGCCAGACGGGACGCCGAAGACGCACTTCTCAGGGTTCAGCTTGAGATTGATCTTGCGTATGTCAGGACCCCGACTCAATGCCACATCGATCTAGCATGTAACACCTCATATCACTTTGCGGCCTCACGCACGGTATTCCCACGGGTGTCGCCTTACCTTTGCCCGGGACCGTTTGCGTCTTTTGGCACACGTATATGATAGTGTCGCTAGCATCCATATGATAAGGAGCCCGGGCTGACATGGCTAGTTGTAAACCCAAAGTGGCCCAAACCTACAGGGACAGGCATCCATGACCCAGCATCGAACGTGTCGGTCATCAGCGAGTGAATCCAGGCTGTAGCACTGGGCTAGCAGGACTCCGGTGAACCGGGCTGTAGCGGGCTAACAGGACTCCGGTATTCATCGCGTGACATTTCCCCGAAGGGACAGACACAGGAACGAAGAAGGACACATGCCGGCCAGCCTAAGTGTTCCGGAGCAGTAGCAAGCTACCATGGCTCAGTGGAAACACTAGGAGACATTTCCCGGTAAGAGAGGCTACTAAGGATAAACAACTAGATAGCCAGATCCCACACATACCAAGCATTTCAATAACATACAAACAATATGCTTGATATGTGCAAATACAACATGGCATCACAACATGACTCTACGACTCAAGTATTTATTCATTAGGCTCCGAGGAGCGAGATATTACAAACATGGGTCTCATGACCCAACAATCAGAGCATACAAATCAAAGCACAAGCGGAAGCTATCATGTCTGGGTACAGACATCTATAACTGAAAAGGGCTGAGAAGCCTGACTATCTACCAGATCCTGCCGGGGCACAAGATCGTAGCTGAGGTAACAAGCTAAACGTAGAAGTCCACGCGAAACTACTAGTGAGACCGAAGTCTCTCTGCAAAAACATAAAATAGGAAAACGTGAGTACAAATGTACCCAACAAGACTTACATCAGAACTAACTACATATGCATCATTATCAACAAAGGGGATGGTGGGGTTTAACTGCAGCAAGCCAGCTTTGACTCGGTGGCTATCCTGAACTACGACTGCAATGTAACTCTTTTGAGGTGGCGCACACGAGTCCACATATTCACCATATCAATACACCACTATGGATCCGCTCCCGTCTCCCTACAAGAACGCCATCCATAGCACTCACGCTTATCTTGCGTATTTTAGAGTATCCACTTTCACTTGTCTATGAACTAATATAAGCAACCCAGAAGTCCTTTACCGCGGACACGGCTATTCGAATAGATGATGTTAACCCTGCAGGGGTGTACTTCTTCATACATGTTTCCACCACTTAGCGTCTGCACACGACATGTGCTCGGCAGACTTCAAGCGAAAGCCGACGTGGGTGTAGACCACGACCTACCTAAACACTCAAGCCTCTAGTCCAGGTTTATCGCCTATTCGGGTTCCATCCATGAGGAGATCCGGCCGGAGTTTCGCTCACAGCCCCAAACGATGTGAACAGGGTTCCCTGACACCAAACGGGCGCCCGGTATACCCGGCCACGTGCCTACCGCATCACAGCCCACCCCTACGGTCAGCGCTGTCCACGGCCTCCAGCATACTACAAACACCAGAAACTACTTGCAACTCCTGGACAGAGGACTAGGGTGAATAAGAAGTCGAGCGGGGTCATATTTCAGGGCCCAATGTATGGTAGTAGCTGAATCATGGATCACAAACACAGAACTCAGTTCCTGAGGACGGCTTCAATGAGACAACCCACCATGTACTCCTACATGGCCTCTCACCGACACCTTTTACCAAATCGTGTTCACACACTTAGCTCACACACAGTAGGACATGTTCACACACCTCTGATTCATCCCGGATGAATCAGACCTGACACAACTCTAAGCAGTAGCAGGCATGACAAACAAGCATGAATGAGTAGGCACAACAGGGCTCAAACAACTCCTACTCATGCTAGTGGGTTTCATCTATTTACTGTGGAATGACAGGTCATGCAAAGGATAAAGGGGTTCAGCTACCGCAGCAAGTAACAGATGAATCGTTGTTGTCCTAATGCAGTAAAAGAGAGCAGGAGCGAGAGAGTGGGATTGTATCGGAATGAACAAGGGGGTTTTGCTTGCCTGGCACTTCTGAAGATAACATTGAGTCTTCATCAGTGTCAACGATCACATCATCGGTATCACGTCTATCGAGAGGGGACAAATACCGGCAACACAGAAGGGAACACAATTAATGCAATGCACAATATGATACATGATCATGACATGGCAAAATGAATGTGTTTTGAGCTAATGCAACTAGCAACAGATTAAATGAAGTTGGTTTGAATACAAGATTCAAATTCAAACTCCATATGTGATTATTTAAATGCCCTTTATATGATTTGTGCTAAACAACATCTATAAGTTGTTCTAACATGCATGAAAATGGTACAGATGGATTCCTTGAATTTTTCTGATAATTTTTCATATATAAATTATTTAATTTGGAGTTACGGTTGAATTTCTATGAATTTTAGAAGTTTTAGGCATTTTCTGAAATTCCTGAATATTTAGAATTAAAAATAATTCCAGAAAATGATTTAACTGCGTCAGCCTGACGCCAGCATGACGTCAGCGAGTCAACGGCCAGGTCCAGGTCAAACCTGACGTGTGGGGGCCACACGTCAGTGACACAGGTTAGACAGGGGGTTAGTTTAGTTTAATTAAAGATTAGGGGCACTAGGGCCCACATGTCAGTGGCTCTAGGCCTGGGTTAGCGGGGTGGTTAGGCCCTAATGACCGGCCACGTCAGCTCTCGCCGGAGTTTAGCCGGCGACGACCACAGAGCACGGCGGGGGACGCCGGACTTGCGCTAGGGGCATCAGATCGACGCGCCAAGGGCACCAGGAGGTAGCCCGTGCCCATGCGCATCCAGGGGGGCCAACGGGAGGTGCGGGGGTGGCCGGGGTTCGCCGGAGTGGAGCCCGAAGCGGCGGCCGAAGCTCGGGGTTGGGGCGAGTTAGTGCTACGGTGCGCAAACGAGCGAGGTGAGCGGCTAGCGGGGCGCTACGCGGTGCGGGGAGCGAGTTAGGCATGCCAGGGTGACCAAATGGTCACCGGAGCTACGCCGGCGACGAGCTCAGGCGGCGGCGTGCTACGGCCAGCTATGAAATGGCGGCTACGGCGAGCGGCAAGCCACGGAGTTAGGGGCAAAACGTGCAGGAGCTCACGGTGGTTCGGATGGGGTAGATGACGAGCTCGGGGAAGCGGAGACGGCGGCGAATCGACGGTGAAGATCCTCGGCGGCCGGCGATGGAAACGGCGATGGTGGCGGCGTTGCAGCGTGTCCGGGACCTTGTGGCTCGGTGGGGAGAAAGAGGGGGTCGAGGCGGAGCCTTTGAGCGCATCGGCGAGGCTAGGGGGTGGCGGTGGCCGCGAGGGAGCTCGTCGGTGGCGGCGGCTCCGTTCGGGCGAGTGAGAGAGAGGTCCAGGGGAGAGGATGAGGACACGGGAGAGTGAGGGAGAGAGGCAGGGAGATGCGTGGCGTCTCCGGGGCGTCGAGGAGGAAGCAGGAGGTGGCCAGGGGGAAGCAGGAGGTGGCCGAGGCCTCTCGGGCGCGCGCCACGCCTCGCCTCTGCCTACTGGCAGAGGAAGACGACAGGGGGGGGAGTGGAGATGGGCTGGGCCGTGCTGGGCCAGGTAAGTGGGCGCCAGGTAACTTCCTTCTCTCTCTCTCTTTTATTTCTTTTCTATTTCTGTTATTTTGTTTTTGATTTGATTTAAAATACCAAATCATTTAATAAAATCCTGGAAACAATTATGGGTGCTTTCCGAATTATTTCAGTGACCCTTAACAATTTCCAACATTTATTTGAACATTTAAATTATTTATAGTATTTAAATGCCCAAAGTCAAATACAATATGATTTAATTCAAAAATCCAAAAATGACCTAAGAATATATTCATCATTTTTGGCAGAGGTTTCCACCTTAACCAGAAATCATGAACTTTTCTTAGGAACCTTTTGGGTTTATTGAAAAGATTTTAATTCACCCTAGTTGAGTTGATTTAATGCTAGGGTTTGAACATCCCCATTTCAATTTTAGGCAAAATTTAAACATGATGCAACACATGACTAGCTAGCTCAGAGCAAACCAGAAGCTAGGGATGTGACAACTCACCCCCACTAAACAAGAATCTCGTCTCGAGATTCAAGCGTAGGGTAAGGTGAAGGGGTAACGCAGACTAGTATAATCTTCACGATCCAGGGTGCACTTCAATTGAACGTTGATTCATTCACCATCATTGTCTTGAAGTCTTGCCTTGAGAACTCCAACTATCATGACAACGAGAGGAAAGGAAAGACCCTAAAAGAATTGTTCCTCTCGAAGGTCGAACAACTCAGGATTAACCCACGGAATGAGACATAACAACATCTCTTGAGCTGAGAGACGAAGCACAGATCTGAAGAAATGGAGTGAGACAGATGACGAGGGTTCACTAGGTAGACAACAACTTCACGCTTAAGGTGGTAATCGATTGTCAACGTAGCGAGGAGTTGAGTTGCCATGATACCACAACGAGGCATCTTAGGGATGGTGACTCGTAGATATATCCCCTTAAGTGGCAAGAAGAATTACCTTTGATTCAGAGATCATTGAAACTCTTTAAACCAGCCTAAGGCAATTCTCGAGCGATCGTTTGGAGGGGGTCGGTAGAATGGCATACTCGGACTTGGATGATGTGGATTACCTTGTTGAAGACAACGTAATGGATAAATTTGCTTGCCACCGAAAATGGAAGAGACCCATGGTAGAATGGCACATTGGCGGTGCAAGCTAGGAACAAAATGCAAATGCTGGGAATGATTCTGGTAACTGGGGAGAGGCTCAACAATAGAGAGTTATCCCACTATTGGAATGGTTATAGCATAACCGAGGAAACTGAGAGCGCTATACAGTTAATGTCGACGATCAAACCTAGCACTTGCGCGTGCTCTCAAGAACTTGAGCAATTCCATAATCATCAAGATTTTACCAACATCCGTGTCAAGGGTCCGGTAACACAACTTACTACCATGATGAATGGTGATGGAGGATGCAGATGCAAAGGAAGATAACACCTTCTCAGATTTCACCTTAGCGAGGCCAAGGAAATAAAAATCTGGATGATCGACCGAGAGACATTTAGCACTCCGCTTCTAATGTTCTCCTTGATGTGCTAGTGTAATCCATTCATAGATATGGTTTGATATCTAAAACATCAAGTAAAAAGGTCGGACTTCGGGAACACAAAAATCCATAGGGGCAACTAGGGAGTAAACCCTACGAAATCCCTATGGGGAGGTGGCCAACTTCATCAATCAAGATATTATAATAACAGGTCTTCCGGCTGGGTGTGTTGGCCACGACATCCACTTTACCGATTATCGCGCGACCAATATTATAATTCTTGGGAAATATTCCAACCATCATATCTGCCTGAGATTCAGATCTGGTTGGTGTCAGGATATTCCAGACTCATCGAGTCTAGGAAGAAAAACGGAAGTTTGCAACACGAATCGACGAGATGACGTTGCGAGATTCTCGGGGAATGAACTACGATAGCAAGCCCCAAAACATGAGCTGGTTCTGCTACAACCATGTGAACACGTTGTCCCAGACAAACATGACCACATAGTAGTCTTATAATAAAACACTACCGAGTTCAGGAGGGGGAACCATCAACGAGGGTATCGAAGTCCTTACATAAGTCCGGATTAGCTCTTATGAAGGAACTCCTTCTCCTTGAACAAATCAACCAGTGGCTTGGTGTGCTAGGGATACATATAGATTGAAGGTTGCAAGTCTTCAAACCACAGCATTCTTCGCACGTGTGCATGACTGATTTGGAATGATTCCAAAGAAAGCAACATTGACTTTCTCGAATCCACGGCGGCAACTTGCATCAGATGCACATGAATTAAAGGAAGTCACTACCTTCATCCAAAGATATGCTTCATGAGCTAGCATGAACAAATGCTTTCAAAAATTTCCAACACTAGCTTAATGCTCAACAAAATCATGGAGGAGATAAGGATGTTGTCAATGGGCTCAACAACAATTCATCCGGGTTTCCTTTTAAAAGGAATTCCATAGTTAAGTGAACACGGTGATAGCATTGGTCAGACCAAAGATGTAATGGTGTATGCTCAAGGGATCAACCACGAATAAGACAACATTACGAGCATCGTTGGTACTGATTTGATTTGATGACGGCCCACACTCAAATCAAAGGATTGATAAGACAATAGGTCCAACAACTGATCACAGGGACCAATCGATGAAGATATCATCTTTCTTCAACACACACTACACAAGAATATCCCTTTGGAACGAACTAAGTCAGACAAGCTTTTATCTTCCAACTCTCCAAGTTGTTGTCCAGCTTAACCAACTAGCTCAGGGATATCTAACACCGATTCTTGGAAAGAAGGTGGTTCATAAGAAACCAACTTGATCACGGGCTCAACATAACGGTCAGGTGACGACCTGGTGATACTTCCGAGAAGACATTCAGAAAATCACAAACCACCGGTATGTTACTAAGCTCGAGAACAATCTCGCTTTTGAGGGCAAGACGATATAATCAAATGAGTGAGGACTTGACAAGATCCTAACTCATCAATCGAAGGGTGCACCGAAATAAGAACTAGGTAGCACGATAAGTCTTAGAAGGATGATTCAAAAACCAACATGCTAAGAATGAAATTATTATCCTTTAACTACCAAGCAACGAGGTTGCTGGGAGTATTGATTTCACACATCACAATTCATTTGTCGGTATTCCGGTTGCATCAACACGAGGGCCGAGGAATGACTAATGATGGTGAGAAGTATCACTGTACCAAGAGTTCGTAGGATGGTGTGCAATTCCTATAACAATCTCGATATAGAATAAGGTAATACTCTAAGGTAGAACAGAACCAAAAGCTGGATTGGCATTTGATCTGTGGATACAACTACTTTGACCCAATCCTAGATATGGACGAGGTACTGGAGTTTGTTTCTCCAAGTCATTCAGGACAGAATGGCTTGACGGACCACAAGAGTAATAGGCATCGATAAACGAACACACGCATACTCTTGACTATCAATTGATAGACGAAGGTCAGAATGCAACTAAAGAGAACAACTCAAAGGAACATATAATTTTCTGAGTTGTGGATGCATAGATTAGTATGTCGAACCAAGTTCAACATATTTCTTCCGGATAACCCATGCGGAAAGGTAGAACTGGCAGAGCCACAATATATAATGGAGAACTCATCAAAAATAATACTGTTGTGATATTTCAGTTCAACGAGGAACTTCTGCCATAAGTAGTTCATGGTATCTGGAAGAAGAAGATACCACGGACTTCAAGGACTATCACAAAGGTTACTAATATCCTAAAGGCGCTAGCAATTACTATCAACATGAAGTAAGTAGAGTGAATCTCGGGTTCAAGAACCCAGGAATAGAATACCTACTACTAAGTAGCATCACGGGATGCTTTCGAGAATGATGGCCAGAATCATCACACTGGGAACACAAATCATGGCTAAATTACTAGATGATCCCCTAAGACACCTAGGGTCATAATAATATCTCCAACATATATGTCAAGGTAACGGAGTACCTCAATTCACTGATTAGTGTGGTTAATCTGGCCCATGGGAACATTGAAACGGGAAGAAAAGGATTTGCAAATGCATCCGACTATTTAGAAACCTGGGATGACTCGGACAGCATAACGGCTGTAAATGCTCAGAAAAGATTTGAGACATTCACAAAAATGGTGGCATAACCACTCAGAAACACAATATCAAGGTTTCGAGATCAACAGTTAACGTACGGAAGTAGAAGAAACTGAACTCAAGCTTAAATCCAACAATCTATAAGTCTACGGATTAGTACAGGTGATCCTGATAGGAAGAAGAGATAGCCTAGTTCTTAATCCCCGTAGAAGAGAAGATGATGTCTCAGATCAGAAGGCCATGAGGTATAAGGAGTAAAAAGAGCCTTACGTTCCATCCCACAATCAATTCCCTTATATAACTAAAGAATTTCTAGACTCAACTTCGACCAGTTTGGCTTGGTAATCCTACAGGCAGTCAAGCTCTGATACCAACGCTGTCAGGACCCCGGCTCAATGCCACATCGATCTAGCATGTAACACCTCATATCACTTTGCGGCCTCACGCACGGTATTCCCACGGGTGTCGGCTTACCTTTGCCCGGGACCGTTTGCGTCTTTTGGCACACGTATATGATAGTGTCGCTAGCATCCATATGATAAGGAGCCCGGGCTGACATGGCTAGTTGTAAACCCAAAGTGGCCCAAACCTACAGGGACAGGCATCCATGACCCAGCATCGAACGTGTCGGTCATCAGCGAGTGAATCCAGGCTGTAGCACTGGGCTAGCAGGACTCCGGTGAACCGGGCTGTAGCGGGCTAACAGGACTCCGGTATTCATCGCGTGACATTTCCCCGAAGGGACAGACACAGGAACGAAGAAGGACACATGCCGGCCAGCCTAAGTGTTCCGGAGCAGTAGCAAGCTACCATGGCTCAGTGGAAACACTAGGAGACATTTCCCGGTAAGAGAGGCTACTAAGGATAAACAACTAGATAGCCAGATCCCACACATACCAAGCATTTCAATAACATACAAACAATATGCTTGATATGTGCAAATACAACATGGCATCACAACATGACTCTACGACTCAAGTATTTATTCATTAGGCTCCGAGGAGCGAGATATTACAAACATGGGTCTCATGACCCAACAATCAGAGCATACAAATCAAAGCACAAGCGGAAGCTATCATGTCTGGGTACAGACATCTATAACTGAAAAGGGCTGAGAAGCCTGACTATCTACCAGATCCTGCCGGGGCACAAGATCGTAGCTGAGGTAACAAGCTAAACGTCGAAGTCCACGCGAAACTACTAGTGAGACCGAAGTCTCTCTGCAAAAACATAAAATAGGCAAACGTGAGTACAAATGTACCCAGCAAGACTTACATCAGAACTAACTACATATGCATCATTATCAACAAAGGGGTGGTGGGGTTTAACTGCAGCAAGCCAGCTTTGACTCGGTGGCTATCCTAAACTACGACTGCGAGTAACTCTTTTGAGGTGGCGCACACGAGTCCACATATTCACCATATCAATACACCACTATGGATCCGCTCCCGTCTCCCTACGAGAACGCCATCCATAGCACTCACGCTTATCTTGCGTATTTTAGAGTATCCACTTTCACTTGTCTATGAACTGATATAAGCAACCCAGAAGTCCTTTTCCGCGGACACGGCTATTCGAATAGATGATGTTAACCCTGCAGGGGTATACTTCTTCACACACGCTCTCACCACTTACCGCCGTTGTTGTCTAGCTTAACCAACTAGCTCCGGGATATCCATCACAGATTCTTGGAGAAAGGGTGGTTCACAAGAACCCGACTTGATCACGAGCTCAACATAGCAGTCAGGTGACAACCTGGTAATACTTCCAAGAAGATATTCGGAAAATCACGAACCACCGGTATGTTACTAAGCTTGAGAACAATCTCGCTTTTGAGGGCAAGACGATATGATCAAATGAGTGAGGACTTGACAAGATCCTAACTCATCAATCGAAGGGTGCACCGAAATAAGGACTAGGTAGCACGATCAGTCTTAGAAGGATGATTCAAAAACCAACACGCTAAGAATGAAATTATTGTCCCTTAACTACCAAGCAACGAGGTTGCTGGGAGTATTGATTTCACACATCACAATTCATTTGTCGGTATTCCGGTTGCATCAACACGATGGCCGAGGAATGACTAATGATGGTGAGAAGTATTACTACGTCAAAATTCATGAAAGTTGGTGCAGTTCTCATGACAATTCTGACATAAAGGGGGTAATACTCCAAGGTAGAACAGAACCAAAAGCTGGATTGGCATTTGATCTGCGGAATACAACTACTTTGACCCAATCCTAGATATGGATGAGGTACTGGAGTTTGTTTCTCCTATTCATTCTAAAATAGAATGGCTTGGCGGACCACAAGGGTAATAGGCATCGACGAACGAATGCACGCATACTCTTGACTATCAATTGATAGGCGAGGGTCGGAAACAACTAAGATGGGACAACTCAAAAGAACATATGATTTTCTGAGTTGTGGATGCATGGATTAGCATGTCGAACGAAGTTCAACATATTTCTTCCGGATAACCCATGCAGAAAGGTAGAACTGGCAGAGTCACGATTTATGAATGGAGAACTCATCGAGAGCACTCTTGTTGTCATCTTTTGGTTCAGAAGAACTCCTGCCAAGAATGGTTCATGGTAATTGGAAGAAGGATATACCACGGACCTCGAGGACTATCGCAAAGGTTACTAATATACTAAAGGAACTAGCAACACTATCAACATGATGTAAGTAGGGTGAATATCGGGTTCAAGAACCCAGGAACAGAATACCTATTACTAAGTAGCATCACGGGATGCTTTCGAGAATGATGGCCAGAATCATCACACTGGGAACACAAATCATGGCTAAATTACTAGATGATCCTCTAAGCACTTAGGGTCATAATAATAATTCCAACATATATGTCGAGGTAATAATTACCTCAACACACCGATTAGTGTGGTTAATCTGGCCCAAAGGAACATCGAAGCGGGAGGAAGGAATTTGCAAATGCATCAGACTACTTAGAAACCTGGGATGACTCGGACAGCATAACGGCTGTAAATGCTCAGAAAAGATTTGAGACATTCACAAAAATGGTGGCATAACCACTCAGAAGCACAATATCAAGGTTTCGAGATCAATAATTAACATACAGAGGTAGAAACTGAACTGAGGCTTAAATCCAACAAACTTATAAGTCTACTGATTAGTAACACGTGATCCTAATAGAAAGAAGAGATAGCCTAGTTCTTAATCCCCGTAGAAGAGAAGATGATGACTCAAATCAGAAGGCCATGAGGTATAAGGAGTAAAAAGAGCCTTACGTTCCATCCCACAATCAATTCCCTTACATAACTAAAGAATATCTAGACTCAACTTCGACCAGTTTGGCTTGGTAATCCTACAGGCAGTCAAGCTCTGATACCAACGCTGTCAGGACCCCGACTCAATGCCACATCGATCTAGCATGTAACACCTCATATCACTTTGCGGCCTCACGCACGGTATTCCCACGGGTGTCGCCTTACCTTTGCCCGGGACCGTTTGCGCCTTTTGGCACACGTATATGACAGTGTCGCTAGCATCCATATGATAAGGAGCCCGGGCTGACATGGCTAGTCGTAAACCCAAAGTGGCACAGACTTACAGGGACAGGCATCCATGACCCAGCATCGAACGTGTCGGTCATCAGCGAGTGAAACCAGGCTGTAGCACTGGGCTAGCAGGACTCCGGTGAACCGGGCTGTAGCGGGCTAACAGGACTCCGGTATTCATCGCGTGACATTTCCCCGAAGGGACAGACACAGGAACGAAGAAGGACACATGCCGGCCAGCCTAAGTGTTCCGGAGCAGTAGCAAGCTACCATGGCTCAGTGAAACACTAGGAGACATTTCCCCGTAAGAGAGGCTACTATAGATGAACAACTAGATGGTCAGATCCCACACATACCAAGCATTTCAATAACATACACACAATATGCTCGATATGTGCAAATACAACATGGCATCACAACATGACTCTACGACTCAAGTAATTTATTCAATAGGCTCCGAGGAGCGAGATATTACAAACAGGGGTCTCATGACCCAACATTCAGAGCATACAAATCAAAGCACAAGCGGAAGCTATCATGTCTGAGTACAGACAACTATAAATGAAAAAGGCTGAGAAGCCTGACTATCTATCAGATCCTGCCGAGGGCACAAGATCGTAGCTGAGGTATCAAGCTAAACGTCGAAGACCACGCGGAAATACTAGTGAGACTGAAGTCTCTCTGCAAAAACATAAAATAGGCAAACGTGAGTACAAATGTACCCAGCAAGACTTACATCAGAACTATCTACATATGCATCATTATCAACAAAGGGGATGGTGGGGTTTAACTGCAGCAAGCCAGCTTTGACTCGGTGGCTATCCTGAACTACGACTGCAATGTAACTCTTTTGAGGTGGCGCACACGAGTCCACATATTCACCATATCAATACACCACTATGGATCCGCTCCCGTCTCCCTACGAGAACGCCATCCATAGCACTCACGCTTATCTTGCGTATTTTAGAGTATCCACTTTCACTTGTCTATGAACTGATATAAGCAACCCAGAAGTCCTTTACCGCGGACACGGCTATTCGAATAGATGATGTTAACCCTGCAGGGGTGTACTTCTTCATACATGTTTCCACCACTTAGCGTCTGCACATGACATGTGCTCGGCAGACTTCAAGCGAAAGCCGACGTGGGTGTAGACCACGACCTACCTAAACACTCAAGCCTCTAGTCCAGGTTTATCGCCTATTCGGGTTCCATCCATGAGGAGATCCGGCCGGAGTTTCGCTCACAGCCCCAAACGATGTGAACAGGGTTCCCTGACACCAAACGGGCGCCCGGTATACCCGGCCACGTGCCTACCGCATCACAGCCCACCCCTACGGTCAGCGCTGTCCACGGCCTCCAGCATACTACAAACACCAGAAACTACTTGCAACTCCTGGACAGAGGACTAGGGTGAATAAGAAGTCGAGCGGGGTCATATTTCAGGGCCCAATGTATGGTAGTAGCTGAATCATGGATCACAAACACAGAACTCAGTTCCTGAGGACGGCTTCAATGACACAACCCACCATGTACTCCTACATGGCCTCTCACCGACACCTTTTACCAAATCGTGTTCACACACTTAGCTCACACACAGTAGGACATGTTCACACACCTCTGATTCATCCCGGATGAATCAGACCTGACACAACTCTAAGCAGTAGCAGGCATGACAAACAAGCATGAATGAGTAGGCACAACAGGGCTCAAACAACTCCTACTCATGCTAGTGGGTTTCATCTATTTACTGTGAAATGACAGGTCATGCAAAGGATAAAGGGGTTCAGCTACCGCAGCAAGTAACAGATGAATCGTTGTTGTCCTAATGCAGTAAAAGAGAGCAGGAGCGAGAGAGTGGGATTGTATCGGAATGAACAAGGGGGTTTTGCTTGCCTGGCACTTCTGAAGATAACATTGAGTCTTCATCAGTGTCAACGATCACATCATCGGTATCACGTCTATCAAGAGGGGACAAATACCGGCAACACAGAAGGGAACACAATCAATGCAATGCACAATATGATACATGATCATGACATGGCAAAATGAATGTGTTTTGAGCTAATGCAACTAGCAACAGTTTAAATGAAGTTGGTTTGAATACAAGATTCAAATTCAAACTCCATATGTGATTATTTAAATGCCCTTTATATGATTTGTGCTAAACAACATCTATAAGTTGTTCTAACATGCATGAAAATGGTACAGATGGATTCCTTGAATTTTTCTGATAATTTTTCATATATAAATTATTTAATTTGGAGTTACGGTTGAATTTCTATGAATTTTAGAAGTTTTAGGCATTTTCTGAAATTCCTGAATATTTAGAATTAAAAATAATTCCAGAAAATGATTTAATTGCGTCAGCCTGACGCCAGCATGACGTCAGCGAGTCAACGGCCAGGTCCAGGTCAAACCTGACGTGTGGGGGCCACACGTTAGTGACACAGGTTAGACAGGGGGTTAGTTTAGTTTAATTAAAGATTAGGGGCACTAGGGCCCACATTTCAGTGGCTCTAGGCCTGGGTTAGCGGGGTGGTTAGGCCCTAATGACCGGCCACGTCAGCTCTCGCCGGAGTTTAGCCCGCGACGACCACAGAGCACGGCGGGGGACGCCGGACTTGCGCTAGGGGCATCGGATCGACGCGCCAAGGGCACCAGGAGGTAGCTCGTGCCCGTGCGCATCCAGGGGGCAACGGGAGGTGCGGGGGTGGCCGGGGTTCGCCGGAGTGGAGCCCGAAGCGGCGGCCGGAGCTCGGGGTTGGGGCGAGTTAGTGCTACGGTGCGCAAACGAGCGAGGTGAGCGGCTAGCGGGGCGCTACGCGGTGCGGGGAGCGAGTTAGGCATGCCAGGGTGACCAAATGGTCACCGGAGCTACGCCGGCGACGAGCTCAGGCGGCGGCGTGCTACGGCCAGCTATGAAATGGCGGCTACGGCGAGCGGCAAGCCATGGGGTTAGGGGCAAAACGTGCAGGAGCTCACGGTGGTTCGGATGGGGTAGATGACGAGCTCGGGGAAGCGGAGACGGCGGCGAATCGACGGTGAAGATCCTCGGCGGCCGGCGATGGAAACGGCGATGGTGGCGGCTTTGCAGCGTGTCCGGGACCTTGTGGCTCGGTGGGGAGAAAGAGGGGGTCGAGGCGGAGCCTTTGAGCGCATCGGCGAGGCTAGGGGGTGGCGGTGGCCGCGAGGGAGCTTGTCGGTGGCGGCGGCTCCGTTCGGGCGAGTGAGAGAGAGGTCCAGGGGAGAGGATGAGGATGCGGGAGAGTGAGGGAGAGAGGCAGGGAGATGCGTGGCGTCTCCGGGGCGTCGAGGAGGAAGCAGGAGGTGGCCAGGGGGAAGCAGGAGGTGGCCGAGGCCTCTCGGGCGCGCGCCACGCCTCGCCTCTGCCTACTGGCAGAGGAAGACGACAGGGGGGGGAGTGGAGATGGGCTGGGCCGTGCTGGGCCAGGTAAGTGGGCGCCAGGTAACTTCCTTCTCTCTCTCTCTTTTATTTCTTTTCTATTTCTGTTATTTTGTTTTTGATTTGATTTAAAATACCAAATCATTTAATAAAATCCTGGAAACAATTATGGGTGCTTTCCGAATTATTTCAGTGACCCTTAACAATTTCCAACATTTATTTGAACATTTAAATTATTTATAGTATTTAAATGCCCAAAGTCAAATACAATATGATTTAATTCAAAAATCCAAAAATGACCTAAGAATATATTCATCATTTTTGGCAGAGGTTTCCACCTTAACCAGAAATCATGAACTTTTCTTAGGAACCTTTTGGGTTTATTGAAAAGATTTTAATTCACCCTAGTTGAGTTGATTTAATGCTAGGGTTTGAACATCCCCATTTCAATTTTAGGCAAAATTTAAACATGATGCAACACATGACTAGCTAGCTCAGAGCAAACCAGAAGCTAGGGATGTGACAGCGTAGGTTTGCAAATGTTTCTTGTAAATCTAATATGAGGGTTGCCCTGTTTTTGGTTTTGACCACTATATCATTCATATAGGCTTCCATATTCCTATGGAGCTGGGGTTCAAAACCAATCTGGACCGCCCTTGCAAATGTTGAACTAGCACTCTTCAACCCGAAAGGCATCCGTATAAAGCAATACGTACCACATGGGGTGATGAATGTCGTTTTCTCTTCATCTTCCCTTGCCATGCAGATCTGGTGGTAGCCGGAGTAGGCATCGAGGAATGACAACAGATCACACCCAGCTGTGGAGTCAACAATCTGGTCGATGCACGGCAACGGGAAGGGGTCTTTGGGACAAGCCTTATTAATATCTGTGTAATCAATACATAGCCTCCACTTCCCATTTGCCTTGCGCACTACCACCGGATTGGCCAACCACGTTGGATGGAGCACTCCTCTTACCAAACCCGCTGCTTCCAGTTTCCGGATCTCCTCTGTGATGAACTCTTGTCGTTCCAAAGCTTGCTTTCTGACCTTCTGCTTGACGGGCCGCGCATGAGGACAGACAGCAAGGTGGTGCTCAATCACCTTCCTGGGAACGCCGGGGATGTCGGATGCTTGCCATGCAAACACATCGACATTCGCCCGCAGGAAGGTGACGAGCGTGTCTTCCTATTTGTCGTCAAGGGTGGAGCTTATGGTAAAAGCTCCTCCCGTGTCGTCCTCCTTGACAGAAACCTTCTTGGTTCCCGGCGGTGTGGCCCTGGGCTTCTTGTTTCTGTCGGCGGAGCTCTCTGGCACGTCCTCGATGGGAGCGCTACACTCCGAAGAGGTGCGCTTGCCGGAGTGGGTGCCTGAGGTCTCACCGGTCTTCTTCTTTTGCCTTCCCGGGGCTCCAGCGGCAGGAGCAAGCGCCTTAGCAGTGGCGGCTACTGCAACTGCTTGTTGGTAGAGTTGGTCAGCGCAAATTAGCGCATCCTTCTTGTCTGATGGGACGGTGATGATCGTCACAGGCCCCGGCATCTTCAGGGTGTTGTAGGCGTAATGTGACGCCGCCATGAACTTGGCCAGCGCTGGGCGGCCAAGGATCCCGTTGTAAGGTAAGGGGATCTTGGCAACGTCGAACACAATCCTTCCTGTCCTGTAGTTCAGATCACTCCCAAAATTCACGGGCAACGTGACCTTTCCCTTTGGCTGACTTCTTCCCGGGTTGACCCCCTGAAATGTGCCCGTCTCTTCGAGGTCTTCATCGGGAATCTGCAATTTCTCGATCACGGCAGGCGAGATTAAGTTCAGACCGGCCCCGCCATCGACTAGCATCTTTGTCACCTTGAGGTTGCGTATTGTTGGTGAAACCAACAATGGCAAGCACCCGACTGGAGTAGTGCGATCAGGGTGATCCTCAATGTCAAAAACGATAGGTGTGCTAGACCACTTCAGCGGCCTTTGGGCATCAAACGACGGTTCCGCCGCTGTAATCTCACGCGCCCACTGTTTAAGCCGGCTGTGAGAGGTATGCAGCGAGGCGCCGCCATCGACGCACATGGCCTCTGTAGCTTTCTGAAATTCTTGGTCACCAGACTCATCGTCCTCTTCGTGATCATCGTCTTCTGGCTTTTTGTCACGGCCCTGGGCGGGCCTCTCCCGCTGTTTATCTTTGCCACGACGGCCCGCCTGGCCGTCACGCTTCTTGTCGGACCCCTCAGCACCATCCTGGCCTTTCTCCTTGTCCCGCCTCTCATATTCAGCCCTCTGCTTCTCAGCAAGGAGCTCAACCTGTCGGTAGTTCTGGAGATCATGGCCTTTGGTGCGATGGATCTTGCAGTATTGCTTGTCGGAGTTTCCTGGCTTCTCAGCAGCCGCCAATGCCTGGTAGGTGACACATCCGGCAATTTCCTTGTCGGGGTCATCTGCCTTGGTTTTCTTGGTGGAGCCGGCGTCGTCAGATCCCTCGACGGCAAGCACAGCTTTACCTTTGCGCTTCCTGTTGCGACGCCGGCCTTTCTTCGCCGGGGCGGTAGTATCCTCATCTGAGGAGTCGGTTTCCACGCCGGCATCTTCGCTGGGGTACTTCCTTCCCTCTTCAGCTCGGGCACATCTGTCAGCTAGAACATAGAGTTCCGCCACATCTTTCACCTTGTTCATTGCCAGTTCTTCGCGCATCTTGCGGTTACGCACGTTCTGATGGAATGCGCTGATGATGGCGGCAGGGTGAAGATCAGGGATATTGTACTGTACCTGGCTGAACCTCTGTATATACTTGCGCAGACTCTCGCCTCCCTTTTGGGGAATGACATGCAGGTCGCTTGCTTGGCCATGGGCTTGGTGACCTCCAGTAAAGGCGCCCACAAACTCATGGCACAAATCCGACCAGGAGGAAATAGAGTCTACGGCAAGTGCATCAACCACGACATGGCGTTGAGTTTAAGAGCCAATGGAAAGTAATTCGCAAGCACTTATCGTCGCGGGCTCCGGCGGCTTGCATCGCGATGGTGTAGATGCTAAGGAACTCAGACGGGTGAGTCTTGCCATTGTACTTTTCGCCAACGTCAGGTTTGAAGGTGCGATGAGTGGGCCACTGGAACTGCCGCAGCTCACGGGTAAAAGCCGGACAGCCTACCTCGTAAGGTAGGCCTCCAGGGCTCTCTGGGGCCGGGTGGTTCACAGCAGGCCCTGCTCGCCTGTCTGACTGGTGGAACGCTCCGCGTCGGTGCTCGATAGTGGTTCGAGTGTCTTCATGGGCTCGTTCCCGAAGAACTTGGCACTGGTCACAGTGGGTCCGTGGGTCATACAATGCTATGGGGATGTCGTCGCCCGCGACGTCGCGATGAGCCGGCGTCCGCGGTACCGGATGGGGAAGAGGTGAATGCACCGTGGTCGCGGCGCCGCCGGCTTTTCTGCCACTGGTCTGCGGGACTCCATCGGAGCGTCGACCCGGGGGCCCCACCGGACTTGATTCGTCTTTGTTGGCCACCGCAACAAGGCTTCGGATAGTGGCTCTCCATTCGTCGAGTTTCCCCGTAGCGGGAGGAAAGTCGAGGAGCAACTCCGCGTGCGCCAGGGCCTCTGCTGGCGTCGGTGGCAGCGAAACCTGCACGGATCGCGACGCGCTTCGACTTCTGACCATGTCAGAAGGAGCTCTATCACGACCCCGCGGTCGCATGCCGTTTTCACCAGCGCCTCAGCGAGTGGGCAGGTGTTCTACGTCCCAGGAGTTGCGCTCGGGGCTCTTCCCGCGGTGACGCCCGGGATCTTCGGTGTGATTACGCCGTTCGTCGTGTGCTGCCTGGGAGGAGCACGCTGTTGGCGCCGGCGTGGGAGTCTTGGAGGCCCTTGCGTCGCCTTCGGGCGGGGCGGCGATGACCCTGGAAGGCCCCGCTCCACCCACGAAGGACTTGGCTCCGCCTTTGGATTTGCCGACGTGTGGCCCGTTACCAGGCGCACAAAACATCGCCGCCTCCCAAACTCCGGCTGCTGGGATGGTCTTGGTGTTCGCGAGCAGCGCCCCGGGTCCTCTCTACGACCGGTCCGCTGCTCGCCCGCGTCGGGACGGGCTGTCCGGCTTCTGACTGGCCAACCGCCACTGTCGTCTTCTTCTTGGGCGCCATGATGATGAAGAAGCGCCGAACTAACTGCTAAAGCCGATTCTCACAACTGCGCTGCCCCCTACCTGGCGCGCCAAAGATGTCGGTGGGAACGACACCTATGGGATCACAAGAATCCCTACTGTGGTTAGCGGGGCACAGGGTCGTGAGAAGAGCGGATTAAATAGATAGCACACGGTTCATTTATCCAGGTTCGGGCCGCAAGGATGCATAAAACCCTACTCCTGCTTTGGTGGATTGTATATCTGTGTTCTTGAGCTAGCTATGGGGCGTGAGGAGCTCCAAAAAGCCCAATCCCCCCTCTAGTCGCCTCGGGCCTCCTTTTATAGAAAAAGGGGTTGCCACAGTGGCACACAGGAGGTGAAAAGGGTACAGTGTTGCGAGGTTATCCCTCGCATCACATGACAAGGCGCATTTAATGCGTCTTGCTTAGGTGTCTTTGCTTTATCGGGGACGGGGGGAGAGATCTGTCTCGTCCGTCGCCGCTCCTTCTTGTGTCGACACGCGCCCTGGCTAGCGACGCCTGCGATGCCATGTAGGTAGGCAGGTGTCACACCCTAGCTAGTCATGCATTAGAGTGCTGCATCATGTTTACTCTTTCATCAGAAACTTGAAATGGGGATGACAGAACCCCCAGTCCCCTCTGAAACCAACTAGGGTTTACTAAAATAATTTTCAATGAACCTGAAATGCCCTTCTAAAATGCCCATCATTTTTGCCTTGGTTCAGAACCTCTGCCAAAAGTGGTGCACATTTTCCTAGGCCATCCTAGGGTTTTGAATTAAATCATAGCTATTTGAATTTGGGCATTTAAAATAATATAAAATATTTAAATGCTCAAATATCTCCAAACTAAAATGTTTCATGTTGGAAATAATCCAACTTTGGACCAGGAGTAGTTTGGTGATTTTTGGAGTTGCCTAGGTATTTTATTTAATTCAACAAAGTTGTAGATATATTAAATAAAAACAGAAAACAGAAAATAAATAAAGGGAGAAGCTTACCTGGGCTCCTCCCTGTGCGGCCCAGCCCAGCCGGCCCAGCACTGTGCTGGCCCGTGCCAGCCAGCTGCTTCCCCTCGCCAGAGCAGGCAGGGAGGTGAGCATGGCGCGCCCGAGCTCGCCACGC
This sequence comes from Triticum aestivum, assembly GCF_018294505.1. NCBI lineage: Eukaryota > Viridiplantae > Streptophyta > Magnoliopsida > Poales > Poaceae > Triticum > Triticum aestivum. Next base: position 316,227,761 of record NC_057794.1, on the reverse strand, counting down.
ACCACCCAGCCTCTCTGCATCGCCCTGGTCGCCGTTGCGCCGCGTGGATCGTCTTCTGGTCGTCGCCCCGACCTCGCCGACACCCCATTCACTCTCCCCCGGCTCTCCCTCGCTCTCTCTCTCTCTCTCACGGCCGAAGCTCACCGTCGCCGCCGTTCGCCTTAGCCACCGTCTCCGACCACCCCTCGCTCCCCCGACCAGCTCAGGAGCTCCGCCTCGACTCCCTCTTCCTCCCCACCGCTCCACGAGTCCCCGGAAGCCCTGCATCGCCGCCACGTTGCCGTTCCCCTCTTCGGGCTCCGATCACCGTCGCCGACGAATTCGCCGTCTCCAGCGCGTCCCCGAGCCCGTTTCGACGCCCACTGCAACCGCGGTGAGCTACGCCACCGTTTCCCCCTTCTTCCCTGCTCTCTCCCGACCCCTAGGCCCTAGCCCCACCGCGGCCGAAAGCTTCACGCCGCCGGCGATGTCGCCGTCGTGGCCACGGTCGCCGTAGCGCCCAACCGAGCTCACCATCGTGCTCCACATCTCACTAGGAGCACGTAGCACGCACCAACGCTACCCCAAACCCCCTGCAACACCCCTCCCGTGCACGACCGAACCCCGGCGGCCGCAACCGAGCTCGCCGCCGTCGACTCCGGCCACCCCGACCCCAACGGACTCCGCCAAGAGCCGCGGGTCGTCCTCAGCTTCACTCCGGTGGCCTCCGCGGTTCATTTGGTGGCCGAAACGACCAAAACCACTATCGCCACCGCACTGATGGTCGCCGCCGGCCAGAACTCCGGCGAGCTGACGTGGCCTAGTTAATTAGCCACTAACTCACCACCTACTGACGCTGACAAGTGGGCCCCAGGGCTTAGTCAAAGCTAACCAGCCCGGGTCAACACGGGATTAGCCCCTGTGTCACTGACGTGTGGACCCCACACGTCAGGTTTGACCCGAGCCAGCCCTGTTGACCTGCTGATGTCACTGTGACGTCAGGCTGACGCAGTAAATGATATTTCTGGATTTAAATTAAATCAGGAAATTCCAGAATATTAATTAAACTTCAAAAATTCATAACTTTTATTCTGTAACTCCAAATTGGACAAATTATATATGAAAAATGATCAGAAAAATCCAATCTATCCATCTGTACTATTTTCATGCATGATCAAACAAGTTAAATTGATGTTTTAAACAGAACAAGAAAAGGCACTTTAAAAGGCCATATTTGAATTTGGAATTTGAATCTTTGATTCAAATTTGCTCAAACACTTCTGGCTTTAGTTGCATTAGCCCAACACACTCGTATTGCCATGTTTCATGCATGCATCATATTGTTGCACATTGTTTGGTGATGCCTGTGTATCGTTATCCTTTGCGACAGGATCTGTCCCCGAGGAGTACCGTGACTACCCTAACGAAGAACCGTATCCGTGCAACGAACCATCAGGCAAGCAACCAACCATTTGATCATATCGATACAATCCCATGTTCTCGCTCCTGCTCTCTTTTACTGCATTAAGACAACGCGATTCAAACTGCTGTGTGCTACGGTAGTTGAACCCATTTCCTCTGCATGACCTGTCATTGCCACAGTAACTAGATGAAACCCACTAGCATGTGTAGGAGTTGATTGAGCCCTATGTATGTGTTGTTCCTACCTTGCTATGCCTGCTATGCTTAGAGTCGTGTCAGGTCTGGTTCATCTGGGTGATGGGCTAGAGTGAAATGATTATGTCGGTAATGAGAGTGGTGTGGTGAACACGATCTGGTAAAGGTATCGATGAGAGGCCATGTAGGAGTACATGGTGGGTTGTTTCATTGAAGCCGACCTTAAGCACTGAGATCTGTATGTGTGATTTAAGATTCAGCTACTACCATGCATTGGGCCCGAAACCAATGGACCCTCTCGACTTCTTATTCACCCTAGTTCTCCGTCCAGGAGTTGCAAGTAGTTTCTGGTGTTTGTAGCCTACTGGAGGCCGTGGACAGCGCTGACCGTAGGGGTGGGCTGTGATGCGGTAGGTACGTGGCACGGTGTACCGAATACCCGTTAGGTATCTCGGGAACCCTGTTCACATCGTTCGGGGCCGTATGGGAAACCTCGGCCGGACTCCCTGCGGATGGAACCTGAATAGGCGATAAACCTGGACTGGAGGCTTAGGTGATTAGGTAGGTCGTGGCCGACACCCACGTTGGGCTTCCGCTTGAAGGTTGTCGAGTACATGTCGTGTAAACGACGGTAAGTGGTGAGAGCGTGTATGAAGAAGTACTCCCTGCAGGGTTAACATGATCTATTCGAATAGCCGCGTCCGCGGTAAAGGACTACTTGGTTGCCTATACAGTTCATAGACAAGTAAATGGAAACTGATAAAAGCCTCAAGATAAGTGTGAGTGCCGAGGATGGCTCTTCCGTAGGAAGACGGAGGTGGATCCTCGGTAGTGTATTGAAGTGGTGAATAGTGGACTCGTGTGCGCAAAACTGTTTCAAATGGAGTATCGTAGGATAGTCTAGCCAAGAGTCAAAGCTGGCTTGCTACAATAACTCCACCAACCCTTCTTGATACTATGCATGTATGTAGGATCTGATGTAAGTCTTGCTGAGTACCTTTGTACTCATGTTGCTATAATCTACATTTTTACAGAAGACGCTGCAACCCCTTCTGATGGGTTCTATGTAGACGTTGACATCAACGAGTAGGCTAAAGACCCAGGTGGTGACCCTGAGCTTGTGAAGGACCACATAGTATAGCCAGGCTTTCCAAGCCTCTTTTATTTTACTAGTTGTCTGTACTCAGACAAGTTACTTCCGCTGTTGGCTTGTATGATTGTATGACTTGTATGTTGGGTCGTGAGACCCGTACCTTTGTGTGTATGATATGTATGGCTCCCTGAGCCTTAAATAAAGTACTTGTGTCGTAGAGTCATGTTGTGATGCTTCGTTGTATTTGCACATATCGAGCATATTGTGTGTATGATTGAAATGCTTGGTATGTGTGGGATCTGACTATCTAGTTGTTTATCTTTAGTAGCCTCTCTTACCGGGAAATGTCTCCTAGTGTTACCGCTGAGCCATGGTAGCTTGCTACTGCTCTGGAACACTTAGGCTGGCCGGCATGTGTCCTTCTTCGTTCCTGTGTCTGTCCCTTCGGGGAAATGTCACGTTTTGAGTACCGGAGTCCTGTTAGCCCGCTACAGCCCGGTTTACCGGAGTCCTGCTAGCCCAGTGCTATAGCCCGGACCCACTTGCTGATGACCGACACGTTCGAAGCTGGGTCATGGATGCCTGTCCCTGTAAGTCTGTGCCACTTTGGGTTTACGACTAGTCATGTCAGCCCGGGCTCTTTATCATATGGATGCTAGCGACACTATCATATACGTGAGCCAAAAGGCGCAAACGGTCCCGGGAAAAGGGTAAGACGACACCCGTGGGGATACCGTGCGTGAGGCCGCAAAGTGATATGAGGTGTTACCAGCTAGATCGATGTGACATCGAGTTGGGGTCCTGACAGCGTTGGCATCAGAGCCGGACTGCCTGTAGGTTCTCCAAGCCAAACTGGTCGATGTTGGGTCTAGAAATTCTTTAGTTATATGTAGGGGAATTGTTTGTGGGTTGGAACGTAAGGCTCTTTTTACTCCTTATACCTTATGACTTTCTGATCTGAGTCAGTCCATTCTTCCACCGGGGGTTAAGGAATTAGGATCTGTTCTCTCTATCAGGATCACGTGTTACTAATCAGTAGTACCTTATAAGTTTGATGGTTATCAGCCTAGTTCAGTTCTACTACCACATTATGTTGTAGGAATGGTTTCAAGACTTGATATGATGATGTTGAGTGTGTACGAAATCCTTTGTCAAATGTCTCAATATCCTTTTTGAGCATTTACAGCTGTTATGCTGCCGAAATTTTGCTAGAAATTCTAATGCCTTTGCATTATGATTATGCTTTCAGATGGCCACTCGCGACCTCAATCAAGTGGTTCGCCTGACTCGATGCCTAGATGTACCCGACCATACTGCTAAGTTGGTCAGGGTAATGACTGAGGCTGGATACCGCTGGTATCCTGAGTACACGGTTGAAGAGCAATTCCGAGACTTTAATCAAAGCCAGTATCTCTGCACTGTCAGGATATTTCCATCTTATCCTGGATCCACTGAGCCTCTTCACTGCTCCTATGGACTCGGGGTTACTATCGAGATGGCTGTGCAGGATGCCGCCTACTCTATGATGACCATTATGCGAGTCAGATCTGGTCTATTTCGGGACTCTGATTTCCGGTATATGCCAGGATCACTTCCGGGGGCACAAGGGTATCTCCAGGCTATCTATGCTGACTCCACTCAGGAGGATTCACGGACTCGCACCACTGCTGAGATGCTCGAGGATAAGGACCGTGAAAATCGGGCCTTAAGGTTAGAGCTCTTCAATACCCGTGCCGACCACTGGGCCACTTTGACTCGGTTCGCACCGGCGGTGCAAGCTGGATATTCAGATATGCGCGATCTCTATCCAGTGAGATCTGCTCTGCCGGACGTGATGGTTTGGCGTGATGTAGGAGGCATCACCCCACCTCGCGGTCCCTGCAGGCCACCGTTTGTTGGTCCAAGGCCTCATCCTAGCCCCTATGGTCCACAAGCTCCGCGAGATCGTCTGTTTCCGGATGAACATGTTGAGCTTCCAGGCTATGGAGGTGACTTCTACGAGGACTACTACGGATCGGTCTGAGTTAGTAGTAGTATCACTAGTTCGCACTAGCTGTGTCGTCTATTGTCCTGCGTGTCTCGTGGGATATGACCTAGTTTGTACTCTTTCCGGAGATGTAGAAAAATAATGTATAGGAGCTTGGGATGCCTCCGATGAGATGTAATCCTCTTTTCACCGTATTAGTACTTTGCTTGGTCTTGTACTAAACCTGTATGGTGTGTATGACGATGGAATAAAGAAGCAGTTTCTGTATCTACCATGTCATACGGATGATCATCTTGCATTCCGAATTATTCCTTACATTACGTATCCTATGTCGGAATTTTATCATTCTGACTAAATCATTGTCTTGTTTACCTAGGATGGTCAACACGCGCGCTAACCCTGCTTCCCAAGAGCAGGCCGAAGGCAATGAAGCCAGAAATGAACATCTGCCTCAACCTCCTTCACTAGCCGAGGTTATGATGGAAGCTGAGAGAAACAAGCGGGAGACAAACCGTTTGTTGGAGCGTATTGAACAGAACACAGCACACCATCAGAGGGCTAACGTGGTGTCACTCAGTGATTTTATCAAATTGCATCCACCCACGTTCCACCACTCCGTCGAACCTCTCGACGCTGATGACTGGCTTCGCAGTATCTCTCACAAACTGCGTTCCGCGCTGGTAGCGGAGGCTGACAAGGTCACCTTTGCTGCATATCATCTTGAAGGCCCCGCCAGTCTATGGTGGGAGAATTATGGAGCTATGCGCCCAGCGGGCCATGTCACTACTTGGGCTGAGTTCAGTGAGGCTTTCCGTGAACATCACATTCCGGAGGGTCTCATGGACCGTAAGCGTGAAGAGTTTTGCAATTTCACCCAAGGCCGACTTTCTGTGGATGTCTATAGCAGGGAGTTTGGTAATCTTGCACGATATGCAACCGAGGAAGTTTCTACTGACGCCAAGAAGCAAGCAAGGTTCCGCAAGGGCCTTAGTCCTGAGCTTCGCCGCGACCTCCGTCTGCATGAGTGCACATCCTTTTCGAAACTTGTCAACAAAGCCATCAGTGCTGAAACTGGTCAGACTGACTACGACGCAACACGCAAGCATGGACGTGACATGGGTTCCTCATCCGGTGCTGGTCCTCAGAAGCGCCGCGTGTGGGTACCCAACACCGCCCTGCCACCCAGGTTCACACCGAGGCCATCTTTCCAGGCGCCTCGCCCCGCTCAACAGTCTGCTCCATCCAAGCCCTATGGGGGTCCAACCAATAATGCTCCTCCACGTACCAGTTCCGTGACTTGTTTCAAGTGTGGGGAATCTGGTCACTATATGCGGGAGTGCCCCCAGACCAACCCCAATCAATCTGCTAAAGCTGTTGGCCGTGGCAAGCCGACAGGGAAAGTATTCCACGCTAAACCGGTCACCGCTTCACGTGGCCAGGTCAATTGTATCTCTGCCGAAGAAGCTCAAGAAGATCCCAACGTCGTTCTCGGTACGCTTCTTGTTAATTGCCACCCGGCATCTGTTCTTTTTGATACAGGAGCCTCTCATTCTTTTATATCTGAAAATTATGCTTGTTTGCATAACGTTGCATTCTGTGACTTGCCATCCTCCATGGTAATTCAAACTCCGGGATCCAAATGGCAAACTTCTAGAGTAAGCCATGGAAATGAAATCCAAGTCGATAGACTTGTTTTCCTTGCATCTTTGATAGCCCTTAAATCTTCAGATATTAATATCATTTTGGGTATGGACTGGATGTCAGCTCATCAAGCCAAAATTGATTGCTTCTCTAGGACCGTTCAACTCACCCATCCTTCGGGGAAGATAGTCAATGTTTTGACTCGAATAGCTAAGCGACAATTATATTCTCTTAACGCCAGCCCTTTGCCAGACCTTGAGGACGTTCCGGTAGTCCGTGACTTCCCGGATGTCTTTCCAGAGGAATTGCCAGGTGTTCCACCTGACAGGGATGTTGAGTTCGTAATAGACCTCATTCCAGGAACCGTTCCGATTGCTAGAAGACCCTATAAGATGGCACCCCTAGAACTAGCCGAGCTTAAGAAACAACTCGATGAATCCTTGAAAAAGGGTTTCATCCGACCTAGTTCATCTCCGTGGGCTTGCCCCGTCCTATTCGTCAAGAAGAAAGATGGTACGGACCGGATGGTTGTAGATTACCGACCTGTCAATTTGGTCACAATCAAAAACAAATATCCACTTCCCAGGATCAACGACCTGTATGATCAGCTCGCTGGATCCTCAGTCTTCTCTAAGATGGATTTGAGGTTGGGCTACCATCAAATCAAAATCAGAAATGGGGACATTCCTAAAACGGCCTTTGTTACTCGTTATGGCCAATACGAGTACACCGTCATGTCCTTCGGATTAACCAACGCTCCAGCCACTTTTTCTCGGTTAATGAACTCAATCTTCATGGAGTATTTGGATAAATTCGTCGTAGTTTATCTCGATGATATACTCATCTACTCCAAGAACGAGGAAGAACATGCCGAACATCTAAGGCTAGTGTTGAAGAAACTTCGAGAGCATCGCCTTTATGCCAAATTTTCTAAATGTGAATTCTGGTTATCAGAAGTGACCTATCTGGGTCATGTAATATCTGGTAAAGGTATTGCGGTTAACCCTGAGCGAGTTCAAGCCGTCCTTGATTGGACTCCACCCGAATCGGTCAAGCAAGTTCGGAGTTTTCTAGGCTTAGCGAGCTATTGCCGTCGCTTTGTCGAGAACTTCTCCAAGGTTGCCAAACCTCTAACCGAACTCCTCAAGAAAGATAAGAAGTTCGAATGGACTCCACAATGTGAGCACAGTTTTCAGGAACTGAAAAGATGCCTGACCTCTGCTCCCGTGCTGGTACCGCCAGACTTCTCCAAGGACTTTGTTATCTACTGCGACGCCTCACGACAAGGACTAGGTTGCATTCTTATGCAAGATCGACACGTAATTGCTTACGCTTCACGGCAATTGCACCCACATGAGGAGAATTATCCTACTCATGATTTAGAACTTGCAGCCGTAGTCTATGCACTTAAGACCTGGCGACATTACCTTCTCGGTAATCGTTGCGAAATATTTACTGATCACCAAAGTCTGAAGTACATCTTCACCCAACCGGATCTGAATCTCAGGCAAAGACGTTGGGTTGAATTGATCACAGACTTCGACTTAGGGATAACCTATACCCCAGGGAAAGCCAACGTCATGGCTGATGCGCTAAGTCGTAAATCTTATTGTAACAACCTGATGTTACAACAAAGTCAACCGCTTCTCCATGAGGAATTTCGAAAGCTTAACCTTCACATTGTTCCTCAAGGTTTTCTCTCCACCTTGGTGGCAAAACCTACCCTTATGGATCAAATTATCAAAGCACAGAAGGTAGATCCGGGAATCTCCTGCATCAAGAGGAACATTCAGAAAGGAATTGCGAATTGCTTCTCCGTTAATGATCAAGGAGTCGTATACTTCGGGGATCGACTAGTGGTTCCCAAGGTGCGCAACCTGAGGCGATTGATCCTTAAGGAAGCTCATGAATCTCCTCTCACCATTCATCCCGGTAGCACAAAAATGTATCAGGACCTACGCCAGAGGTTCTGGTGGACTAGGATGAAGAGAGAAATTGCTCAGTATATTGCCAATTGCGACGTCTGCCGTCGTGTAAAAGCAGAGCATCAACGGCCTGCTGGCACCCTTCAACCCTTAGCTATTCCTGAATGGAAATGGGATAAAATTGGTATGGATTTCATTACCGGTTTTCCCAGAACCAAAAGAGGGAATAATGCTATTTTCGTCGTGGTCGATCGTCTTTCCAAAGTAGCTCATTTCTTACCTGTTCGTGAGAGTATAACCGCTAGCCAACTGGCAGACTTATACATCTCCCGAATAGTGTCCCTCCATGGTGTTCCTTTGGAAATCAATTCGGATCGAGGAAGTCTTTTCACCTCTCGATTTTGGGAAAGTTTCCAAAATGCTATGGGAACTCGTCTCTCCTTTAGCACCGCTTTCCACCCTCAGTCAAGTGGTCAAGTGGAACGCGTCAACCAAATTCTAGAAGACATGCTTCGAGCCTCTGTTATCTCTTTCGGAATGGACTGGGAGAAGTGCCTTCCATTTGCCGAATTCGCTTACAACAACAACTATCAATCTAGCTTGGGTAAAGCCCCTTTTGAAGTTCTCTATGGACGACGATGTCGAACACCCCTTAACTGGTCAGAAACCGGGGAAAGACAATTCTTTGGCCCGGATATGATTCAGGAAGCAGAAGAACAAGTTCGTATCGTTCGTGAGAAGTTGAAAACAGCCCAATCTCGTCAAAAGAGTCAATATGACCGAAAACATAAGGCTATGACTTTCGAGGTTGACGAGAAGGCTTATCTTTGGGTCACCCCTCTGAAGGGAACCCATCGTTTCGGTATCAAAGGCAAATTGGCTCCTCGTTACATTGGACCTTTTCGCATTCTTGCCAAACGAGGAGAAGTTGCCTACCAATTGGAACTACCTCCGCACCTCTCCAGAGTTCACGATGTCTTCCACGTCTCTCAACTCAGGCGTTGCTTCTCGGATCCTATCCGTGAAGTGGACCACGAAACGCTTGATCTCCAAGATAATCTTACATATCGAGAGTACCCCATTCGTATCCTCGATCAAGCCGAACGTACCACGCGACGTCATAATATCAAGTTTCTCAAGGTTCAATGGTCGCACCATTCTGAAGATGAAGCAACTTGGGAAAGGGAGGATCGTCTTCGACTTGAATACCCCGCCTTCTTCTCGGAGGAACCCAAATCTCGGGACGAGATTCTTTTGAGTGGGGGTGAGTTGTCACACCCTAGCTAGTCATGCATTAGAGTGCTGCATCATGTTTACTCTTTCATCAGAAACTTGAAATGGGGATGACAGAACCCCCAGTCCCCTCTGAAACCAACTAGGGTTTACTAAAATAATTTTCAATGAACCTGAAATGCCCTTCTAAAATGCCCATCATTTTTGCCTTGGTTCAGAACCTCTGCCAAAAGTGGTGCACATTTTCCTAGGCCATCCTAGGGTTTTGAATTAAATCATAGCTATTTGAATTTGGGCATTTAAAATAATATAAAATATTTAAATGCTCAAATATCTCCAAACTAAAATGTTTTATGTTGGAAATAATCCAACTTTGGACCAGGAGTAGTTTGGTGATTTTTGGAGTTGCCTAGGTATTTTATTTAATTCAACAAAGTTGTAGATATATTAAATAAAAACAGAAAACAGAAAATAAATAAAGGGAGAAGCTTACCTGGGCTCCTCCCTGTGCGGCCCAGCCCAGCCGGCCCAGCACTGTGCTGGCCCGTGCCAGCCAGCTGCTTCCCCTCGCCAGAGCAGGCAGGGAGGTGAGCATGGCGCGCCCGAGCTCGCCACGCACCACCCAGCCTCTCTGCATCGCCCTGGTCGCCGTTGTGCCGCGTGGATCGTCTTCTGGTCGTCGCCCCGACCTCGCCGACACCCCATTCACTCTCCCCCGGCTCTCCCTCGCTCTCTCTCTCTCACGGCCGAAGCTCACCGTCGCCGCCGTTCGCCTTAGCCACCGTCTCCGACCACCCCTCGCTCCCCCGACCAGCTCAGGAGCTCCGCCTCGACTCCCTCTTCCTCCCCACCGCTCCACGAGTCCCCGGAAGCCCTGCATCGCCGCCACATCGCCGTTCCCCTCTTCGGGCTCCGATCACCGTCGCCGACGAATTCGCCGTCTCCAGCGCGTCCCCGAGCCCGTTTCGACGCCCACTGCAACCGCGGTGAGCTACGCCACCGTTTCCCCCTTCTTCCCTGCTCTCTCCCGACCCCTAGGCCCTAGCCCCACCGCGGCCGAAAGCTTCACGCCGCCGGCGATGTCGCCGTCGTGGCCACGGTCGCCGTAGCGCCCAACCGAGCTCACCATCGTGCTCCACATCTCACTAGGAGCACGTAGCACGCACCAACGCTACCCCAAACCCCCTGCAACACCCCTCCCATGCACGACCGAACCCCGGCGGCCGCAACCGAGCTCGCCGCCGTCGACTCCGGCCACCCCGACCCCAACGGACTCCGCCAAGAGCCGCGGGTCGTCCTCAGCTTCACTCCGGTGGCCTCCGCGGTTCATTTGGTGGCCGAAACGACCAAAACCACTATCGCCACCGCACTAATGGTCGCCGCCGGCCAGAACTCCGGCGAGCTGACGTGGCCTAGTTAATTAGCCACTAACCCACCACCTACTGACGCTGACAAGTGGGCCCCAGGGCTTAGTCAAAGCTAACTAGCCCGGGTCAACACGGGATTAGCCCCTGTGTCACTGACGTGTGGACCCCACACGTCAGGTTTGACCCGAGCCAGCCCTGTTGACCTGCTGATGTCACTGTGACGTCAGGCTGACGCAGTAAATGATATTTCTGGATTTAAATTAAATCAGGAAATTCCAGAATATTAATTAAACTTCAAAAATTCATAACTTTTATTCTGTAACTCCAAATTGGACAAATTATATATGAAAAATGATCAGAAAAATCCAATCTATCCATCTGTACTATTTTCATGCATGATCAAACAAGTTAAATTGATGTTTTAAACAGAACAAGAAAAGGCACTTTAAAAGGCCATATTTGAATTTGGAATTTGAATCTTTGATTCAAATTTGCTCAAACACTTCTGGCTTTAGTTGCATTAGCCCAACACACTCATATTGCCATGTTTCATGCATGGATCATATTGTTGCACATTGTTTGGTGATGCCTGTGTATCGTTATCCTTTGCGACAGGATCTGTCCCTGAGGAGTACCGTGACTACCCTAACGAAGAACCGTATCCGTGCAACGAACCATCAGGCAAGCAACCAACCATTTGATCATATCGATACAATCCCATGTTCTCGCTCCTGCTCTCTTTTACTGCATTAAGACAACGCGATTCAAACTGCTGTGTGCTACGGTAGTTGAACCCATTTCCTCTGCATGACCTGTCATTGCCACAGTAACTAGATGAAACCCACTAGCATGTGTAGGAGTTGATTGAGCCCTATGTATGTGTTGTTCCTACCTTGCTATGCCTGCTATGCTTAGAGTCGTGTCAGGTCTGGTTCATCTGGGTGATGGGCTAGAGTGAAATGATTATGTCGGTAATGAGAGTGGTGTGGTGAACACGATTTGGTAAAGGTATCGATGAGAGGCCATGTAGGAGTACATGGTGGGTTGTTTCATTGAAGCCGGCCTTAAGCACTGAGATCTGTATGTGTGATTTAAGATACAGCTACTACCATGCATTGGGCCCTGAAATATGACCCCGCTCGACTTCTTATTCACCCTAGCTCTCTGTCCAGGAGTTGCAAGTAGTTTCTGGTGTTTGTAGCCTACTGGAGGCCGTGGACAGCGCTGACCGTAGGGGTGGGCTGTGATGCGGTAGGTACGTGGCACGGTGTACCGAATACCCGTTAGGTATCTCGGGAACCCTGTTCACATCGTTCGGGGCCGTATGGGAAACCTCGGCCGGACTCCCTGCGGATGGAACCTGAATAGGCGATAAACCTGGACTGGAGGCTTAGGTGATTAGGTAGGTCGTGGCCGACACCCACGTGGGCTTCCGCTTGAAGGTTGCCGAGTACATGTCGTGTAAACGACGGTAAGTGGTGAGAGCGTGTATGAAGAAGTACTCCCTGCAGGGTTAACATGATCTATTCGAATAGCCGCGTCCGCGGTAAAGGACTACTTGGTTGCCTATACAGTTCATAGACAAGTAAATGGAAACTGATAAAAGCCTCAAGATAAGTGTGAGTGCCGAGGATGGCTCTTCCGTAGGAAGACGGAGGTGGATCCTCGGTAGTGTATTGAAGTGGTGAATAGTGGACTCGTGTGCGCAAAACTGTTTCAAATGGAGTATCGTAGGATAGTCTAGCCAAGAGTCAAAGCTGGCTTGCTGCAATAACTCCACCAACCCTTCTTGATACTATGCATGTATGTAGGATCTGATGTAAGTCTTGCTGAGTACCTTTGTACTCATGTTGCTATAATCTACATTTTTACAGAAGACGCTGCAACCCCTTCTGATGGGTTCTATGTAGACGTTGACATCAACGAGTAGGCTAAAGACCCAGGTGGTGACCCTGAGCTTGTGAAGGACCACATAGTATAGCCAGGCTTTCCAAGCCTCTTTTATTTTACTAGTTGTCTGTACTCAGACAAGTTACTTCCGCTGTTGGCTTGTATGATTGTATGACTTGTATGTTGGGTCGTGAGACCCGTACCTTTGTGTGTATGATATGTATGGCTCCCTGAGCCTTAAATAAAGTACTTGTGTCGTAGAGTCATGTTGTGATGCTTCGTTGTATTTGCACATATCGAGCATATTGTGTGTATGATTGAAATGCTTGGTATGTGTGGGATCTGACTATCTAGTTGTTTATCTTTAGTAGCCTCTCTTACCGGGAAATGTCTCCTAGTGTTACCGCTGAGCCATGGTAGCTTGCTACTGCTCTGGAACACTTAGGCTGGCCGGCATGTGTCCTTCTTCGTTCCTGTGTCTGTCCCTTCGTGGAAATGTCACGCTTTGAGTACCGGAGTCCTGTTAGCCCGCTACAGCCCGGTTTACCGGAGTCCTGCTAGCCCAGTGCTACAGCCCGGACCCACTTGCTGATGACCGACACGTTCGAAGCTGGGTCATGGATGCCTGTCCCTGTAAGTCTGTGCCACTTTGGGTTTACGACTAGTCATGTCAGCCCGGGCTCTTTATCATATGGATGCTAGCGACACTATCATATACGTGAGCCAAAAGGCGCAAACGGTCCCGGGAAAAGGGTAAGACGACACCCGTGGGGATACCGTGCGTGAGGCCGCAAAGTGATATGAGGTGTTACCAGCTAGATCGATGTGACATCGAGTCGGGGTCCTGACAGCAGGCAGCTGAGGTGGCGCAGTGGTGGGTCTTCACGAAGATCTGCATGCCGCCATGCAGGTGCCTGCCTAGCTGGTTCGGTCGGCAGCTGCATGCATGCGGTGGTGGAGGTTTAGTCGGCGTGGGCCTGATGGTGGCCCTGTGGGTGTCCTCGGTAAGGGCCTTGCTGGGGCCCCGGCAAGGGTCTTGCCGAGGCACCTGCTGTCATCCCCGGCAAGGCACTTGCCGGGGGCCTTGTGGTCTTCCTCGGCTGGGATCCCGCCAAGGGTTGTCATCTCCTTAGTGCGTATCTGATCTTGAATGTCTTCACAAAGATCTGCATGCCGCCACGGGGATGTCTCCCGAATCCTTGCCCTTTGGGGGCAATGGACTCAAGGGTGATTTGCTCCGTAGGTGCGGGACGAGTCGCCGCGGCAAGGGTCTTGCCGGGGCTGCTAGAACTGTCTCCCGGCAAGGATCTTGCCGGGGGAGTCCGCTTCGTCCCCTTTGCTCTTCGTGGTCTTGGCCTTGGCGTCATTCTAGTTCTCTTGAGCTTTGGTCTTACCCTAGCTCACCTCCCTTGCCTTGCTTGGTGTGGTGGTATCCGCGGCTCGGACTGCCCATGCACAGTTATAGGGGTACAAAAAGTGTACCCCTCTTTTTGTACACTGACAGATGGTGAGCCCAAATTCTGCAAAATGGCTTAAGGCCATGAAATCTGAGATGGGATCCATGTAAGAGAACAAAGTATGGACTTTGGTTGACTTGCCCGATGACCGGCAAGCAATTGAGAATAAATGGATCTTCAAGAAGAAGACTGACGCTGACGGTAATGTTACTGTCTATAAAGCTCGACTTGTTGCAAAAGGTTTTCGACAAGTTCAAGGGATTGACTACGATGAGACCTTCTCACCCGTAGCAATGCTTAAGTCTGTCTGAATCATGTTAGCAATTGCTGCATTTTATGATTATGAAATTTGGCAAATGGATGTAAAAACTGCATTCCTGAATGGATTTCTAAAAGAAGAGTTGTATATGATGCAACCAGAAGGTTTTGTCGATCCAAAGGGAGCTAACAAAGTGTGCAAGCTCCAGCGATCCATTTATGGACTGGTGCAAGCCTCTCGGAGTTGGAATAAACGCTTTGATAGTGTGATCAAAGCATTTGGTTTATATAGAGTTTTGGAGAAGCTTGTATTTACAAGAAAGTGAGTGGGAGCTCTGTAGCATTTCTGATACTGTATGTGGATGACATATTACTAATTGGAAATAATATAGAATTTCTGGATAGCATAAAGGGATACTTGAATAAGAGTTTTTCAATGAAAGACCTCGGTGAAGCTGCTTACATATTGGGCATCAAGATCTATAGAGATAGTTCAAGATGCTTAATTGGACTTTCACAAAGCACATACCTTGACAAAGTTTTGAAGAAGTTCAAAATGGATCAAGCAAAGAAAGGGTTCTTGCCTGTGTTACAAGGTGTGAAGTTGAGTAAGACTCAATGCCCGACCACTGCAGAAGATAGAGAGAAAATGAAAGATGTTCCCTATGCTTCAGCCATAGGCTCTATCATGTATGCAATGCTGTGTACCAAACCTGATGTGTGCCTTGCTATAAGTCTAGTAGGGAGGTACCAAAGTAATCCAGGAGTGGATCACTGGACAGCGGTCAAGAACATCCCGAAATACCTGAAAAGGACTAAGGATATGTTTCTCGTTTCTGGAGGTGACAAAGAGCTCATCGTAAACGGTTACGTTGATGCAAGCTTTGACACTGATCCGGACGATTCTAAATCGCAAACCGGATACGTGTTTACATTAAACGGTGGAGCTGTCAGTTGGTGCAGTTCTAAACAAAGCGTTGTGGCGGGATCTACATGTGAAGCGGAGTACATAGCTGCTTCGGAAGCAGTAAATGAAGGAGTATGGATGAAGGAGTTCATATCCGATCTAGGTGTCATACCTAGTGCATCGGGTCCAATGAAAATCTTTTGTGACAATACTGTTGCAATTGCCTTGGCGAAGGAATCCAGATTTCACAAGAGAACCAAACACATCAAGAGACGCTTCAATTCCATCCGGGATTTAGTCTAGGTGGGAGACATAGAAATTTGCAAAATACATACGGATCTGAATGTTGCAGACCCATTGACTAAGCCTCTTCCACGAGCAAAACATGATCAGCACCAAGGCTCCATGGGTGTTAGAATCATTACTGTGTAATCTAGATTATTGACTCTAGTGCAAGTGGGAGATTGAAGGAAATATGCCCTAGATGCAATAATAAAGTTATTGTTTATTTCCTTATATCATGATAAATGTTTATTATTCATGCTAGAATTGTATTAACCGGAAACATAATACATGTGTGAATACATAGACAAACAGATTGCCACTAGTATGCCTCTACTTGACTAGCTCGTTGATCAAAGATGGTTATGTTTCCTCACTGTAACACCCCCAGTGTCATGCTACAGTAATCCCCTGTTGATGGTGCCATGTCATCACACTACTGTTGCTAATTTTCACTTCATCCAAATCACAATTCAAATTCAAATCCAATCTGAAGTCAAAAATCCATATTTGTCTGACATAAAAACTAAAATGTTCATCATGTGGCAAATAATCATTTGTTAATATTGGTGGTGAACCAACTTTTTGCAAGGTGTTTAAATGGCCTAAACCAATTAAAGCAGTGGCTAAAACAATAGATTAAATGGCTTTTTTAATTTATAAAAATTTCAAACTATTTCAAAAGCCTCACAACCTTGTTATGGCAGTGCTAACTATTGCAATGTAATTATGTGGCCAAGTCCCACATTTTACAAAATCCTTTTGGCACCCCAAATGTTACCATGCTTTTTCTGTAAAAGAAAAGAGCAAAAGTAAAAAAAGAAAAGGAAAAACACCCCCCTGACCCCCCTGGGCCTTAGTCATCTGGGCGGCCCAACCCAGCGGCCCACCTCCCCCGGTAGCCTCCCTCCTTTCTGTTCACCCGACCCAGCGACCGCGCTCGCCGGTCGCCACCGAACCCTGTTGCCGTCCCCGCCAGGGAAGGGATAAGGGAAACGTCCCCTCAACCCCGCAGGCTCCCCGCACCCACTCACTCTCCCTCGACGCCACCCTCTCCCCTCTCTCCCTCTGGCCTCGCCCCCTTCTCCAGATTCGCCTCGCCCCGACGCACTGTCGCCGCCGCGTTGCTGCGCCACCGCGGCCACCATGCCCTCCTCGCCGCCCCGATGTGCCCGCGAGCGCCATGACTGTCTTCTGCTTCGTCTGCACCGACGACCTCAAGGCGGGAGCCACCCCAGCGCCGGATCCCCTTCGTCTTCCTCCTCGACGGCCATCGCGCGACCTGGCCATCGATTCCAGATGCTCCGCGCCTCCCCGAGCACACTGCCACTTCCCTACGGCTCCCGGTGAGCCACCACGTCTCTTCCCTCGCTCCCCCGCACGGATCCATCACCGTAGCCGCTGTTGCCATCGCCACCCGAAGCCCACTCCGCAACGGAGCTCGTCATCGTCGTCATCGTCGACGTCGTGCTCACCCGACCTCGCCACCGTGCGCTGGGACTCGCCAGGACCCCGTAGAGCCTCCCCAGTAGTCCTGTCGTGTCCTCTAGCCGCAGTTCGCGTGAGGGCCGAACTCCGGCGTCCGCTCCGCCGCTCGCCGCCGTAGCTTCCCGCCGTTTACGGCCGCACTGCTCCCGTAGATGGTTGCGGCGTTGAACGCTCGTTCGAATGAGCCTAAGCACGCCCCGAACGGAGCGCCGTAGCGTTTTTCCGGCCAAGTCCGGCGAGCTTCGCCGCGTTTTTGGTCGCCAGAGTTGTCTCCGGCGACGCGTCCGACGTGGCGCCAGCGTGGCCGTGGGCCCCACGCGCGGGGCTGCTGACCGCTGGGCCCCACGGGCCCAGTTGACCAAGTCAACTGCCCACTGGCAGCTTTGGCTCGCTGACATGTGGGTCCCGCGAGTAAAATGTTTTCTTAAAATAAATAAACAATTAATTAAAATGTTAGTTAAATTAGTTAGTTAATTAGTACTAACTAGTCACTCACTGCTGGGGCCCACGCCCCCTAACTAACCCTGTTAGTTTAGTTAAGCCTCTGTTAGACAAAGAGGCTGATAGGTGGCTCCCACCTGTCAGTTTGACTGGTCAGCAGAGCTGACGCAGTGCTGACGTCACCGCTGATGCAATAAACCTTTTCTGCTTTTAAAATAATTCTGAAATTGGTTTAAACTTTGAAAATCTGTAACTTTTAAACCGTAGCTCGGATGAAAATGTTTTCTATATGAAAATTGCTCAGAAAAATCCAACGAATCCGAATACGCTACCCGTTCATCTGTCACATGCCCCTAGCATGCTTAACTTGGAACTTTCCCCCTCTTTTCCTTTGTTCGGAATCTGCCTAACGCCGGGAATCCATCCTCGGATGTTTATCCCCTCCGTCTGCAACGTGTAGTACTATGTTAGGGCAACCCTAGCTCTGCCCGTCATCATGTTATGCCTTGTGATGCATTGATTGCTCTGTATTTACTGTTTCTTCCCCCTCTTCTCTCCGGTAGACCCCGAGACTTATGATGCCGCTGTGATCGACTACATCACCGATGACCCCTCCTTCTTGTCTGGGCAACCAGGCAAGCAAACCCCCCTTGAGCATTCCGATATCGCCCATTTCTTTCCCTCTCATGCTTGCATTAGAACTGCTACTACTTTCTGTATGATCCTACACTGATGCATAGCCTATTATTGTTACCTGATTTCATACCTTACCTACTTATCCTAAACTGCTTAGTATAGGTTGGTTAGTGATCCACCAGTGACCCCCACCTTGTCCCAGTTGCCTCGCTTTATGTTCGATGACTCGATCAATGTGATCGACGTCCAGGCCCCGACACCGCACATCACTCCCCTAGTTGTACGACACTACAGAGTTACTATCGAGTGCCGTGGGTGAACCCCATACATCACTCCTGATGAGATCTCTGTAGTGTAGCTATATGGTCGAGGTCATCGAGGGTGATTTCCTCCTTAACCACTTCTGTTACCGCTCTGTCGTGCAACCCCTCAAGTGTGAACCTCGAGGGTGGATCCTCTTACGTTCACCTTGATGATAACATCGAGTGGGATTCACCGGGGGTGATTCCTCGCGTTTTCCCCTTGGTGTTAGACACACAGTTACTATGGTTACTATGACTTTACACTGAGCCATGTTACTAAAGACGGGTCGACCCTGAGGGGTACCCGCGCGAGCTTAATTGCGAGTGATGTGGAGTCGGGTTGACCTGGAAGGTGCCCGCGAGATACTTACGAGGCGTGGCCGGGCATTCTTAGCCCTTGCCGCAAGTACTCGAGATGGGGCGACAGGGTCACATCGATCGTGAGTCTCTGCTCGTTACCGCGCGTTCCTAATCCACTACGATTTGGATATTTGATCCGAGGGGCCTCTAGCCTGATAGCACTAACCATCACGTGGGCATAGTATGGGCATTCTACGTCGTATGAATCAGCCGAAGCTTAATAGATGTCAGCGACTGAGCGGCGCGCGCCAGGTTGGACTGGAAAGCACCTACCTTGTTGAAGGAGTTAGCTAGGTCTGCTCACCGGTCGCGTACGCAACGTGCAGGAGTTCCCGGGGAGATGGCCCATGACCCCTAGGGGCATAGGTTTAGTTCGGCGTGCTGGCCTCTCTATTAAGCCTAGGTCGGGTTGCGGCGTATTGTTTGGCCGAGGCCGGGCATGACCCAGGAAAGTGTGTCCGTCCAGAGTTAATCGAGCGTGGTGGGTAAGTTGGTGCACCCCTGTAGGGAAGAAAACATCTATCGATAGCATGTCCTATGGTAACGGACACTTGGAGTTGTATCCCGATCGATACAACTAGAACTGGATACCTGAGATGAGAAATGGATATGAGAAATGGATATGAGAAATGGAGATGAGAACTGGATAGTATGGCTCTGGGATTGCTTTCTCGCAGGGAGTCAAGAAAGGATCTCTGGCCGAGGTTGATAACACTACTACTACTTTACTTTATGCTACTCTACTCCCTCCTGTTGCTGCAAGATGATGGTTTCCAGAAGATGCTAGTCTTCGATAGGCTAGGCTTTCCCCTTCCCTTCTGGCATTCTGCAGTTTAGTCCACAGATACAACTCATTCCTTTGATACAGATGCATACTTAGTTTAGATATGATGTAAGTCTTGCGAGTACTTTGGATGAGTACTCACGGTTGCTTTGCTACTTCTTTTCCCCCCATACCGGATTGTTGCGACCAGATGACGGATCCCAGGAGCCAGACGATGCCACTGATGACTACTACTACCCGAAGGATGCCTACTACTACGTGAAGACCGCAGACGACTAGGAGTAGTTAGGAGGCTCCCAGGCAGGAGGCCTTGCCTTTTTTATTGATGTTGCCTTTGTGCTAGCCTTCTTAAGGCAAACTTGTTTAACTTATGTCTGTACTCAGATATTGTTGCCTTCGCTGACTCTTGTGTTTTCGAGCTTATGTATTCGAGCCCTCAAGGCCCCTGGCTTGTAATATAAAGCTTGTATTATTTTAATTTGCGTCTAGAGTTGTGTTGTGATATCTTCCTGTGAGTCCTTAATCTTGATCATACACATTTGCGTGTATGATTAGTGTATGATTGAATCGAGGACGTCACAAGTTGGTATCAGAGCCGACTGCCTGTAGGTAGACCCCTTTCCAACTCCTTGGCCGAAGTCGAGTCTAGTCACTACAAAACTTTTACTAACATTGGTTGTGTGTCTTACGGGCCCACGTCGCCATATGGGTGGTATTACGATCTTTTATTCCTCGTCTATACTCTGGGGGACTCTGATCTCTCTTCTATTCGGGTTAAAATGGTTTTACTAACTCTAACATTAGGATCTCGTGATCACATCCGCCCAGAGAGCCCCTTATTACAGATGATCACCTGCTGCACCAGAAGATTCCGAAGATACTCTACGTTGTTCTCTCGAGACTTTGTGCCATCGCTTTTGTGATTTCATTTCATCGATAAACCCCCCTATTGATAACAATGTACACTTTCCATTCATACAATCATTCCCCGTTGATCTTGTTGTTACAAGATACCCTGTAATACTTTCAGATATTTCGAGAATCCATTGTGCCTTCTGCGATGCAGCTCCTTCGCATGAATACGTGTACGAATAATTTTAGGCAATTACCGTGGATTTGTTCATCCCCAGTTGTTCATGTGTTTCACAAAAGTCTTTGAAATACCATTCGATCTTCCGAAAATCCTCAGCAGCCTATTGTTGTGAGATTCTTGCTTGCTTGCATTATTGTTCATCCCATAAGTATAGTAATCTTATTGGCATCATTTGACACTATCATTTTGAGTCCTTTGATGCAACATGTTGCAGATGCTTGCAATCCTTAGTCAAAACTAGAATTCATCCTTTTGGCTCAGACGTCACTCCGGACATGAGCTGGTTCTCGGCAAATCAAACCTTGATTGATTGTCAATATAAGTCTATTTAACTTACTTATCTTTTGAGCAGAGCCTCTGCTTTTGATCCCCCCCCCCCCGGATATGGGAATCATAATTTCTTTGTATTTAAACTTTGAAATTATTCAGATGTCCCTATAATCTGATGCATTTGCATTATTTCTTCTTCTGGTTGAACATCGACACTCACATCAGATTCCTCGCGATCTGCCAAATCCTTTGTTGGATTTTATCTGACAACGTTCCTCATATTCAATCACTTTGGAAGTTCTTTCCCTGATACATAATGACATTGGTAAATCCTATTCTCTGATTTGGCCAACCATGCTCTGCTTTCGAGCTGGTGATAATTACTCTCGAAGCTTGTGGTATATGTTCCTAAGATGCCCGATGGGTTGAACCTATGCCTTCCCTAATTAGTGGGAACTCGAAAGTTATGCGGGTTATACTCTACTGGATTTTTGTCAGATAAAATTTCAATACTACAGCTTCATCAAGAGCGAGAAGTAAAATGAAAGGTTATGCATTGTAGAAGTGGGAGTCGACCCTGAACCTTTGTGTTCATGCCCACGGACACGATCTGGAACTTATCATGAAAGCTTCTTGCAAGGATATTTAATCATTTGCGTAATTCTTCCGGTATCGTAAATTGAATCCCTTGCAGTTATGGTCCCGACCATATTTCCTCCTTGATCCCATTTAATGGGTAAGTTAAAATTACTTATCCTCTGCAAAAAAAAATCCCCTGTCCAACCTCTACTCCGATTTACCTTCTGGCATTACACCTAGTACTTGATACTGGGAAGCTTTATACTCCATCACATCATTCCTAGCCTGATCGGCTATATGTTTGTCATGTCAACTTTTTAACTGTGCTACCTGGTCCTTATGCCCGGAGCAACTTCCGATGATGAGCTAAGATTACGTCGATCTTCCTCATCTTATCATTTCACCTCGAACAACAATCTTGACTTTGAGCTTGTGTCAAATCCGTGGTTCTCATAGCCCTTCACTTCTTCCTTCCTTTTCTGCTCGGTGACATCTTCATGAAATCTCTCGACAAATGTGTCGTGATCATCATCAACATTCTGAGCTTTTCCAGGATATCAATCGAATTCATGGTGAGAAATACAATCCCCCCTCGATGATTTATGTTATCATCATAACATTCTTGCCTGCCCCAACACAAACTTGTTCATATAATTTCGGAAATACATCCTTTTGGCATGTCGATGGATTGTGGCTGAGCCCGTCGGCCACACCCTCATATTTTCCCCGCTAAATTGTATGACTTATTTTCTAAGTTGTTTCCGATGGATCCTTGGTGTATCCAAAGTCCGACCTTGCTTGAAGACCATGTCAATGCTATCTCGAAGCTTGTCTGTGGTACTCCGATTTTCAACGAGCCCAATGCTAAATGTTTCCTTCTCAATTACCCAAACACCACTTTATGGGTAACGTCATGAAATTCCTCTCCCCTTACCTAAGTGGTTTTCTACCTTCTATCCGGTATTGGATATCATACTCTGCTTGTTCTTGGGAAGGATATACCCCTGAAATATGTGTTTAAGCACATTTTCCTTTCCATTGTTCTATTTAATCTGATAATCACATTTTCCTTTCCATTGTTCTGTTTAACCTTCTTGAGATTTATATGACCTAAGAAGTAATACGTCACTATTTTTATAAACACCTCGATGTACTACTTGGTCAAAATACGCCTGTTACTATTGATGGTGGCATTCCGGTAGCCACCGATGGACGAGAACTTTGCCTATTGGTCTGCCTCGTTCAACGAGCAGGAAAATGGTTCTCTTTGTCCCTCACCCTTGGTACCAACGTTGTTGCCGACATAACTGACAGGCTACCCTATGACATGCCTTGCTATCATAATCGTTCAAGATGTCAACACTCTTCCTACTTTTAACCCACATGGTGGGCCCATAACCCACAGTTCCACAGGATCGAAACCTGACTCTCCTATACCCCCTGTTTCTAAGGTTATTCCTCCCGCTTGGCTTCGTATCATGTCACGAGACACCTTCCGAGAGATGATCTATTCCTGATGCTCTGAACCCCTTTCTCACACTCTGTTCAGGTATCGATCGTTTGTCCATTCGCTTGAAACTTCCTATTGTACCTTCATATTTTGTTCTCGATGTTTTATTAAGTTTCAACTCGAGGGATACTTCTGCCACATTCCCTGAATTGTTCATCTTATAATTAACCCTATAAGGGTCAGTTCTCCCGAAGTTACTCTTTACTTCCCCACTTAAATCTCGGGACGAGATTTCTTGTAGTGGAGGAGATTTTTAACACCCCCAGTGTCATGCTACAGTAATCCCCTGTTGATGGTGCCATGTCATCACACTACTGTTGCTAATCTTCACTTCATCCAAATCACAATTCAAATTCAAATCCAATCTGAAGTCAAAAATCCATATTTGTCTCACATGAAAACTAAAATGTTCATCATGTGGCAAATAATCATTTGTTAATATTGGTGGTGAACCAACTTTTTGCAAGGTGTTTAAATGGCCTAAACCAATTAAAGCAGTGGCTAAAACAATAGATTAAATGGCTTTTTTAATTTATAAAAATTTCAAACTATTTCAAAAGCCTCACAACCTTGTTATGGCAGTGCTAACTATTGCAATGTAATTATGTGGCCAAGTCCCACATTTTACAAAATCCTTTTGGCACCCCAAATATTACCATGCTTTTTCTATAAAAAGAAAAGAGCAAAAGTAAAAAAAAGAAAAGGAAAAACACCCCCTGACCCCCCCCCCCGGGCCTTACTCATCTGGGTGGCCCAACCCAGCGGCCCACCTCCCCCGGTAGCCTCCCTCCTTTCTATTCACCCGACCGAGCGACCGCGCTCGCCGGTCGCCACCGAACCCTGTCGCCGTCCCCGCCAGGGAAGGGATAAGGGAAACGTCCCCTCAACCCCGCGGGCTCCCCGCACCCACTCACTCTCCCTCGACGCCCCCCTCTCCCCTCTCTCCCTCTGGCCTCGCCCCTTCTCCAGATTTTCCTCACCCCGACGCACTGTCGCCGCCGCGTTGCTGCAACACCGCGGCCACCATGCCCTCCTCGCCGCCCCGATGTGCCCGCGAGTGCCATGACCGTCTTCTGCTTCGTCTGCACCGATGATCTCAAGGCGGGAGCCACCCCAGCGTCGGATCCCCTTCGTCTTCCTCCTCGACGGCCACCGCGCGACCTCGCCGTCGATTTCGGATGATCCGCGCCTCCCCGAGCACACTGCCACTTCCCTACGGCTCCCGGTGAGCCACCACGTCTCTTCCCTCGCTCCCGCGCATGGATCCATCACTGTAGCCACTGTTGCCATCGCCGCCCGAAGCCCACTCCGCAACGGAGCTCGTCATCGTCGTCCTCGTCAACGTTGTGCTCACCCGACCTCGCCACCGTGCTCTGGGACTCGCCAGGACCCCGTAGAGCCTTCCCAGTAGTCCTGTCGTGCCCTCTAGCCGCAATTCACGTGAGGACCGAACTCCGGCGTCCGCTCCGCCACTCGCCGCCGTAGCTTCCCGCCGTTTACGGCCGCACTGCTCCCGTAGATGGTTGCGGCGTTGAACGCTCGTTCGAATGAGCCTAAGCACGCCCCGAACGGAGCGCCATAGCATTTTTCCAGCCAAGTCCGGCGAGCTTCGCCGCGTTTTTGGTCGCCGAAGTTGTCTCCGGCGACGCGTCCGACATGGCGCCAGCGTGGCCGTGGGCCCCACGT
Organism: Triticum aestivum; assembly: GCF_018294505.1. NCBI lineage: Eukaryota > Viridiplantae > Streptophyta > Magnoliopsida > Poales > Poaceae > Triticum > Triticum aestivum. The sequence continues at coordinate 316,202,976 of NC_057794.1, read as the reverse complement.
GCGGGGCCGCTGACCGCTGGGCCCCACGCGCCCAGTTGACCAAGTCAACTGCCCACGTGGCAGCTCTGGCTCGCTGACATGTGGGTCCCGTGAGTAAAACGTTTTCTTAAAATAAATAAAATGATTAATTAAAACATTAGTTAAATTAGTTAATTAGTACTAACTAGTTACTGACTGCCGAGGCCCACGCCCCCTAACTAACCCTATTAGTTTAGTTAAGCCTCTGTTAGACAGAGAGGCTGACAGGTGGGTCCCACCTGTCAGTTTGACTGGTCAGCAGAGCTGACGCAGTGCTGACATCACCGCTGACGCAATAAACCTTTTCTGCTTTTAAAATAATTCAGAAATTGGTTTAAACTTCGAAAATCTGTAACTTTTAAACCATAGCTCGGATGAAAATGTTTTCTATATGAAAGTTGCTCAGAAAAATCCAATGAAACCAAATGCGCTGCCCGTTCATCTGTCACATGCCCCTAGCATGCTGAACTTGGAACTTTCCCCCTCTTTTCCTTTGTCCGGAATCCGCCTAACGCCGGGAATCCATCCTTGGATGTTTATCCCCTCCGTCTGCAACGTGTAGTACTACGTTAGGGAAACCCTAGCTCTGCCCGTCGTCATGTTATGCCTTGTGATGCATTGATTGCTCTGTATTTACTGTTTCTTCCCCCTCTTCTCTCCGGTAGACCCCGAGACTTATGATGCCGATGTGATCGACTACATCATCGACGACCCCTCCTTCTTGTCTGAGCAACCAGGCAAGAAAACCCCCCTTGAGCATTCCGATATCGCCCATTTCTTTCCCTCCCATGCTTGCATTAGAACTGCTACTGCTTTCTGTATGATCCTACTCTGATGCATAGCCTATTGTTGTTACCTGATTTCATACCTTACCTGCTTATCCTAAACTGCTTAGTATAGGTTGGTTAGTGATCCATCAGTGATCCCCACCTTGTCCTAGTTGCCTCGCTTTATGTTCGATGACTCGATCAACGTGATCGACGTCCAGGCCCCGACACCACACATCACTCCCCTAGTTGTACGACACTACAGAGTTACTATCGAGTGCCGAGGGTGAACCTCATACATCACTCCTGATGAGATCTCTGTAGTGTAGCTATACGGTCGAGGTCATCGAGGGTGATTTCCTCCTTAACCACTTCCATTACCGCTCTGTCGTGCAACCCCTCAAGTGTGAACCTCGAGGGTGGATCCTCTTACGTTCACCTTGATGATAACATCCAGTGGGATTCACTGGGGGTGATTCCTCGGGTTTTCCCCTTGGTGTTAGACACACAGTTACTATGGTTACTATGACTTTACACTGAGCCATGTTACTAAAGACGGGTCGACCCTGAGGGGTACCCGTGTGAGCTTAATTGCGAGTGATGTGGAGTCGGGTTAACCTGGAAGGTGCCCGCAAGATACTTACGAGGCATGGCCGGGCATTCTTAGCCCTTGCCGCAAGTACTCGAGACGGGGCGACGGGGTCACATCGATCGTGAGTCTCTGCTCGTTACCGCTCGTTCCTAATCCATTACGATTTGGTTATTTGATCTGAGGGGCCTCTGGCCTGATAGCACTAACCATCACATGGGCATAGTATGGGCGTTCTGTGTTGTATGCATCAGCAGAAGCTTAATAGACGTTAGCGACTGAGCGGTGCACGCCGGGTTGCACTGGAAAGCACCTACCTTGTTGAAGGAGGTAGCTAGGTCTGCTCACCGGCCGCGTACGCAACGTGCACGAGTTCCTGGGGAGATGGCCCATGACCCCTGGGGGCATAGGTTTAGTCTGGCGTGCTGGCCTCTCTATTAAGCCTAGGTCGGGTTGCGGCGTATTGTTTGGCCGAGGCCGGGCATGACCCAGGAAAGTGTGTCCGGCCAGAGTTAATCGAGCGTGGTGGGTAAGTTGGTGCACCCCTGCAGGGAAGAAAACATCTATCGATAGCCTGTCCTACGGTAACGGACACTTGGAGTTGTATCCCGATTGATACAACTAGAACTGGATACCTGATATGAGAAATGGATATGAGAAATGGAGATGAGAACTGGATAGTATGGCTCTGGGATTGCTTTCTCGCAGGGAGTCAAGAAAGGATCTCTGGCCGAGGTTGATAACACTACTACTACTTTACTTTATGCTACTCTACTCCCTCCTGTTGCTGCAAGATGATGGTTTCCAGAAGATGCTAGTCTTCGATAGGCTAGGCTTTCCCCTTCCCTTCTGGCATTCTGCAGTTTAGTCCACAGATACAACCCATTCCTTTGATATAGATGCATACTTAGCTTAGATCTGATGTAAGTCTTGCGAGTACTTTGGATAAGTACTCACGGTTGCTTTGCTACTTCTTTTCCCCCCATACCGGATTGTTGCGACCAGATGACGGATCCCAGGAGCCAGATGACGCCACTGATGACTACTACTACCCGAAGGATGCCTACTACTACGTGAAGACCGCAGACGACTAGGAGTAGTTAGGAGGCTCCCAGGCAGGAGGCCTTGCCTTTTCGATCGATGTTGCCTTTGTGCTAGCCTTCTTATGGCAAACTTGTTTAACTTATGTCTGTACTCAGATATTGTTGCTTCCGCTGACTCTTGTGTTTTCGAGCTTATGTATTCGAGCCCTCGAGGCCCCTGGCTTGTAATATAAAGCTTGTATTATTTTAATTTGTGTCTAGAGTTGTGTTGTGATATCTTCCCGTGAGTCCTTAATCTTGATCGTACACATTTGCGTGTATGATTAGTGTATGATTGAATCGAGGACGTCACACTAACCATAGACATGAGTTGTCATTTGATTAACGGGGTCACATCATTAGGAGAATGATGTGATTGACATGACCCATTCCCTTAGCTTAGCACACGATCGTTTAGTATTCTGCTATTGCTTTCTTCATGACTTATACATGTTCCTATGACTATGAGATTATGCAACTCCCGTTTACCGGAGGAACACTTTGTGTGCTATCAAACGTCACAATGTAACTGGGTGATTATAAAGGTGCTCTACAGGTGTCTCCAAAGGTACTTGTTGGGTTGGTGTATTTCGAGATTAGGATTTGTCACTCCGATTGTCGGAGAGGTATCTCTGGGCCCTCTCAGTAATGCACATCACTTAAGCCTTGCAAGGATTGCAACTAATGAGTTAGTTGCGGGATGATGTATTACGGAACGAGTAAAGAGACTTGTCGGTAACGAGATTGAACTAGGTATTGAGATACCGACGATCGAATCTCGGGCAAGTAACATACCGATGACAAAGGGAACAACGTATGTTGTTGTGCGGTTTGACCGATAAAGATCTTCGTAGAATATGTGGGAGCCAATATGAGCATCCAGGTTCCGCTATTGGTTATTGACCGGAGACGTGTCTCGGTCATGTCTACATAGTTCTCGAACCCGTAGGATCCGCACGCTTAATGTTACGATGACAGTTATATCATGAGTTTATATATTTTTTGATGTACCGAAGGTTGTTCGGAGTCACGGATGTGATCAAGGACATGACGAAGAGTCTCGAAATGGTCGAGACATGAAGATTGATATATTGGAAGCCTGTGTTTGGATGTCGGAAGTGTTCCGGGTGAAATTGGGATTTTACCGGAGTACCGGGAGGTTACCGGAACCCCCCGGGAGCTTAATGGGCCTATATGGGCCTTAGTGGAAATAAAGGGAAGCAAGGGGAGTGTGGGGCGCCCCCCCCCCACCAAGGCCCAAACCGAATTGGTTTAGGGCAAGGGGGCCGGCCCCCTCTTTCCTTCTTCTCCTCTCTCTTTCCTTCTCCCGAATCCTATTCCAACTAGGAAAGGGGGGAGTCCTACTCCCGGTGGGAGTAGGACTCCTTCTGGCGCGCCCTCTCCCTGGCCGGCCGCACCCCCCCCCCCCCTTGCTCCTTTATATACGGGAGCATGGGCACCCCATAGACACAATAATTCACCTGTTTGATCTTTTAGCCGTGTGCGGTGCCCCCCTCCACCATAATCCACCTCGATAATACTGTAGCGGTGCTTAGGCGAAGCCCTGCGTCGGTAGAACATCAACATCGTCACCACGCCGCCGTGCTGACGAAACTCTCCCTCAACACTTGGCTGGATCGGAGTTGGAGGGACATCATCGGGCTGAACGTGTGCTGAACTCGGAGGTGTCGTACGTTCGGTACTTGACCGGTCGGATCGTGAAGACGTACGACTACATCAACCGCATTGTGCTAGCGCTTCCGCTTTCGGTCTATGAGGGTACGTGGACAACACTCTCCCCTCTCGTTGCTATGCATCACCATGATCTTGCGTGTGCGTAGGAAATTTTTGAAATTACTACGTTCCCCAACAGAGCCTGCACTCATACACGCCCAGACATATGAGGAGAAATGAGTTCAACTTTAGAGATGACCTTAATCATTGTTTTGAATTTATATGCATTATGACCCGTAGCAAAACGTTCTACTAGTCTACTTTTAAAATAGGCCTGGTGCTTAGGCAAAATAGGTTTAGCTTTACAAGCACCTTGCGTCGTACATGATCTCGATGGGGGGAGCTAGCGAGCGTGGTGAACGTTGTGTGTTGCTGTGTGAATGCGTCGTAGGCATTGCTTTATGTCAATCTCTATCTTTTTTGCGGGTAAAACTTGTATTACTCACATCACATAGGATTACAGTCAATGTTGTTCTACTCAGTGGCTTCAAGCGGCCCAGAGCTCAGCCAGTTCATAGTCCTACCTTCTAAACGAGCAAAACTCGCCAAAGAGTTACTAACTCTATTCTAAGTCAGACTAATGTGAGTAATACTAGTTCTACGAAGACTCAAGAGGTACTTTATCTCCTTCACAAAAGAAGAGTAAAGTGATCTATCAATCTCATGACCTTGTATCATCTTGACACCTACTATAGACTCCAATTCAATAACCACCAGCAGGTCAGTGCGTGATAATGCCAAGGACAAGCCTTCCATACACACACCTAATTCGGCTTCGAGGGCATCCCGGCAAGAGAAAAGTTGCATGCATGAAGAAAAAATGATCGTCCCAGTTTCATCGCGCAACACCATGCCCGATCCGGCTCTATCATCTAGTGAGGAGCCGTCACAGTTCAATTTGGTCCAACCTTGTGGCGAAGGAGTCCACTTCAAGGGTGCAGAATCAGCTTCCAGATTATGTTGCTTGGGGGGAGACTATACAGAAACAATGTCCGCCTTACCTTTTTAGTGGGGCTATGGATTAGGGCGATCTTAGGATTTTATTTAGATCCACAATGGTTTTCTCTAAATGTACAATGACACTTTTACAAATACACAATAAACAATTTTCAAATACATCTATACCAATATAAAAAGACATAAATAGGTCATATCCTAATCTCGGTCATCCAATCATGATAATCTAACGACTTAAATATCATGCATTCAATATCCTATCTAATATCATCGTGCAATTAATATTCTACCAAAATATCAACGTACATTGCACGCACGCATTTACTAGTGACAAAAAAGGTGCAAGAGGATAAATTTAAATATATGATATATTTTTTCTAATACATGATGAATAAACCAACAAGAACCAGGAAAGATTTAAAAAGTAAGAAAAATAGGAACAACCAAAAAATTAGAGAAAAAATAAAACCATTGAACATAGTTGCCAAGTTAAGCCGAACGGAAAGCCGGTGGGTAGAAAGAACACACAAAACACAGGAGAAAACTGCCCCCTGCCCTATGCTACTGAGCCGGCACAGATTGAATCCCCATTCTGAAGCCCGGAGTGTGGTTGTTCTTCTTTCTTTTAATTCGGTAAGTATCCCTAAAAAACAAATCAGCAAGTTTTATTCTTTTTTTCTTTTGTCATTTTCTTTCTCATTTTTATTTTTTTAAATACAAGTTGGACTTTTTAAATACACATTGTACATTTTTTTATACACGTGGAACCTTTTTCTAATATACGTTGAATATTTTTCAAATCCATGATCAATGTTTTTTTCCAACACATGTTGGAGCATTTTTGTTGTTATAACAATTTTCAATTAAAAGTTGTAAAAATTGGATACACGTTAAACGTTTGTTAAACACATGTGAAATATTTTTCAGATATACGTTGAACATTTTACGAGTACACATGTTAAAAGAATGATAAATGCCATGAGCAATTTCTAAAAATGCGCAAAATTTAAGTGTTAGATCATTTTTAATTTCACGGTTGTTTTTTGAATGCTATGAAACGTTATTTAGGTTATGCAAGCAATTTTTGTACATTGTATCAAAAAAATTAAAACAATATTAACATTTTCTAATTCCTATGTAGGGATGGTAGTTTTACCCATGGGTACGGTTACCCCGTGGGTATCCTACCCAAAAACAATGGGTATGGACATGACTTGAAGAGATTTGTATCCACTGGTAATGGGTACCCATACCCACAAAATATATGGGTAGAGCATGGGTAAGATATTGCGCCCATAGGTAATCCAATGGATACCAAAAAAATTAATAAAGGAAGATTACTTTTTTGAATGATAGTAAACATTTTCTATAAATTACGTGAACATTGTTTTTACATTATATAATCACTTTTTTATAATGTCACAAATGTATTTACGAAAGGCATGATCATTCTCAAATGTCAAAGACATTTTCTTGAATGGTTTGAATAATTTTCAAAAATAACAAAGATATTTTTTACACTGCATGAACATTTTGTAAATGCGTGATGAATGTTTTTAGTAATTTAAGTAAATTATAATTTTGAAATATATGTACTTATTTTGAAATATAAACAAAAGAAAAACAGGAAGATAAGCGAAAGTTCGAATAAAAACGAGCAAATGAACGACGCAAACACAAGAAAACAGACGAACATTTTGTCTTGCTACAGTGACACCTGAGGTGAGAGGTCCTTTTGTCTTGCTACACGTAAGGCGAAGACACTAGAGCAACAAATTGAGAAGTACTCCTCGGGTCTCTTTTTCATTTTTCCTATTTATTTTCTACTTTCCTTTTATTGTTTTTTCAGTTTCTTTAACTTTTAATATTCTTATGTTTAATTTTCAAAATATATAGGTTCTTTTGACTGCATCATTTTTGTGTTTTTTAAAATATGTTTGTGAATTTCAAAATGGTTAAACATTTCCAGGAAAATTCTGCTCAAAAACTTTTGTTTACAAATTCAAATGTGTTCAAATGTCAAAAATATGTTCACAAATTCAAAAAAATATGCAAATTTAAAATCTGTTCGGGTTTTACAAAAAAAATGTTTCCAGTTGCAAATTTTGTTCACAAATTCAAAATATTTTATCCTTATTTAAATTTGTTCAAAAATTAAAAAAAATTCCCCCATGTTTTAAATTTATTCAGAAATTCAAAACTGGTTTGCCATTTACCAAAAGGGATAAAAATGATCATATTTAAAATATTCAGAGTTTTCCAGATTTTTTTTCAAAAAAACGCTGTTATTAATTCTTTTGCGACGTCTTCGTTGGCTAGCTTTTTTTTTTGACTCGGTTTGTTGGCTAGCAATACATGGCTCTCTGAGCGAGTGGTCGCGAGTTCAATTCCTGCAGACCGCACCGCATTCCTGTAGACCATTCGGGGACTCTCCCTGTGCGAAACGTGGACTGTTTGCTGCAATAAGCGGCAGATGTAGGCGTCAACTAGGAAGGCAACGCCTGAAAAGCAAGGGTAAATGAGCCAGCCCACTTTAGCACGTGTAGTTTTTGCTGTTTTGCTATTGTTTTTTAGTTGGATTTCGTTCAGAAATTTGGCTTTTTATGAGCTAAATATTTTTAAATTGTGTTAAAATAAAAATATTCAGTATGATATTTTTACTGATAATTATATATTAAGAATCAACATCTATCAGAAATCATTCGCCAGGTATTAAAAAAGGAAACACAAGTGAACAAAGAAAAGAAACAGAAAGAAAAAAACACAAAAAACTTGAGAAAAATCTACCAGGACGGAGAAGAATATAAAAATGAAGTCAGCGAACACATGTACCACGCTTCCTAACTAGGCTAGCCCACCTCGATTGGTTGTGACTGATCTCTCCTATCTGTTGCTCTTTGCGGCAGATTGGCGGACAAACGCACACGCGGGCACCCAACTGTCCGGGCCATTGGCACGCAGCAAAGCGAACTGGTGCTTGCAGTGAGTGAGAGAACCAAACAGGTATTGAAGTAGCATAGAGAACCAAACCGAGTGCTGTAGCGAGCTCAGCCAAGCTACTGTATCGACTGGAAAGAATTACTGTAGTGAATATATATCTTTTCATAAAGAGGACCATTTAATTTATTTTTTAAAATTCCAAGCATACTTTGAAAACTGGAAACATTTTTTAATTTGTGAACAAATATTGAAATAATAATAGTAATTTGATATTTTCAAACAGTTTTTGAAACCACAAACATTTTTGGCAATTGTCAAATATTTATTGAATTTGTGAAAAAAAATTGAAATAAAGGGAATATTTTTTGAACTTAGAAACAAATTTTGAAACTATGAACATTTTTTAAATTTCTGAATATTATTTGCATTTGTGAACGAAAGTATAAAAAAGGAGATTCGGGACAATTTTGTAACCATAGACATTTTTTCAAATTCTCAATCATGTTTTGAATTTCTGTACAAAACTTAAAAAAACGAATAATTTTGAAATGCCGAAGAATTTTATAAAACACAAACAATTTTTGTTAAATCCCGAACATTTTCTGAAAGCAGAATATTTTTTAAATTTTGTGAACAAATTTTGAAAACAGTAGCAGTTTTACCCTCAAACAGAAAAACCTAATATGTGAAGCGTAATACCATTCCGCTAATAATGGTACGGCAGCCGAGAGCTGGATGACAGAGTGCCGAGCCCGAAAACGACAGCTCCATATTGCACGATCCGGTTCACGGGTGCCAAGGACTAGGAGCGTGCCGGAAGCAAATCCATTCACGGGATGCGACCGCACAGTGGTATACACAAATGCTACAGGAGTAGCATTTGCTCAAGATCCAGAGCCCGACCGAGCAAGGATGGCACAAATTCTATGACGCGTCAGAACACAAGGAAAACATTCCCATCAAAAGAAAAAAGAACACAGGGATAACAAAGGCAGCCTGCAGAATTCATTCAAGGCCATCGTAACTTGGCCAGTAGAGAGATCTCCTCTTCTCTAGAAGCAACTCTAACAGGACGATCCAAACAGACGCACGTTTTGTCCGTTTTTTATTCATTTGAGTCGGCTAGACAGATGTGCGCGTCCGTATTTTAAAATGAGTCGGCTTGACCGCCCAACGAGGAAGCCGATCCAAATGTGCCGTCATGAAAAAAAATAACAAATTGCACGAAATAAACATAATTAAACATAAAGTGGTCGGTCAAACGCCCGTCAAAGTCCACCTAAATCTAATAAATATTAAAAAAAAACATTAAAAAAAGTCTGCGCCCGCCTGCTGCCGCCCGGCACGCTGCCCTAGACGTCGTCAGCCTTGCTCTTGCCCTTGCCGTCGACGCCGCCGTCGTCGGTGAGGTCGATGAAGACCGGAGCAGGGCCAGCCCACCCGAACGCCGCCTGGTACGCTGCCAGGGCAGCCTCCTCCGGCGTCTGCTTGGGCGGCGGCATTGCGGCAAGCCGCGCGCGCTCCTCCTCCTCCTCCTCGAGCCGGAGCGCCTCCGCGTTGCGTTGGAGCATGGCCTGCTCACTCACTCGCAGTACTGGCCCGTCCACAAGTAGGCCTCCTCCGGCCAAGTGGGTGGAGGCGGGGAGCGCTTACGCGTCGGCTCCGGCTCTGGCTCCGGCTTGGGCTAGACGGGCGGCGACGGTGGCGGTGGAGGCACGACGAGCGGGGTGTGGACGGAGTCCCCCGCCGCCGACAGGGCAAGGGCTTGCTTCAACCCATCCCAGTGTGTGTCCTCCTCGAGGCGGCTAGCCTCCAGCGCGTGCTGCATGGCCTCCTCGAGGGCGGCTTGGTACTCCGTCTCCGTCTTCATTTCCTTCGGCTCTACCTGCGGGGGCGGCGGAGGGAACGGCGGCGGGACGACGTCGACACCCGAGCGCCGTTGCTCCTCGTGTTCGAGGGCGAACCACGCCTCCCAGTTGGGGGGAGTCGGCGGCGTACTCTGGCAGCCGATGTTGCTCTGTGCGTGAGCTGCGCGCGACGCCTGCGCACCTTGTCGTCGTGCGCCCACTGGGTACGAGGAACCGCCGGCACTGGGATCCGCTACGGATCCAGATGCCAACGGTGCAGCAGCGTGACATCGGGGTACGGCAATGGCTGCCTGTACTCCCAGTGCCACCGCGCTTGGTGCACTGGGATATGCAGGCGCCGGCAACCAGGGCGAAAACGCGTAGCCGCCGGAGGAGGAGGGGGGAGGGGAGCACGGGAGGACGAGGCGCCGGGGGTGCCCTTGCCATTGCTGCTGCCGAAGAGGCCCATGGGCGCGCTAGGGTTTGTGGTCGCCGGCGAGGAAGCAAAGGGAGTGGTGGAGGGCCAGATGTGGTTGGGAGAAGTGAATGAGGCCGACCCCGCCGCACGCGTGGTTAAAAAAGGACGCTTCCACTGGCTGACGCATGGGCCCGATGTCGGTGGTCGTTGTAAATAAGACGACCGGTGGCGGTTGGGTGGTCGTGAGGTGGGGGCACGGCGGACGGCAAGGAGACGCGCGGCGAGTTCGCTTCACGTCCGCGTCAACTCATTTCAGGCGCAATTTTGGGCCGGAAATGGGTCGGCGCGGACACCGGACGGACACGATTTGAGTTTGGGTCGGTGCGTTGGGCCGCCACTTTTGTCCGCGCAGACCCAAACGGATGCGGGCGAACGAAATGGGTCGCCTCATTGGAGTTGCTCTAAGGTCCAGTCCAGGCCCTAGGAATATCACAAGCTGATCCGTCGTTCTATAAGGCATTTTTTTAAAAGAAAAGGAGGATATACTCCGGACTCTGCATCTTGAGAGATGCATGCAATCATTTTATTAATTATTTGCAGAAACCTTACAAAGTAACACATTAGTAAGCCTGAAGCCATCATCTTGGCAACACCTGTCACTACTCATATCCCGTTGATCAAGGGGTGCCAAATGTCCGAGCTGAATACCGAATAGAGAGAGTGAATTGCAGAAAATCACCACAATTGAGGCTTCGTTTGCGGAAAACCACTGGGTCACTAATTTTTTGTAAAGATCACCGCGGATTCGGTAAACTTGTTGCAAATAGCACTAATCGGGTGATTTGTTGCGTTTGTTCACTTTCTGACAAGTGGGGCTGGGCTGTAAGGAGCTGACTTGGCAAAAAAATTGCATACACACCCCTGAATCTAAAAAACAAACTCAATCAGATCCCTATGCACAAACTGCAAGGACCGAATCGACCAAACCCGCCGGGATGCCGCGCCCTGGCCGGAGCTGTCACGCGTGGGAGGAGGGAGGATGGTTCGCCGGGTGCTCGGCTGAGGGAGGTCGTCCCTTGCTGGCGCTCGTGGGCGGGATGGAGGATCGAAGGGGGGACGATTGAGGGTGGGATACCTGCCACCGGCGAACCTGCCGGGATCTCGAGCTCCCTCTCACCTTCGTCTCTGTGGATGGAAGGGTGACCGCGCCGGAGCCGGAGCCGCCATCGTCGCAAGGAAGAGCCTCTGACCCACCGGCGTGTGTGGATCCATGCTCCCAGCCCTCCTGCACCTCACCCCAACCAGATTCTGGCTGCTCCTCCGTCGGCTTCGTGCCCTTTTTGCTTGCCCCTGCCTCGACAGCATGCGGAGCCGCAGCGGCAACGGTGTTGTCTGGTTCGGTGAGCGTGATGGACGGCTATAGGAGGGCGTCGGGGGCCGACTTGGTGAACGACGGTGGCTGGCCAGCCGGACGACAACGGCAGTGTGCTGGCCGAGCTGGGCCCCGTGGCGGCTCCTCGCTGGGCACACTGGTGGGCTGGTGTAGCGACTAGACCTCAAACGGTCTGATCTCTGTGCTCCGGTGTCATTCCTGGATCAGTAATGCTGACACCACACAGTACTCGGAGGATTTATAGCAGAGTAGCAATCACACACTTATTACATCGAGTGTCTCAAAAGAGAACTTATTACAATAAATATGGCTTAAGCCCATCTAATAACGATAATAGTGGAAGGCTTGGAAGATAAGTGAGTCCATCAACTCCAACGGCATCACTGAGTATAGAACCACGACCTAAAAACTCCTTAATCGTCATCTGAAAAGTCTGCAACATTAACGTTGCAGCCCGAAACGGGTCAGCACATGGAATATGCTGGCAATGTAACACATAGAGAGTAATGGAATGAAATAGCTATACTATATGCATATTTGGCTGGTGGAAAGCTCTATGGTTACAGTTTTGCGTAAAGCCAATTTTTCCCTACTTTAAAGGAATAAATTTATTTAACTACCATGGTAGTTGTTAAACATTGAGAATGGTTGACAGCATTCTCAATCCCAATTAAGCATCATCATTAAACATAACCCAACAAAATTAATTTAGAGTAACATGTTGAGATTCACATGATAATCCAAGTACTAGATACTCAAGATGTCCATAACCGGGACACGGCTAACCATGATTAGTTTATTATACTCTGCAGAGGTTTGCGCATTTTTCCCCACAAGACTCGATCGCCTCCGTTTGGTTTCTCGCACTACAAGGTGTTTGAGAAGACAGATGACCGAGACATAGTCTTTCAGAAGCGCTAGCACCTTACGATCGGGTAGACCGTACCACCTACATCCCCTACATCTGCTAGTCTACCACTGTAAGAGTTCACACAACTTAGTCAACTATGCTAGAGCCCATAATAGTTTGTGGCTGCACACGGAAGTTTCTAGTATGAATAGTCTCATGATCCCTTTGAGTCTGGGTGGCGGTCCAAAAGAAAACAGGCAAGTCCTGGAATACCCAGGTGCCTCAATCCACCCAGATGTGTGTTTAAGTTGCCACCTTAGATAAACCATTAATTAACAATCTCACATCTGTCATGGATATCACTCACCCAATCCACGTCTACTAGCATAGCATGGCATAATAAGCAAACGTAGAAGTAAGTCCCAAAGGTTTGATAATAACAGGTAATAGGTACTACCTCAACTACTTTCCATCCCACAATTTAATTATATCCTAATCATGCAATGTGTGAGGATTGATCTAATGCAATAAAACTGGGTAGTAGAAAAAATATGATCAAAGTGTTACTTACCTTACTGATGATCCGGGAAACCTAACGATTCGAAGTAACAGGCGGCGCACTCCGGGTATTCTATCGCAGACAAACAAACAAGCATACAATAAGTACTCATCTAATGCACGGGTAAAACGCAAATAAGAGATCTAACCAGAAGGTTCAACTTAAGAACTCCGGTTGGCAAAAAGAATCAAATCGAACGAAGCAACGAAAGTCAAATGGCGAAAGAAAACAACTTCGTTCTAGTAATATGGATCTAAGGCAAATTTTACAGTAGCAAAATCTTGTTTAAGTTGGTTAAACGGATAGAGGGTTTCGAGACGAATCTCTACGCGCTTGAATCGCCTGATTCCGATAAACGAGCGAAAAGCTATACTAAAACGAAAATCGGATCAGGAATCGCGATCAGAAAAATCGCGGATTTAATCTGAGAAAAAGAAAAACGACGAACGCTCGCTAGAACGAACGAACGAACGCTCGCTATTTAAATAAACCGGAAAAACCGATCTATTTAAAAAAACCGAATCTAAAAAAAACGACGAAAACCGATTTTTTTTATAAAAACGTTGGCATGGAAGTCGAGGCTGCGGCGATGAACCTCGGCGGCGGCGGCGTCCGGCGACGGCGGCGCGGAGCGGCGGCGGCGGCGGCGACGGAAGCGGCGGCTGGGGCGGCGGCTAGGGCGGCGGCTGGGCTAGGGTTTCCCCGGGTGGGCTGCCCCGGCTTATAAAGGCCCCCCCTCGGGCCGGAGTCCTAGTCGGACACGGCCCGTAGGTCGGTTCATTTTTTTAATTATTCCGCTCGGAAGAAAAATAAAAAGAAATAATAAACGGACTCCAAAAATTTCGAAATAAATTTTCACGGGCTTCTAAAATCAAGCCGCACAAGGTGAACATTTATTTGGGACCTAAATGCAACTTTGAAAAACGCACATTTTTCCTAAATTCAAATAAAACACCGAAAAACTCCGAAATAAAATCTTATTTGATTTTATTATTAAATCCTCAATATTTCTTTATTTTGGGAAAGTCATTTTATTCCCTCTCTCATATTTTTGTAATAGAAATAATTGATGATAAAATAAATAAAATCAAATGATCCTATTCTCAAAATTTGAGAAAACTCAAATATGAAAATAACGAAATCCCCAACTCTCTCCGTGGGTCATTGAGTTGCGTAGAATTTCTAGGATCAACCAAAAGCAAAATAAAATATGATATGCATGATGATCTAATGTATAACATTCCAAATTGAAAATTTGGGATGTTACAAACCTACCCCCCCTTAAGATGAATCTCGCCCTCGAGATTCGGGTTGGCTAGAAAATAGGTGAGGGTGGTCTTTGAGCAAATCTTCCTCTCGCTCCCAGGTGGCTTCATCCTCTGAGTGGTGGCTCCACTGAACTTTGCAAAACTTGATAACCTTGCTGCGGGTAACTCGGCTGGCAAACTCGAGAATCTTAACTGGTTTCTCCTCGTAGGTCAACTCGTTATCCAATTGAATAGTTTCCAAATGCACTGTGTCTCTCAACGGTATGCCAGCCATCTTCGCATGACACTTCTTCAACTGAGAAACGTGGAACACATCATGAACTCCTGACAATCCTTCGGGCAATTCCAACTTGTAGGTCACTTCTCCCATACGCTCCAAAACTCAATATGGTCCTACAAATCGTGGTGCTAACTTCCCTTTAACTCCAAAACGCTTTGTTCTCCGAAGTGGAGATACTCGAAGATAAGCTCTATCTCTGACTTCGTAAATGGTCTCCTTGCATTTAGAATCTGCATAACTTTTCTGTCTGGACTGGGCTACCTTCAGCCTATCGCGAATCAACTTCACCTTCTGTTCAGACTCTTTAATCAAGTCAGGACCAAACAACTGGCGGTCTCCAACTTCGTCCCACGACAACGGTGTCCTGCACCTCCTTCCGTACAAAGCTTCGAAAGGGGCCATCTTCAAACTGGTTTGGTAACTGTTGTTGTAAGAGAACTCTACATATGGCAAATTATCGTCCCAACTAGATCCGTAATCTAGCGCACAAGCTCTCAGCATATCCTCCAAAATCTGATTGACTCTCTCGGTCTATCCATCTGTGTGTGGATGAAAAGTTGTACTGAATTCTAGCCTGGTTCCCAAAGTTTCGTGCAACTGCTTCCAGAACTTTGAGGTAAACTGGGTTCCTCTATCTGATACGATACTCCTTGGAACTCCAAGCAAACATACGATCCTGGTCATGTATATCTTTACCAACTTAGCACTGGTGTAAGTGGTCTTTACTGGGATGAAATGAGCTACTTTCGTCAATCGATCGACTACAACCCAAATCGAGTCATAGCCTGAATGAGTCCTCGGCAATCCCGTGATAAAATCCATGCCTAGCTTATCCCACTTCCATTCGGGTATCGGCAATGGTTGTAACAATCCTGCTGGCTTCTGGTGCTCTGCCTTTACTCTCTAACATACATCACAAACTGCTACATACTCCACAATATCCTTCTTCATTCTGGTCCACCAGAAAATATCCTTCAAATCCAAATACATCTTGGTATTTCCTGGGTGAATTGAATATGGTGAATCATGTGCCTCTTGCAAAATCAACTTCCTGATCTCCGGGTCATTGGGCACGTAAACGCGGTCTTCAAACCATAGGGTGTCGTGCTCATCCTCGCGAAATCCTTTAGCTTTTCCTTTGCTAAGTTTCTACTTTATAGCGGCAATCTCCTTGTCAGCTTTCTGAGCTTCTCTGATTCTATCCATCAAAGTTGACTGAATTTCCAATGCTGCTACATAGCCTCTCGGAACTATTTCCAAACATAGTTCACGAAGATTTTCTGCTAACTCCTTGGGTATTTCTCCCGTCATTAACGTATTGACATGGCTCTTACGGCTTAATGCGTCAGCTACTACATTAGCCTTTCCGGGGTGATAATGCAATTTTAGATCATAATCCTTGATAAGCTCCAACTATCTCCTTTGTCTGAGATTCAACTCCTTCTTGGTGAAAATGTACTTCAAACTCTTATGATCCGTGTACACCTCACAATGATTTCCAATGAGAAAATGTCTCCATGTTTTCAAAGCATGCACTACGGCTGCTAACTCCAAATCATGCGTAGCATAATTCAACTCATGAGGCTTCAGTTGTCTTGAGGCATATGAAACAACTCTCCCTTCCTGCATAAGCACTGCTCCAAGTCCTCGACGTGAAGCGTCGCAATACACCTCATAATCCTTGGTCTGGTCTGGCAAAATCAACACTGGTGAGGTAACCAAGCGTTTCTTCAACTCCTGGAAACTAGCCTCACATTCCTCTGTCCATATGAACTTGGTATCCTTCTTTAACAACTCAGTCATAGGCTTCGCAATCTTTGAGAAATTCTCAATAAATCTCCGGTAGTATCCTGCGAGTCCAAGAAAACTCCGGATCTCTCCAACTGTTGTTGGGGCTTCCCACTTGGTCATGGTTTCAACTTTAGCGGGATCTACTGCTATACATTCTCCAGATATAACGTGTCCGAGGAATCCTACTTCCTTCAACCAAAACTCACATTTGCTGAACTTGGCATATAATTGATGTTCTCTGAGCTTTCCAAGTACCAAACGCAAATGCTCCTTATGCTCCTCTTCATTCTTCGAATAAACCAGGATATCATCAATGAACACTACGACGAACTTATCCAAAAACTCTATAAACACTTTGTTCATCATGTTCATAAAATAGGCAGGTGCGTAGTCAGACCAAATGACATAACGGTATACTCATACAGCCCATACCTGGTAGTAAAAGCTGTCTTCGGAATATCCTGTTCTCGAATCTTCAACTGGTGGTATCCTGATCGCAGATCGATCTTGGAAAATACCTTAGCTCCTTGCAATCGATCAAACAGATCGTTGATCATTGGTAGTGGGTACTTGTTCTTGATCGTTACTTCATTCAATCCTCGATAATCAACAACCATCCTTAACGATCCATCCTTCTTCTCCACTAGAAGTACTGGCGATCCCCAAGGTGAAGAACTTGGGCGAATATATCCCTTATCCAGTAACTCCTTAATCTGCTTCTTAATTTCCACCAAATCCTTTGCTGGCATCCTATATGGTCTCTTTGATATTGGCCCTGTGCCTGGCAATAGCTCAATCAAAAACTCAATATCTCTATCCGGTGGCATGCCTGGCAACTCCTCTGGAAATACATCAGGGAAATCCCTTACCACTGGTACTTCCTCCTGCACAACTCCTGTTAAGCAATTTACTTGAGTCCTCTTTGGCACATGTCGGGATACATACTTGATCCTTCTCCCTTCTGGGGTGGTAAGCAAAATTGACTTACTAGCACATTCAATATTCCCTTCATACTTTGATAACCAATCCATGCCTAATATCACATCCAATCCTTGAGATTCCAATACTATTAGGTCTGAGGGAAAAACATAGTTACCAATCCTTAATGGTAACCGATCACACCATAGACTAGCCACATACTCTGCTCCGGGCGAGGTTACTAACATGGGTGACCTAAGGGCTTGGGTTGGTAGGTTATACTTATCCACAAATCCCCTTGAGATGTATGAATGCGATGCACCAGTATCAAAAAGAACGAGTGCAGTAAATGACTTAACCAAAAACTTACCTATTACTGCATCGGGCTGAGCTTCAACCTCCTCCACGCTAACGTGGTTCACCTGTCCCCTGTTGAAAGGGTTCGGCTTCTTCCCAGAACTTCCATTGCCATTTTGGCCTTCAGGACATTCATTGGCATAATGTCCGGTCTTCTGACACTTAAAACAAGTGACTTGGCTTAGGTCCTTCTTGGCTGGGGTTGATGGGTTGGTGCGATTCTGGTCGTTGCTTCCTCCATTGCCATTACCATTCTTGGTGCCATTGTGATTGTGTGAGCTACCTCCTCCATGGGTATGCTGAAAATGTCCTCCCGGTCTAGGGGTAAAACGTGGCTTCTGCTGAGCTCCTGAATTGTACTTTCCTTGTCCATACTTCCTCTTGCGGTTCTCAATTTGCTGTTGCTTCCCTTCAATCATAAGAGCACGATCTACCAACTCCTGGTAGTTGTTGAAGGTTGCTACCATCAACTGCATGCTCAACTCATCATTCAGTCCTTCCAGAAACTTCTCCTGCTTAGCTGCATCCGTAGCGACGTCATCTGGGGCATAACGTGCTAGCTTACTAAATTCCTCCACATACTGGCCAACTGTCCGTCCTCCTTGGCGCAAGTTGCGAAACTCACGCTTCTTCATGGCCATAGCTCCTGCTGAAACATGTGCAGTACGAAAAGCCTGCTGAAACTGGTCCCATGTGACAGTGTCGACAGGGAAAGTGGCTGTGAAATTCTCCCACCATGATGCTGCGGGTCCTTCTAGCTGATGTGCGGCAAACTTCACCTTCTCCGCATCTGTGCATCCTGCTGTGGTCAACTCCCTAGCTGTCTTGCGGAGCCAATCATCTGCTACTATCGGCTCGGTGCTACTGGAAAACACCGGCGGATTCAGCCTAAGAAAACGGGCTAAGTGGTCAACAGGTGGTGGTGGTGGTGGTGGGTTGTTGTTGTTGTTCCCCTGATTCTGATTCTGGACTAGCAACTGCATCAATGTGTTCTGCTGCTGGATCAACTGGGTGAGCTCCGGTGGAAAGGCAAATCCGGGGTCACGTCTCGGAGGCATCTGAGGGTTTAGAAAAGATGAGATATAAGAATAGAGGGGGTCTAAAGAGAAAACACTACCCATATGCACATGAGGCAAAAACAAACAATTCACTTCAATCAATCAAACAAAGGCATACAATCGATCTAATCTATCGCAAAAGTGCTCGGACTACTATATTTACATGGTGGACTACTACTACTGATGAGGTGGTCTACTAGAAATATTCTTCGGTTGCAGACTCCATGATATCTGCTCCAGCTTCATCAACATAGTCATCATCACTACTATCTGCTTCCGAGTCGGTGCCGTCGATGATGATGTAGTCTTCCGGGCTAATCTCCTGGGGTTCTTCGTCTTCATCTACTGGCGTAGGGCCTCCCATAAATATTCCAATCTTCTTGATCAGGTCGTCATTCTTCTCCACCAATACTTCAATTTCCTCTTCATAATCTTCACGTGTAGCCTTGAGTTCTTCCTCCAGTTCCTTGATTCTAGTCTTAGCCTTCTTCAGATCTATCATGTCGGCGCACATCTGGTTCTCCTGTCGTCGAATGTGCTGGTTTAACTCCTGGATAAAAGCTGCGATTGATCTATCCTTCCTGGTGCTGATCATCTCCCAGTGTTCATCTCGGCGCCCACAAATCTGGTAGATAGTATCCTTGAGATCCTTGTGGTAGACTTCTCCAATGCGTCCCATGGCGATGTGTGCTGCCATGCTCTTTCCTAGACTCCAAGTTGGTGCATCAAAAGAAAATTCTATGGGCTCAGTGACTGGCATGAACGTCCTTCCTGGAACTTGAACTTGAATCATCCAGCGCTCTTCTTCAGGTAAAGTGGCGTTGTAGGTTCCCGTGAAGCTTGGTACTCCTATGTTCAGGTATCTAGTGACTTCCTTCAAGTGTCGTCCAAAGGGTGTATCTTCATCCGGTTGTGTGAACTTGTTCCTTGCATCCGCCATCCTAAAGAGTAGAAAAGATGAGAGGTCAGAAGAGAAGAGAGTGAATAGTGATCTAGGTCTCTAACTTAGTGGTCGTGTCCTACAGTCAGCGTGTGCTCTGATACCATCTCTGTAGCGACCAGACCTCAAACGGTCTGATCTCTGTGCTCCGGTGTCATCCCTGGATCAGTAATGCTGACACCACACAGTACTCGGAGGATTTATAGCAGAGTAGCAATCACACACTTATTACATCGAGTGTATCAAAAGAGAACTTATTACAATAAATATGGCTTAAGGCCATCTAATAACGATAACAGCGGAAGGCTTGGAAGATAAGTGAGTCCATCAACTCCAACGGCATCACTGAGTATAGAACCACGACCTAAAAACTCCTTAATCGTCGTCTGAAAAGTCTGCAACATTAACGTTGCAGCCCGAAACGGGTCAGCACATGGAATATGCTGGCAATGTAACACATAGAGAGTAATGGAATGAAATAGCTATACTATATGCATATTTGGCTGGTGGAAAGCTCTATGGTTACAGTTTTGCGTAAAGCCAATTTTTCCCTAATTCAAAAGAATAAATTTATTTAACTATCATGGTAGTTGTTAAACATTGAGAATGGTTGACAGCATTCTCAATCCCAATTAAGCATCATCATTAAACATAACCCAACAAAATTAATTTAGAGTAACATGTTGAGATTCACATGATAATCCAAGTACTAGATACTCAAGATGTCCATAACCGGGGACACGGCTAACCATGATTAGTTTATTACACTCTGCAGAGGTTTGCGCACTTTTCCCCACAAGACTCGGTCGCCTCCGTTTGGTTTCTCGCACTACAAGGTGTTTGAGAAGACGGATGACCGAGACATAGTCTTTCAGAAGCGCTAGCATCTTACGATCGGGTAGACCGTACCACCTACATCCCCTACATCTGCTAGTCTACCACTATAAGAGTTCGTACAACTTAGTCAACTATGCTAGAGCCCATAATAGCTTGTGGCTACACACGGAAGTTTTTAGTATGAATAGTCTCACGATCCCTTTGAGCCTGGGTGGCGGTCCAAAAGAAAACAGGCAAGTCCTGGAATACCCAGGTGCCTCAATCCACCCAGATGTGTGTTTAAGTTGCCACCTTAGATGAACCATTAATTAACAATCTCACATCTGTCATGGATATCACTCACCCAATCCACGTCTACTAGCATAGCATGGCATAATAAGCAAACATAGAAGTAAGTCCCAAAGGTTTGATAATAACAGGTAATAGGTACTACCTCAACTACTTCCCATCCCACAATTTAATTAGATCCTAATCATGCAATGTGTGAGGATTGATCTAATGCAATAAAACTGGGTAGTAGAAAAAATATGACCAAAGTGTTACTTGCCTTGCTGATGATCTGGGAAACCTAACGATTTGAAGTAACAGGCGGCGCACTCCGGGTATTCTATCGCAGACAAACAAACAAGCATACAATAAGTACTCATCTAATGCACGGGTAAAACGCAAATAAGAGATCTAACCAGAAAGTTCAACTTAAGAACTCCGGTTGGCAAAAAAAATCAAATCGAACGAAGCAATGAAAGTCAAACGGCGAAAGAAAACAACTTCGTTCTAGTAATCTGGATCTAAGGAAAATTTTACAGTAGCAAAATCTTGTTTAAGTTGGTTAAATGAATAGAGGGTTTCGAGACGAATTTCTAGGCGCTTGAATCGCCTGATTCCGATAAACGAGCGAAAAGCTATACTAAAACGAAAATCGGATCAGGAATCGCGATCAGAAAAGTCGCGGATTTAATCCGAGAAAAAGAAAAATGACGAACGCTCTCTAGAACGAACGAACGGACGAATGCTCGCTATTTAAATAAACCGGAAAAACCGATCTATTTAAAAAAATCAATCTAAAAAAACGACGAAAACTGATCTTTTTTATAAAAACGTTGGCACGGAAGTCGAGGCAGCGGCGACGAACCTCGGCGGCGGCGTCCGGCGACGGCGGCGTGGAGCGGCGCGGCGGTGAGCGGCGGCGGCGGCGGAAGCGGCGGCATGGGGCGGCGGCTAGGGCGGCGGCTGGGCTAGGGTTTCTCCGGGTGGGCTGCCCCAGCTTATAAAGGCCCCCCCTCGGGCCGGAGTCCTAGTCGGACATGGCCCGTAGGTCGGTTCGTTTTTTTTAATTATTCCGCTCGGAAGAAAAATAGAAAGAAATACTAAACGGACTCCAAAAATTCCGAAATAAATTTTCACGGCTTCTAAAATCAAGCCGCACAAGGTGAACATTTATTTGGGACCTAAATGCAATTTTGAAAAACACACATTTTTCCTAAATTCAAATAAAACATCGAAAAACTCTGAAATAAAATCTTATTTGATTTTATTATTAAATGCTCAATATTTCTTTATTTTGGGAAGTCATTTTATTCCCTCTCTCATATTATTGTAGTAGAAATAATTGATGATAAAATAAATAAAATCAAATGATCCTATTCTCAAAATTTGAGAGAACTCAAATATGAAAATAATGAATTCCCCAACTCTCTCCGTGGGTCCTTGAGTTGCGTAGAAATTCTAGAATAAAAACCAAACGCAAATAAAATATGATATGCATGATGATCTAATGCATAACATTCCAAATTGAAAATTTGGGATGTTACAGCTGGAGGCTCTTCCTTGCTGAAGACGGCGGCACCAGCTCCGGCGCGGTCACCCTGATGTCCCTGAGGAGCGCCGCATTGAAGGCCTCGCCGGATTTGGTGTCCGGCTTCGCCGCCGCCGCCTGGGAGGAGGCAGACGACGGGGGTGAAAGGGGGGCTGATTGCTTTTTAATTTTTTTAATAAGGGTGTATTTGTGAAATTCAGAGGTGTGTATGCAATTGTTTTGCCAAGTCAGCTCCTTACAACCTGGCCCCACTTGTCAGAAAGTGATCAAACGCAGCAAATCGCTCGATTAGTGCTATTTGCAACAAGTTTACCGAATCCGCGGTGATCTTTGCAAAAAATTAGTGACCCGATGGTTTTCCACAAACAAAGCCCCAAATGTGGTGGTTTTCTGCAATTCACTCCAACTGAGATCGCACCAAAGTCTAACATCTAAAACCAGATGCCCCAGTCAAGCCAAATACCGGGACTGGGTCACACACCGGTCCGCCGCACTCTCGGAGGCCGCCGTTGTTGTCATCCACCGATCCATCTCCAGAACAGATACTGACGCGTTGACCTTGCCAAGCCTGCCGTCAACACCGCCACAATGCCAGACAACGCCACTATCCTGCATGTATCCATCCACGCGCGCCCGTCACCAAAACTCCATAGCGCCATGCCGCCGGGATCCACCGTCGATCTTACGGTAGATGTAACGTTGCTCCTCCTTTTTTACTCTGCTTAATAATTAATAAAATGATTGTGTGCATCACATTAATGTAGAGGCTGGTGGTTTAACCTCCTTTTGGAAAAAAAATGTGATGGTCAATGTGTATATGGTCATCGTTGTAGACTTGTAGTTTGTTGATCACGGATTCGGTCGCTTTGGGGTTCTTTTTTCCTTTCCTTTCCTTTCCTTGCCTATGAATCTGACATAACTTTGCTATTCATCAGTGCGTTTTGTGTGTTAGTGTTGTCTATATGCATCTTAACTATGCAGAGGTCAGATGTGTACTATTTGGTTTGGTGTCCTCTTGATTCTTCGTTTTGAGTCAATAAAATTCACCCTTTATTGGAAAAAGAAAAAACAAGCACTCTAGCAGCACAAATTCTCCGAAATCCCAACGGCAGCCAAAGCCATACCACGGGCAAAGCCAAGTACCCCTCTCGCTGTGAGGCAGTCGATCGATCAGGCAGAGCACCAAAACATGCTCGCCTGAGTAAAGCAGCAAAGCTTCAGGGGAAGGAATAAGTAAGGAGCACGCGGCCGCGGCCGCTGCGCTGTAACCCGCCAAGGAAGCACGACAGGAATCAGGTATCATTGCAGGGTCAAAAAGGAGAGCGCCTGAGAGGAGAGAAGCGAGCACACGGACAGCATCACAGCACGCGCCCCGGCCGCCAGCTCCTCCCCTCCCCTCTGCCATGGACTAAAGCCGAAGCAACGAACATCCCAGCCCCACCCTGGACAGCATCAGAGCAACACAAAGGAGGTGGTGGTCACTGCTCTGCTCACCAGCCTAGGTGACAAGCTGGAGTTTGGTCCGGACATTTGTATTGACCGTCCGGACGCTATCAATGCCGGCCGCGTAGCTGCATCAGCACGAAACGTTTTCAATGGAAAAGGGAGAAGAAGAGATGAGATCCTCTACTCCTGATGAGTGCCAACAGCTGGACGGGATGGTGGAGCGAGTTGACAAACTTCCTCGTGAGCGAACGAGCGAACGGAAAGATGCCCGGCCTCATGGCAGAAAGTGCGTGTAAACTACCAGAATCAATCATGGATCTCAGCAACTACAGTAGTATCTTAAGCACACACATCCATTAACCATGTACCCAGGAGAAAGAGAAACACAGTAAACAGCAGTTGCAAACCAACCTGCACTGCTGCCCTCAATCAAGACGCCGACATCTCAACTGGCAGGAGTTAATGGAAATCTAACGTTTCAGACAAGACAGAATGCAGTATTACCAGCCTGTAGATTTACAGACAGAATTCATAAATAAGTACTACTACCAGACGTTTTTGCAGTTCAAATCAGTTCAAATCAATTTAAACTGCAAAGAAGTCTTGCATTTAGGAACAGAGGGTGTATATATCAGCACAACGGATCCAACTATCAACAGATAAATTACCCAAAATTAGTAAAGCGGTAGTAGTAATAACTCTTTGACAATGTTAGAACACACCTATGAACAGATAAATTACCCAAAAGTCGGAATGCGGTGGTAGTAGTAACTCTTTGACAATGTTAGAACACACCTCTCTGAACCTTTGTACAACGCTGCAAATCAAGAACACCCCCTTTTACACAAGCCACAACTAAAATCAAAAAGATAAATAGCTTTCTTTCTACTCTTATTATCAAGTAGCAACTTCGATTCTGAGGGTTTATCTCTGGCACACACTGATCTTTGATCGCCTTTACACAGCCTCCCTTTGTTTCCCAAATGTACAGTTTATTTTTGACTATATTGTTTCATATCATTTGAATCTATAATTCCTCCGCCGATCTCGGCAGTCTAGGACTCTAGGTACACCCTGCATTGGATCACCGTGCCGCCGAGCCGGAAGCCCGGCACCACCGTGAACCCGACCTTCGGGCGCACCGTCTTGCCGACCTCTTTGCTTGCTGAGAATGCTTTCGGCCGAACAATGCTCTCCATGTACACCGATGAGTACTCTGTGCCCCGGCTAACCTGGAATATGCCGACTGCTGGGTCATAAGCCCAGGCCAATCTGTGAAGTGTCCATATTGAGCTTGCCATCGTGATGAACAACTCGTAGAGTGGACCGGCTGTAGCCATCACCGGCAATGCCCTGCAGTCTGGATTCCCAAACAATGAGGACTCAATGCCTGGATGGATGAGCTGTTTGTACTTCCGATCACAGAATTGCGAGAATTCGCAGTCTGGGCTTGAACTCATGAGCTCCATGGGGTCTGCATCAGAGTGCGCGATGAATTGCTGCAACGATTCATTCCTGCGAACTGCAAGCTCGATTCCTTCGAGGGCAGACGCATCGCTTGTGCCACCGAACTGGTAGGAGTCAAAGCCGTCGAACATGGATAGGCAGACACGGGAGAGGAGAGCGTAGCGGCAGTGGCCATGCTTGGAGTAGGCAATACCGGGGTAGGCAGCTGCCGCAGCGTCAGCCAGGTCCCATCCTGCGCACCGGAGGAGCTCGGCGAGGGCACGGGTGAAGCGGTGGGCGACGCGGAGAGCATCGCGCAGGACGGAATCGAAGACGCTGGCGGACAGCATGGCGCCCAAGGCGTCGCCGCCGCCCGCGCCCGGCTGTGGCGCGAGGGCACGGTCGAGGCGCCCGGCAAGGCGCGCGTTGCCGTCCGCCAGCGCCGCGAGCTCCCAGCGAAGAGAGGCGGCCGCGGCGTCCTTGGCATCGAGCGCGGCCTGGAGGCGGTTCACCACGGCGTCGAACGACCGCAGCAGCGCCTGGTTCTCCCCCACCTGGTCCTCGAGGTGGGCCGTGAGGGAGCCGTCCTCCGCCGCGCCCGACGCGAGCCGCTTTAGCTCCGACAGCCGCCGGAGGTGCGAGACCGCGAGGGCGTCCGCGGCGGCAGCCGCCTCCGGCAGGAACGGCGTGTGCGCCGCCTGCAGGTGCAGGTACGCCGCCTGGAACGACGACGTCGTCGCGAGTGCCGCCGCCACGGCGGCCTCCTTTCCGGACGCCGACCCGGTCCCCCCATCGCCGCCGACGGGGCTGCTAGGGTTCTGCGGGTCGGGCTTCAGTACGAGCACCCGCTGGCCAGCGAGGATCCCGCCCTCCCCACCCGCGGCATCCTCGTCCTCCTCCTCCTCGGCGAAGAACTCGATGGTCTTGGTCTTGAACGCGAGCGCGAACTTCTGGAGCATGGCTGCGCGATTCGCGGGCGCGCTGACCCCCGGACGTCTCCGCCGCCGGCGGGGGCGGGGGATCACCGGCGCGAATTGCGGATTTGCGAGGCGGGGATTCGAGGGAGAGGACGCGGAGCGCGGTGAGAAGGGGAGAGAGGGCGGTGGTGGGGGCGGTAGAGTGGAATGCAGCGGGGTTGGGGAGGAGGTGGGGGATCTGGGAGAGGAAAAGCGGCAAGCTTGTCTCCGTCGAGAGGAAAGACTTGGAATTTCTTGGCTCGGCTCCTCAAGAAGAGGGTGGGTGTTTGTTACAGAAGATGCTTCTACGCTCGTGATTTTGTACTACTTGTCTTTAAAAAACCACGAGAAGAATAGTTATAGTTTGCTCACGGTACCTTGATGATTTTGTAAAAACTCGTTGACTGCTATGTTCTTGACATTTCCTAGGGCCCCGTAGAAAATAAACATGTTCTTGGGCAGTGTTTAAACATGTTTTCTTGAAATAGGGCAAAACATTTTTAAACTTATTTTGGGTGTGTGCGATTGAGGTTTCTCATTTGCCTTTTCTTTAACACGGTACACACGCAGAGGCTCATACATATACACATACGCTCATCTTTATAAACGCATGCACGCATACCCTACACCTATGAATACATCTAAAAGACTGACACGACACATCATCTTACGTTTTTCCCTTGCATTGTGCTTTGGGGATCTTTTTTTAATAAAAGAAGGGTCACTCCGTCGTTTTTTCATTAATAGAAACCACACGTACCCTAACACAAACTATCATAAGAACATCACAACTACTAGGCTTAAGGATCAACAGAGTGATCCAACCAAATTGCAACACCCCCAAATCAACATCCCCAAAGAAGCTACTCACATAAAAACAATGTCTAGTACCAACTAGATCTCTGAATAGGTGTACAAAACACACCAATATATCTCTGGATGGGCGAAACACATAATGGATTATACAAAAAAGAAAAGCAACGCCTCTCAAGTATTATTGACGACCTAGATAAAATCGCAGAAACTCGCATCTTGTCTCAACAAGAGATTGAATTGAAAAATCAATCCAATGAAAAGATTGCACGTCTTCTACGTGAAGAGGAAATAAAATATTACCAAAGATCCAAAGCTAACTTCATCTTGAAGGGAGACAGTAATACACGATATTTCCAATTGCTCATCAACGGTCGGCATAGGAAGAAGTGTATTTTTAGTCTCCAACAAGATGAGGGAATGGTCGAAGGTCAGGCAGAGCTCAAAAGTTATATCACTAAATACTACAAATCTCTTTTCAGGGCGCCGGATGAAGGGAATTTCACCCTTGACGAGACCCGAATAGATGATATTCCACAGGTCACGACAGAAGAGAACAGTAACCTCACGGCACCTTAGGGAGTCCTGGATTAGGGGGTGTTCGGATAGCCGAACTATACCTTCCGCCGGACTCCCGGGCTATGAAGATACAAAATTGAAGACTCCGTCCCGCATCCGGAAGGGACTTTCCTTGGCGTGGAAGGCAAGCTTGAAGATACGGATGATCAGATCTCCTACCATTGTAACCGACTCTATGTAACCCTAACCCTCTCCGGTGTCTATATAAACCGGAGGGTTTTAGTCCGTAGGACAACATACACATCAACAATCATACCATAGGCTAGCTTTTAGGGTTTAGCCTCTCTGATCTCGTGGTAGATCAACTCTTGTAATACCCATACCATCAATATTAATCAAGCAGGACGTAGGGTTTTACCTCCATCGAGAGGGCCCGAACCTGGGTAAAACTTCGTGTCCCCTGCCTCCTGTTACCATCCGGCCTAGACGCACAGTTCGGGACCCCCTACCCGAGATCCGCCGGTTTTGACACCGACATTGGTGCTTTCATTGAGAGTTCCTCTGTGCCGTCGCCGTCAGGCCCGATGGCTCCTACGATCATCAATGGCGATGCAGTCCAGGGTGAGACCTTCCTCCCCGGACAGATCTTCGTCTTTGGCGGCTTCGCACTGTGGGCCGATTCACTTGGCCATCTAGAGCAGATCGAAAGCTACGCCCTTGGCCGTCAGGTCAAATTCGGAAGTTTAAACTACACGGTCGACATCCGCGGGGACTTGATCTTCGACGGATTCGAACCACTGCCGAGCGCGTCGCACTGTCACGACGAGCATGATCTAGCTCTGCCGCCGAGCAGTGCCCTGGAGGCCGCACCCGCGTCGGCTCTGACCCCTAGTTCGGAGCCGGCCGCGTCGATCGAGGATGGGCGGTTGGACGCCGCCTCGGGGGCTGAGATCCCAACGGCGATCGAGCCGAACACCAGCCCCGCACTCCGCGAGACTCGTGACTCCGAGGAGCCAGACTCCTCTCCGGACTCTGAACCCCCCGCGCCCTTGCCAATCGGATCCGATTGGGCGCCGGTCATGGAGTTTACTACCGCGGACATCTTTCAGCACTCGCCCTTCGGCGATATTCTGAAGACACTGGAGTCTCTCTCTCTATCAGGAGAGCCCTGGCCGGACTACGGTCAGCAAGGTTGGGATTCGGACGATG
Organism: Triticum aestivum; assembly: GCF_018294505.1. NCBI lineage: Eukaryota > Viridiplantae > Streptophyta > Magnoliopsida > Poales > Poaceae > Triticum > Triticum aestivum. Next base: position 316,174,168 of record NC_057794.1, on the reverse strand, counting down.
GAGAAGTTCAAAGCCCACCCACCACCCACTTGGTAGCCACTGTCGATGATTTAACCAACATGCTCGACTTCGACGACATTGACGGTATGGACGCCGATGAAGGAGACGATAAGGAACCAGCGCCTATTGAGCCCTGGAGCGCCACCTCGTCATACGACGTATACATGGTGGACGCACCAAAAGATGACGACGAGGAGCGGAGGGATGCACCGAAGGATTGTTTCCTCGAAAAGCAGTCAAAGCGGCGACGCAAGCGCCACCCCAAAACCCGCCTTGACAGAAATAGCGATCACACTGACCCAGCGCTGGAGCAGGGCGAACCGCTGCCGAACAACGGCAATCCGGATAATCAAACTGAAGAAACAAATCCTATCAGGGATAATGGTCCGGACGACATAACGCCGGACAGGCACCCGGAGCAGCAGAATGCCCGTAAAAGGCTCATTGCCACCGCGAGGAGTCTTAAAAAGCAGAAGCGAAGGCTCAAGGCCACGCAAGACATGCTCCAATTCAGATGGAGCAAGATACTCAACACCGTAGTAAGGTACGGCGACAATCGCCCCTCCAAGAGCTACCCAAAGCGGAAGCTGCTACTCGAATTCGATGAGGAGGCCTCAGACCCCCCACAACCAAATATCAAAGCAGCCACCCAGTCGGATAAACGACCCCTCTACCACCGCAGAACGGCATGCAACGCCGCTCACAATACAACACACGACCCATGCAAGGGCTTGCACCCAAAGGACGGTGCAACAAGATCCATCTATGGACCACGCAAGCGCGCCCCAGCATACAATGCAACACAACAAACATCCGAACAACGTGGCACACCCAGCTACAGGGGTGCCGCACACCCCCTATGTTTCACCGATGAGGTGCTGGACCACGAATTCCCAGAGGGATTCAAGCCCATAAACATATAGGCATACGACGGAACAACAGACCCTGGGGTCTGGATTGAGGACTATATCCTCCATATACATATGGCTCGAGGGGATAATCTCCATGCCATCAAGTACTTACCTCTCAAACTCAAAGGGCCAGCTCGTCACTGGCTCAAAGGCCCCCCCGAAAGCTCCATTGGAAGTTGGGAAGAGTTCGAAGATGCCTTTCGGGCAAACTTTCAAGGGACGCATGTCCGACCTCCGGATGCGGACGACCTGAGTCACATAACTCAACAGCCGGGAGAGTCATCCCGAAAGCTTTGGAATAGGTTTCTTACTAAAAAGAACCAGATTGTCGACTGTCCGGACGCCGAAGCCTTAGCGGCTTTCAAGCACAGCGTCCGCGATGAATGGCTCGCCAGACACCTCGGCCAAAACAAGCCGAGAACGATGGCCGCATTAACAAACCTCGTGACTCGCTTTTGCGCGGGTGAGGACAGCTGGCTAGCCAGATGCAGCACCAGCGACCCCAGTACATCTGAAGTTAGAGATGGAAACGGGAAATCACAGTGCAACAGCAATAACAAACACCGGAATAAAGAAGACAGCATGAAGGGCACGGCAGTAAACGCCGGATTCAAAGTCCCTCGGTCAAACCAAAAGCCGCCCTCCAAAGGCACCAGGGATGAACTGTTCAGCCTCAACAAAATCCTGGACCAAGTATGTCAGATCCATAGTACCCCTAGCAAACCTGCTAATCATACCCACAGAGAATGTTGGGTCTTCAAGCAGTCCGGCAAGCTTAACGCCATATACACAAGGGGGAGGATACACCAAGTGAAGGCAAGGATGACCCTCCCAAGCAAGACAAGGGGGACAAAAGAAATTTCCACCCGAAGTCAAAACAGTAAACGTGTTACACGTGATCAAGAGAAAAAACAATGCGGCACTCCCTAAAAAATATACCCAAGTGCCTGTCACCGCGAAGTCCCGCCACTGGTCGTCCCAACCGATCACCTTCGACCATCGCGATTACGCATCAAGTACCTGGCATGCAGGATGGGCTGCCCTGGTATTAGACCCAGTAATGGGCGGACACCACTTCACACGAGTCTTGATGGATGGCGGCAGTAGCCTAAACCTAATATATCAAGATACAATCCGTGGGATGGGGTTAGACCCAACACAAATTCGCCATAGCAATACTACCTTTAAAGGAGTAACGCCAGGCCCAGGGGCTCGTTGTATGGGCTCCCTCCTACTACAAGTTATATTCGGCTCCCCTGATAACTTCCGTCGCGAGCATTTAACTTTCCACGTCGCTCCGTTTAAAAGTGGCTATCAAGCACTACTCGGACGTGAAGCTTTCGCTCGCTTCAATGCAATACCACACTACGCCTCCCTAACACTCAAGATGGCCGGTCCTCATGGCATCATTTCAGTGCACGGAAGTATCAAGCGATCTCTGCGCACCGAAGAGAGTGAGGCTGCCTTGGCAGCCGCACAATAAAGGCGCCCGGACCAGCAAAAGCATCCAATAGGTCATCAAGACCTCAGTTACAACTAATCAAGTCTGGCGCCTCTACTCATATCGAATAAACGGTCACACCCCTATCTTTCAAAAGTACAAGGGGCTCAACGCACGCAGACGAGTGGCGATTTCTTCTTATCTTGAATTATACATGGTTTCTTTAGAAAATTATCCTTTTGCACGACAACCTTTTCACCTAAATTCCTCTTTTTTACAGATGATCATCGTGCTACACCCATCCAGGATACGGCACAACGGAGACACAGGCGCAGACATGCAGCAGGGACCCGACCCAATGATTCTTTTTAGATTAAGACCCTGCATAAACCTTTTTTATTGTCTCTTGTTGATACATATCCACTGTTGAGTAGGATGCTGACGTCTTGGCATGTGGCCACGCCAGAACAATGCACGTACCTGGACACAAGGGGCTTCTTACAAAGGCCATTCTTCAGGCCCGGTGTATACCACAAAGACCGAATACCTTAGGGAGTGTTCGGCGTCGCGAGTTTGGCTCTATATGCATCAGCTCCGAATCATTGTCTTTGGTCAAATGTTGGGTTTGCCCCGCTCCTGCGTTTTGGTGCCTTACGTTCCGCTTTACTGGCTAAGGTAGCACCAGGAGAACTACTACGATTGTGCCCTGGTTTATCCGGACGAGCACCTCAGTAGAGAAAGCCAAAAACTGATTGTCATGATCTAGCCTGAGACTGGTCAACCACTCGATGACTCATGGGAATGTTAGAATTCCTCCGCTTTAACGAAGGGCCGCTTTTCGGCCAGGCATATACGCACCCCGGATCGGGAGAGTGCGGAGCCACCAGGGGCTATCTAGTAGCCCCACTGTCAAACTCCTATGGCTAAGTGAAAGTGCTAAAGCATTATACTCCGGTAGCCTCGCTCGCTCCGCTATCACCTCCTTAATAGGACCAAGACATTGGGTTAAGTGTGAACGCGTGTTTCTGCGAACACCTCCACATTATATGCGTGGGGGTTGAAGCCGACGACCGCAATCTTTCAGGTTACACTCACGTATACATAAACGGCCGCCCAGGAGGCATCACATTACTTTCAGGCAAAAGTATAAAAGTAGCCTCATAAAAATTTATAAAAGCATTTCACTTACAATGAGATTACATGTCACTCAAACATAATATTTTTTGAGCACTGGGTCTCTATCAAACAAGCACCCTCAAGTACTTCCTCAAAGTAGTGCTCAGTAGCCCTTCGACCTATGGCCGAATCATGTGCTGCAACAGTGGTAGCATCCATCTCTGCCCAGTACGCTTTAGCACGGGCAAAGGCCATCCATGCGCCATCTATGCACGCCGACCTCTTCATCGCATTTATGCGCGGCACCACATCGAGGACCTGCTGCACCAAGCTGAAATAGTTGCTCGGTTTTGACCTTCCAGGCCATAGCTGATCCACAACAGACCTCATGGAGAGTGCGGACAACCTATTCAGTTCGGCCCATTCGGCTAATTAGTCCGTCAACGAAAGCGGACGCTCGGGAGAAAGGAATTGCTTCCAAAACAGCTGGTCTACTTCGCGGTCCGTATGACTCTGGAAGTACTTGGCCGCATCGGCAGCGCTGCTCGCCAAATCCATATACGCATCCTCCGAACTCCACAGCCGATCCAGAGGGGCATACCGTGGATCTCCGTACTTCCTCTGCAGCATAAAGGACTTCCCGGCTACAATATCCCCGGCTTCCCGCAGCTCCTCCTTCTTCGCCCTCATAGCAGAGCGGAGGTCTTTTCCCGTTATAGCAGCCTTCTCAAGGTCCGATGCCTTCGCCTGGTTTTCCTTTTCAAGAGCCCGGCAACGGTCTACGGCGGCTTTTAATTCTACGGCCATATTGGCCATCTTCTTCTGGCTCTCGCCATGTGCGGCCTTCTCGGCTCGCAACTCTTCGGCCGCCTTCAAAGCAGCCGCATTACCCAATCTTGCTTGTTCCTTGGCTCGGGCAAGTTCCGCCCGCAAGGCTTCAACAGTGGCAGCTCCATCTGTAGTCATAACATGTTAAAAACACTGGCATCATACTCTTCCTATTTGGCGTTTACCAGACAAGGATACTTACCCTGTGCCTCGTCAAGCCTTCTGTTAACAAGCTCGATGTCGGCATCTGCCGCATCCAACCGCCGTTCTAAACGGGCAAAATGGCTCGTCCGACTGGCCACCGGAGCTTCCATCTCCTGTACATAAAGGCAGTATGGTTATTACCTGGGAATATGATCCTCCGTTCGTCATCATTTCCGACGACAACCAGAGTCTCAGGGGCTACTATATACACAGGGCACACCTAGCATGTGCAGGACTATTACACATTCCTTTTTTACGTACCTCAAAGCCTGTCGGTAGACTCATAAAAGCTTCATGCAATCCACTTTCAGCGGACGATATCCTCTCCATCACCATATTCATCAGCACACGGTGATCGTCTGAGATGGCCGCTCACCCCACCAACTCCCTCAGAACGTCCGATAGCACACTAGACCGTGCCGGAGTCTTTTGTCCACTCTCTTCGGGAGCCGGACACGGGGAGCCTCGGGGATCAATAGGATCACCTTCTGGCCTCTCCGAACTCGTAGAGGCCCTCCGCGATGACACTTCAGGGTCGCCCGCTTCCGGAGTGGAGGAGTCCGGAGGAGGCGTCTCGCTCTCCATCATCTCTAGAAGAAGATCCCCTGAAGACGAGCTCATTTGAGAGGGGCTAAGGCCCGAACTGCACAAATGTATGCGGTGGTTATTTTCTCAGAAGAAAGGGATGGCATATCTGTACTATTAAAGTTTTCGCGTCACTTACGACTCCCGGGAGAATTGATCCCCCCGTGGACTTTGTGCGGCAGCAGCGCCTCCCAAGGTAGGGCCCCCGGCGGAAGATTTCTTCTCCCGTTTGGAAGCTTCGGCTTCCGAATTCCCGGACGCGGTCCTTTTCCTCTTCCGGTCGTCTTCCTTCGCGTAGACGCTCGCTCCCTCGGTTAGAATAGGCAGCGTTGGGGGCCCGCATCCGCCCGTATTATCCTCCACAGTGTCTTCCTTTAAGGGATCCGGGCAAGGTGCGGCCTGGAGCATCTTTTCCAATACCGGATTCTCCAAACCCTCAGGGAGGGGGGCCGAACACCGAATCAACTTCGCCTTTGCTAGCCAGTCCTGGTCGAAAAAGCAAACTCTCAGAAATAACTTCGTAACGAAGGAGAGATAATATGTTCGGCCGGAAGATTCCTTACCTGTTCGGCGGCGCGGTTACTATTCAGGCCCACGTCCTCGGTGAATTCCGGACACTCTACTTGAGGTCCGAAGAATAACTTATACATATCCTCGTGCGTCAGGCCGAGAAAATTTTGAATGGCACGCGGACCCTCGGGATTGAACTCCCACAAGCGAAGGGGCCGATGTTTGCAAGGCTGGACTTGACGGACCAGCATAACTTGTATTACCGCGACCAAACTGAGATCTTTGTCGAAGAGATCTCGAATGCGGCTTTGTAATGAGGGCACATCCTTGGCTGGACCCCAGCTCAGTCTGATGAAGCTATGTACCTAGGGTAGGGTCACGGACCTGTCCTAACTGCCCTACCCAAGGACACCTCTAGAATAAATCACCTTTCAGTCGACTTGGAGGTGTTCCACTCGACAGACTCGAAGACATTCGACCAAGGAGCAGTTACTCGACCAAGATCCAACCACTCGACGGCCAGGAGACCTAAAGTCAACGCTAACGGTCGGTCATTAAGTAGCTTTTATGGTCATCATAGCACTTTATTACTAGCGTTATCAGTAACGCCCTACCTTAATGTACATTGAACCCTTCGTAACGTGGGCTGGCCGGGGTCCTGGCGCACTCTATATAAGCCACCCCCTCCTTCGAGACAAGGGTTCGCACCTCTGTAACTCATACACACATAATCCAGTCGACCGCCTTCGGGCTCCGAGACGTAGGGCTTTTACTTCTTCCGAGAAGGGCCTGAACTCGTAAACCTTGTGTCCTTACAACCTCTCCATAGCTAAGACCTCGCCTCTCCATACTTACCCCCCTACATCACTGTCAGAGTTAGAACCACGACAGTTGGCGCCCACCTGGGGCTAGGAGTCTTAGCGCCTAGTTTGAGAAGTTGCGATTTTTTCCGATCTCCTTGATCATGGTTTCGGGCGGAGCTTTGGTGGAGGGCCGCGAGATCCATCTCGGCGCGCTCACGTTCATCGCCGACGACTCCGCTTGGCTTCAGGAGGCTCCACTCGACGTCGACGCGCTCCCCGTCCGCGGGGCGACGCACTTTCGCGCATGCGTCCGTGGTGTCCTCCTGCGGCAGCCGTCGACCCAGTATCGGTCGGCTCCCGTGGCATCTCCCCGCCCTGTTTCTCGCCGGCGCAAGCGCTCCGGTCGGTCGAGGCTTCAGAGGTGGGTGAGGCATGCGGTGGCCCGCCAGTCGGCCACCCCACAAGTCGCGGCAATCGAGCCCGACGAATCCCTCTACGGCCTGTTCGACCTGTCGACTGGCTCCGCAGAGACCGCATCCGAATGCGACAGCAGTGACCCAGCTGCAGAGGTTCTGGTGATCGATGGGCCACATAGTCCTCCCGGTTTCCCCCGCGCTGACGGAGGCGCGGATGGGGGCGACCCGTCGCGTCCTCACGAGGAGTATCTCCCCGAGCCTCTCACGTCGTTGCAGCGGGAGGAACTTCGCCGCCGGAACATGGATGCACTCCACACTCCTATCGTTGGAGAAACCCCCGAGGCCCGAGCCTTGGAGGACGCGCGCTTGGCTAACTTGGCCGAGCGCACTCGACTGGAGAATCTCCAGCGAATACTCGACGGGCGAGCGCGTCAACGGGCTCCAGAATCCAGTCGACGTCAACTCTTTCCGCCCCCGCAGGTATATCGTACTCCGATTCAGAATTTGGCGGCTGCGGCCCATATAGCAGAGTCGATTCAGCCCTCCCAGTCAGAGGCTGGCAGAGGCTTGTTGCAAATCAGAGCGTTGCTCCGGGCAGCGGGAGGCCAGAATTCCGCTGTTTCTCAGTCGCGGAACAGGATCCACAGTGGATCCGTTGCAGCAGATACAGTCCAGTCGGCTCACAGCCCAAGATCGCCTCCGAGGCGTGAGGGACGTGGAGACCGGCATGATCAGTACAGAAGGAATGAGCAGTATGATCACCGATTCGATCGTGATGATCGACGTCGAGTGCCAACCCCTCCCCCGAGGAGTGGATCATATGTGCCTCGACAGCAGGTGGACAGACGCCCTCATAGTGTTGGGCGGAGAATTCAAGTCGACCCCAGGGAACCAGGCTTTGATGCGAGATCCATTGTCATTCAAGGTTTGGTCGACAGGAGTAGAGCTCACCGAGAAGGCCACGACAGAGATGCGCCTACCAGTAGCAGAGTACATGTTTCAGGGCCGGAGTGTTTCAGTCGAGCCATCAGAGCCGCTGTAATTCCTCCCAACTTCAGGTTGGCGACTGGAGTTAGTAAGTTCACCGGTGAGTCCAAGCCCGATACTTGGCTCGAAGATTACCGAGTGGCTGTCCAGATTGGCGGTGGGAACGATGAGGTAGCCATGAAGCACCTGCCTCTCATGTTAGAAGGCTCGGCCAGAGCGTGGCTGAATCAGTTAGCACCCAGCAGCATTTACACTTGGGAGGATCTCTCCCGAGTGTTTGTCACCACATTTGAAGGAACATGCAAGCGACCTGCAGGCCTTACGGAATTGCGGTCTTGCGTGCAGAAACCGAATGAAACTCTGAGGGATTACATCCAGAGGTGGATCACATTGCATCACACAGTTGAAAATGTACCAGATCATCAAGCAGTTTGTGCCTTTAAAGAAGGCGTTAAGTACAGAGAATTGAATCTGAAGTTCGGTCGAACCGGAGAGATGTCTCTGAATCGGATGATGGAGATTGCCACCAAATACGCTAATGGTGAAGATGAGGATCGACTCCGGAGTGGCAAGCATAAAGCAGTCGCCCAGGAAACCGGAGGAAATTCCAGTCGGAAACAGAAGCGGAAAGCCAAGCCAGCCGCTCCTGGGGAGGCCCTGGCCGTAACCCAGAGAAAATTTAAGGGAAAACCCAAAGGACCTTGGAACCCCAACAAAGTTAAAGACCAAGATGGAAATGATGTTTTGGATCTACCGTGTCACATCCACACCAAGAAAGATGAAGAGGGTAAACTCATTTACCCAAAGCATACCACTCGACAGTGTCGGCTTCTGATCCAGCAGTTTCAGGGCAAGCAGTCCAAAGATAAGGAAAAGGAGTTGGACAAAGTTGAGGACAAGGAAGATAGTGACGATGGGTACCCCAGGTCAATTCCACCCTGATGATTTTTGCTGATGTTGAGAGCAAAAGTCGACTGAAGGTTATTAACCGTGAGGTAAATATGGTTGCTCCGGCAACACCCAATTATCTGAAGTGGTCCCAGACTGCCATCACATTCGACCAGTCTGATCACCCTACGCACATTGCCACCCCTGGGAGGCAAGCTCTGGTGGTCGACCCAGTTGTCGAAGGCACTCGACTGACCAAAGTCCTGATGGATGGAGGCAGCGGTTTGAACATACTGTATGCAGAAACATTGAAAGGGATGGGCATTCCGATGTCCAGGCTCAGCACCAGTAACATGAGTTTCCATGGAGTCATTCCTGGGAAGAAAGCCGAGTCACTCGGCCAAATTGCTCTTGATGTGGTTTTCGGTGATTCCAAGAATTACCGCAAGGAAAAGTTGACATTCGAAGTTGTGGATTTCCAAAGTGCTTATCACGCTATTTTGGGCAGGCCAGCTTATGCACGCTTCATGGCTCGACCATGTTATGTGTATCTCAAATTGAAGATGCCTGGTCCCAAAGGTGTGATCACTGTTACAGGCAATCGGAAGAAAGCAGAAGAGTGTTTTCAGAAAGGCTCAAAGATTGCTGACGCTCAGATGGCGGTGGTCGAGCTGCAAGAGTATCAGAAGACTGCAGATCCGAGTGAGTTGCTACGAGCTAAGAAGCCTGCTTCAGAATCAGCTTTTCAGTCGTCCGGTGAAACGAAGGCAGTTCACATTCACCCGACCGATCCAAACGCTGCTCCGACTCACATCTCAACGACGGTCGACTCCAAATAGGAAGAAGCGCTCATCCAGTTCCTCCGTGAGAACTGGGACATCTTCGCATGGAAGCCTGCTGACATGCCTGGAGTTCCCAGGGGGCTGGCTGAGCACCGTCTACGAGTCGACCCAAAATTTAAACCTGTGAAAGAACATCTTCGACGGTCCGCCGTCCAGAAGAGGAAGGCCATTGGCGAGGAGGTGGCTCGGCTCTTAGCAGCGGAGTTCATCCGAGAAATTTACCACTCCGAGTGGCTCGCCAATGTTGTCATGGTCCCCAAGAAGGACAAGTCACTTCGCATGTGCATTGATTTCAAGCATATCAATCGGGCCTGCCCGAAAGATCATTTTCCTCTCCCCCGCATCGACCAGATAGTCGACTCGACTGCGGGATGTGAGCGTTTGTCTTTCCTAGACGCCTATTCCGGGTACCATCAGATCCGTCTGTACGGGCCCGACGAGATCAAAACAGCTTTCATCACTCCATTCGGGTGCTTCTGTTATGTCACCATGCCGTTCGGCCTCAAGAATGCCGGAGCCACGTTCATGAGGATGATTCAGAAGTGTTTGCTCACTCAAATCAGTCGGAATGTGGAGGCATACATGGATGATATTGTGGTCAAGTCACGGAAGGGTTCCGACCTGCTGACTGACCTTGCTGAAACCTTTGCCAACCTCAGGAGGTATGATATCAAGCTCAATCCGTCAAAGTGCACGTTCGGAGTTCCAGGTGGGAAGTTACTCGGTTTTCTCGTTTCCGAACGGGGAATCGACGCCAATCCTGAAAAAATTGGTACTATACTCCGGATGAAACGTCCTGTGCGTGTGCATGACGTCCAGAAGCTTACAGGATGCTTGGCCGCTTTAAGTCGATTCATCTCTCGCCTCGGTGAAAAGGCATTGCCTCTTTACCGACTGATGAAGAAGTCCGACAAGTTCGAGTGGACTCCAGAAGCTGATGCAGCGTTTACAGAGCTCAAAGCTCTGCTCTCCACCCAGCCGGTGCTTGCTGCCCCAATCAGCAAGGAGCCTTTGCTGATTTACATTGCAGCCACAGGACAAGTTGTCAGTACAGTACTTACGGTCGAGCGGGAAGAAGAAGGAAAGGCCTTCAAAGTTCAGCGCCCAGTATATTATGTTTCTGAAGTTTTGACTCCTTCAAAGCAAAGATATCCTCATTACCAGAAGCTTGTATATGGGATTTATATGACCACGAAGAAGGTTGCACATTACTTCTCTGATCATTCCATTACAGTCGTCAGCGACGCTCCACTATCAGAGATTTTGCACAACAGAGATGCAACTGGTCGAGTGGCCAAATGGGCGATTGAACTTCTTCCCCTAGATATCAAGTTTGAGGCAAAGAAAGCTATCAAGTCCCAAGCAATTGCAGATTTCGTCGCCGAGTGGATCGAACAGCAACTTCCGACTCAAGTTCACTCGGAGCACTGGACCATGTTCTTCGATGGATCTAAGATGCTGAATGGTTCCGGTGCTGGGGTAGTATTGGTTTCCCCCCGAGGAGATAAGCTCAGATATGTTCTCCAGATTCACTTCGATTCCTCCAATAACGAAGCAGAATATGAAGCACTTTTGTATGGGTTGCGCATGGCCATTTCACTCGGCGTCCGTCGCCTCATGGTCTATGGCGACTCAGATTTGGTGGTTAATCAGGTGATGAAAGAATGGGACGTCAGAAGTCCAGCTATGACTGGTTATTGCAATGCAGTGAGAAAGTTAGAGAAGAAATTCGAGGGGTTAGAGCTTCATCACATCCCCCGACTGAAAAATCAAGCGGCTGATGATTTGGCAAAGATAGGCTCCAAGAGAGAAGCCATCCCCAGCAATGTGTTTTTGGAACACATCCACTCGCCATCAGTCCAAGAAGATCCTTTTACAGATGAAGCCCCGCAGCCAAAGAGTGCCACAGATCCGACTGAAGTTGAAATTCCGGCAGTGGTCGACCTAATCATGGAAGTTTTGGCAATCACCCCTGACTGGACGATACCGTACATCGCGTATATCCTGAGAAAGGAACTCCCGGAGGACGAAGAAGAGGCTCGACAGATCGTCCGTCGATCCAAGGCCTTTACAGTCATAAAGGGACAGTTGTATAGAGAAAGCGCGACTGGAGTCGGTCAGAAGTGTATAACACCAGAAGAAGGTCAGATAATCCTTGATGATATCCACTCGGGGACCTGTGGTCATCATGCGTCCTCTCGGACCATTGTGGCTAAAGCATACCGAGCGGGATTTTACTGGCCAAGAGCGAATGAAATGGCAAAAGAGATAGTCGACAAGTGTGAAGGGTGCCAGTTCTACTCCAACATGTCGCACAAGCCTGCATCAGCCCTGAAGACCATTCCACTCGTCTGGCCCTTCGCTGTTTGGGGACTGGACATGGTTGGCCCATTGAGAACAGGCAGGAGCGGTTTCACACATGTGCTTGTGGCAGTCGACAAGTTTACCAAATGGATTGAAGCTAAGCCTATCAAGAATCTTGATGCTTGCACTGCTATCAGTTTCGTCAGAGAGTTAACATTCAGATATGGAGTCCCGCATAGCATCATCACCGACAATGGGTCAAACTTTGATTCAGACAAGTTCAGAGCTTTTTGCGCCTCTCAAGGCACACGAGTCGACTACGCATCGGTCGCCCACCCCCAGTCGAATGGACAAGCAGAAAGGGCAAATGGTCTGATTCTCAAAGGACTAAAGCCTCGGCTGATGCGTGATCTCAAGCACGCAGCAGGCGCTTGGGTCGACGAGCTTCCGTCGGTTCTGTGGGGATTGAGGACTACCCCGAATCGGTCGACTGGAAGAACTCCGTTCTTTCTGGTTTACGGAGCGGAAGCAGTCCTGCCGAGTGATCTACTTCACAATGCACCCCGAGTCGAGCTTTATACCGAAGATGAAGCAGAACAAGCCCGGCAAGACGCAGTCGACCTCCTGGAAGAAGAAAGAGAAATGGCTATGATCCGATCGACCATTTATCAGCAAGACTTGCGTCGATTCCATGCCAGAAATGTGAAGAGTCGAGCCTTCCAAGAAGGAGATTTGGTCCTCTGAGTGGATCAACAGAAACCACACAAGCTCGCTCCTACTTGGGAAGGTCCCTTCATCGTCACCAGAGTCCTCCACAATGGAGCGTATCACCTTTACAATGTCGATCGCCAGATCGATGAGCCACGAGCTTGGAATGCAGAACTGCTCCGCCCCTTTCACACTTGAATTCTCACTCGGATGAGATGTAATAAGAAAAACTTCTGTAGTCTATTTATCAAAGACAAGAGTGTTACAAATTTTCCTATAATTGTTGTTGCTTTTGTTTGCGTGTGAAATCCCCCAGTTGGTGGCTTAGCTGCAAATCCGTTTCGCCTAAGTTTGTAAAAAAAAATTCCTACCGAGTGGCGAGCCAGACTCCCACTCGGAGGCTTAGCTGCAGCTTAGTGCTCGCCTAAGTGTTTAAAAATCCTACCGAGTGGTGAGCCAGACTCCCACTCGGAGGCTTAGCTGCAGCCCAGTGCTCGCCTAAGTGTTTAAAAATCCTACCGAGTGGTGAACCAGACTCCCACTTGGAGGCTTAGCTGCAGCCCAGTGCTCGCCTAAGTGTTTAAAAATCCTACCGAGTGGTGAGCCAGACTCCCACTCGGAGGCTTAGCTGCAGCCCAGTGCTCGCCTAAGTGTTTAAAAATCCTACCGAGTGGTGAGCCAGACTCCCACTCGGAGGCTTAGCTGCAGCCCAGTGCTCGCCTAAGTGTTTAAAAATCCTACCGAGTGGGAGCCAGACTCCCACTCGGAGGCTTAGCTGCAGCCCAGTGCTCGCCTAAGTGTTTAAAAATCCTACCGAGTGGTGAGCCAGACTCCCACTCGGAGGCTTAGCTGCAGCCCAGTGCTCGCCTAAGTGTTTAAAAATCCTACCGAGTGGAGAGCAAACCTCCCACTCGGAGGCTTAGCTGCAGCCCAGTGCTCGCCTAAGTGTTTAAAAATCCTACCGAGTGGAGAGCAAACCTCCCACTCGGAGGCTTAGCTGCAGCCCAGTGCTCGCCTAAGTGTTTAAAAATCCTACCGAGTGGTGAGCCAGACTCCCACTCGGAGGCTTAGCTGCAGCCCAGTGCTCGCCTAAGTGTTTAAAAATCCTACCGAGTGGTGAGCCAGACTCCCACTCGGAGGCTTAGCTGCAGCCCAGTGCTCGCCTAAGTGTTTAAAAATCCTACCGAGTGGAGAGCCAGACTCCCACTCGGAGGCTTAGCTGCAGCCCAGTGCTCGCCTAAGTGTTTAAAAATCCTACCGAGTGGAGAGCAAACCTCCCACTCGGAGGCTTAGCTACAGCCCAGTGCTCGTCTAAGTATTTAAAAATCCTACCGAGTGGTGAGCAGACCTCCCACTCGGGGGGCTTAGCTGCAGTCTAGTACTTGCCTAAGTTTGAAAAAATCCTACCGAGTGGAGAGCAGACCTCCCACTCGGGGGCTTAGCTGCAGTCCAGTACTCGCCTAAGTTTGAAAAAATCCTTCCGAGTGGAGAGCAGACCTCCCACTCAGGGGCTTAGCTGCGGTCCAGTACTCGCCTAATTTTGAAAAAATCCTACCGAGTGAAGAGCAGACCTCCCACTCGGGGGCTTAGCTGCAGTCCAGTACTCGCCTAAGTTTGAAAAAATCCTACCGAGTGGAGAGCGATCCTCCCACTCGGGGGCTTAGCTGCAGTCCAGTACTCACCTAAGTGCGAAACACATCTCAATCCTCAAGGACGACGAGGGGCGGGTCGACTGCCACCTTCTCCTGGAGAGCTTCGCCACAAATACAAGACATGGGTCGACTGCTTCCCTCTCCTTCGAAACTGCGCTGCGAGTGCAAAAGTTGTCTCGAATGAAGAATGGGTTCACTCAGCAAGAGATTCATAAAGATATTCAACGGTAAACCAAGTTCAAATAAATTCTAAAGGTTCCAGACCACAGATCGAAGTACTCGGGCATGCAGCCCGAAAAAGTTTAACGGTTACAAAAACCACTCGGCATTCCGAGGCAAATTTAAGGTGGGACATAAGAGTTTGTTCACTCCGCGGGAGGAGGGCTGGCAGGCTCGACGAACTCATCCAGGTCGACGCCGTCGGCTATCCGAGTGGCTGCAGCGATGAAAGTCTCCATAAAGGTTCGGAAGTCATGCTTCTGGGTGTTGGCGACCTTAATTGCTGCCAACTTGTCTTGTTGCACCTCCTTGCAGTGGACACGAACCAAGGACAGAGCCACATCAGCGCCACACCGAGCAGAAGACTTCTTCCACTCCTGCACTCGGTCAGGGATTCCGTTAAGTCGAGTCATCAGAGACTTGAGATCGTTTCGGAGCGTAGCCTCTAGCCAAAGTGCCGGGTCGATCCGTGACATGGTGACCTTCAGTCGAGCCAAGTAGTCCACGGCACCGTCGATGCGAGATTCCAGTCGGAGCAGATTCATGGCAGTTTCATCTTTCACAGGAGAGTTGATTGGATCCAAACCTGGTTCGATCCGCCCAGTCTCCTCTTCAAAGTTCTGGCAAAACTCTGCATTCACGATCCAAGGATAAGTCAATTTTCATACACTCAGTCGACAAAAAAAACACCAGACGGAACTGAATGTGCACCTTCGAGCTTGATGTACATTTTCTTGGCGAGGCTCCTCAAGTATCTCTCCAGATCGTCCCTCCTGCGAGCGATGCCTTCCATCTTTTCGTTCAGGTTGAGGTTATCCTTCTTCCAACGTGTACACTCCCTGTTGGCTTCATTCAGAGCGGTCTTCAGCCTGGTATTCTCTTCTTCTAACTGGCCGACCGAAGCCAGCTTCTGTTCGGCCAGAGCAGTCTTGTCGTCAGCCTCCTTACGGGCAGCAGCCAAGTCCTGATCCTTCTTCGCCAGAGCTTCTCTCAGTTTTTCTGCAAAGAAATGATGATTGATTCGGAAATAGCAGAAGGGTACTCAGTCCTAAAAACTAACCAGTCGACAAAATCGTCTTACCTGCGGCGCCATCTCTGACCTTTTGCAGCTCTGTCCTGGCCAGCTCCAAATCAAGGTCCAATTGAATATGCTGCTTCTCCAAGTCAGCAAAGCGAGCTCCAAGATCGCAAGATTTCTGAAATCAAAGGGGAGAAGTTATCGTTACAGCAAAAAAACAAAGGCAATAAATACTAAGACTACGGTCGACTGCCAGCAGTCCACCATAGTCTCGGGGACTACACCCAGTGGGTGCACTTAGCGTGCCCCCACCAGTTCTGATCCCACTCGACCGGCCCGCCGAAGTCGAGTTCAAAAAAAGAGAGAAAGAAAGTAGAACTCAGACTACAGTCGACTGCCAGCAGTCCACCATAGTCTCGGGGACTACACCCAGTGGGTGCACTTAGCGTGCCCCCACCGGTTCTGATCCCACTCAAGTGGAAGAGACAAACTACCAGTTTGGTTTATACATTCGGCAAAATACAAAGACTACAGTCAACTGCCAGCAGTCCACCGTAG
This sequence comes from Triticum aestivum, assembly GCF_018294505.1. Taxonomy (NCBI): domain Eukaryota; kingdom Viridiplantae; phylum Streptophyta; class Magnoliopsida; order Poales; family Poaceae; genus Triticum; species Triticum aestivum. The sequence goes on along the minus strand of NC_057794.1, from coordinate 316,158,178 downwards.
TCTCTACTAGTCCAAAACTTCAATCGACGCACCCAGTGGGTGTACAGACGCAAAGATTTTCAAAAAGAATCTTCAGATAGCCGACTAACCTGAACGTTGCTCTGGAGAGACGAGCTGGCATCATAGGCAGCTTGGCTGGCGTCCCGCACCATCTTCATCTTCTCCATCATAATGCCCGCCTGGCGTATGGCTTCCCTAGCAGCATTCACCTCGTCCTCTGGGACATGATGGGTCACAAAAACTGAAGGCGGTTCGACAGGGGCCTGAGGAGTCGAAGAAAAAGGCAAGGCACTCGACAAGGGCTCCGTGAAGGTAACAGAACCCCGATTGATGTCACCAGTGTCCTGAACGACTGGTTCCGCCCTCGGCGTCGACTGTAGCGCCTCACTTGCAGGAGCTCGCCTACTCTTCCTCGTCAAAGACCTCTCGGGCTCTTCATCATCATCAGGGAGGTCAATAATGTTGGGAGCTGTGCAAAGTTCAAATTGCCAAAATCACGTCACCCAGTGGTGCACGATGTAGTTGAATCGACCAAAGAAAGATAGTATGACGGAAATCATACCTGGATTAGAAGTGACCGCATCCTCCATCACCTCATCATCATCCCTGTAAGCTGAGGTCCCGAAAGTGGCGGCGCTAACAATTCCAAAGTTCATCCAGTTAAAACAAGAAAAACAAACAGCGCAGAGCGTCGAGTGAATACAAGGAGAGACACTCACGCGGAGGCGACATGGATATCGATCTTGATCTTTGGCAGCGCCTTCCGAGTCTTCGGCTCTGCAACTTTGGGGTGTTTTGGCGCCTTCTCAGTCGGGGTTGGTGAAGAGACCCGAGGACGCTTCGAAGACTGGCCAGCCTGAGCAGTTGCCTTGTCGCGGGCACTCGGTCGTTCTTGGTCAAGCTTGGATCGTCTCTCTATGCGAGGAGGCGACTCGACTTCTTCCCCATCACTTGAGTCGTCACTTCCACCATCCCCTTCACCATCAGAAGTCCACTCGCCACTTTCGCCACTACTCGCCTCGCCTTCCAGAGCTTGCTCTTGCTCCCTGTTGGGCATCGAATACATTTCAGTAATGGCCTGAAAGAAAGCAGGGAGAACAAAGTTAGTCGACGCAATACAGACAACTGCGCGAGTGAATTCGGATTACAAGCAAAAACTCAGAATCAGACCTGCTCTGGTGCACGTGACTGGTCGAATGGGAGAACTCTCCTGGCTCCTCTGAGATTGTCCTTGTTCCCGATAATGCTCGACAGCCACTTCTCCAGCATGTCGTCATCGACCTCCTCCGGTTAGATCCGAGTGGAGTCTTCTAGACCCGAATACATCCACATCGGGTGGTCTCGGGCTTGGAGAGGCTGGATGCTCCACTGAAGGAAGACCTCCAAGAGATCCATACCAGTGACCCCATCACGAATGAGCTGGATCACTCAGTTGACCAACACCTTCACGTGCGCCTTCTCCTCCAGGAGCACCTTCAAAGGGGAGGGTTTTTCCACTCGGTCCATGGTAAAGGGAGGGAGGCCAGTCGATTGCCCTGGCGTCGACTGGTCTTTGCAGTAGAACCAGGTCGACTGCCATCCGCGAACTGAATCGGGAAGAATCATGGCCGGAAAGGAGCTTTTTCCCCTCGTCTGGATGCCAAGACCCCCACACATCTGGATCACTTGGGTCCTCTCGTCACTCGGATTAGCCTTTTTCACTGTCTGGGAGCGACAAGTGAAAATATGCTTGAAAAGACCCCAGTGAGGTCGACAACCCAAGAAGTTCTCACACAAGGAAATGAACGCGGCAAGATAAACAATTGAGTTGGGGGTAAAATGGTGGAGTTGAGCCCCAAAGAAGTTCAGAAACCCTCGGAAGAAAGGATGAGGAGGCAAGGAAAACCCACGGTCGACGTGGGTGGCAAGAAGAACACGCTCACCCTCCCGGGGTTGCGGCTCGGATTCCTTCCCCGGAAGCCGCGCCGAGTCATAGGGGATCAACCCTCCCTCGGCCAGGTCATCGAGGTCTTCTTGGGAGATCCTCGAGTGGATCCAGTCGCCCTGGATCCAACCCTTCGACAGGCCAGTCCGCGAGGAAGATCCGCCTCGGCTCGTCGCCTTCCCCTTTGACCTCGCCATCGCCTTCTTTGCCCGCTCCAGAGCTGCTGTATTCTCCTTCACCATTGTCGCCGACAAGACGCGTGTGGCGCGGTGGCGCTGGAGCGAGAGCAAGCGCAGAGAAGAGGCGTGAGGAGGAGAATAGATAATGGGGCACACTGTTCGGGAGACTCTGGTCCAACGCCTTATATGAGGCCGCTTCCGAGTGGCTGACAGGTAGGCCCAGATGGCTCTATCAAAACCCGTAACGACCGCACGAGCGATACGTGGTGAAAAAGGCGGCACGGGGATCGAGGCGGCTCCGCTCTATCTCGTCCGATTACTGTGGCCTCCCCCGTCCCGCGCGCTTCCCAAAATTCGGATCCCACTAAATCCGTGGGCAGCAAATAACTTGTCAGACCAAAGATCTCCTCCGCACCGTCACTAGGAGCCTTACAAGTAAAGAAACTCACTCGGCGAAGAATTAAGAATGGATCAAGGCGACTGAAAAGGGAGTTGCTGTCATCACTCAGGTCCGTTGATCCGAAACAAGATATGCTCATGGCATAGGAAACGAGTCGGAGAAGTCCTCAACTCCTTCCCCACTCAAACCTCGATCCATTCGGGGGCTAATGATGAAGCTATGTACCTAGGGTAGGGTCACGGACCTGTCCTAACTGCCCTACCCAAGGACACCTCTAGAATAAATCACCTTTCAATCGACTTGGAGGTGTTCCACTCGACAGACTCGAAGACATTCGACCAAGGAGCAGTTACTCGACCAAGATCCAACCACTCGACGGCCAGGAGACTTAAAGTCACTCTGCACGCTAACGGTCGGTCATTAAGTAGCTTTTATGGTCATCATAGCACTTTATTACTAGCGTTGTCAGTAACGCCCTACCTTAATGTACATTGAACCCTTCGTAACGTGGGCTGGCCGGGGTCCTGGCGCACTCTATATAAGCCACCCCCTCCTCCGAGACAAGGGTTCGCACCTCTGTAACTCATACACACATAATCCAGTCGACCGCCTCCGGGCTCCGAGACGTAGGGCTTTTACTTCTTCCGAGAAGGGCCTGAACTCGTAAACCTTGCGTCCTTACAACCTCTCCATAGCTAAGACCTCGCCTCTCCATACTTACCCCCCTACATCACTGTCAGAGTTAGAACCACGACACAGTCCTCTGCTGATCCATGACATCAGTGTTGGCGGAGGGCCCGAGCGAAAAACGGGGGCGGCCGCCCACTTGGCGCTTCTAGGAGTCGTGATGTAGAACCACTCCTGTTGCCACAATGCAGACACCTCTGGGATGGAACCTTTGGGCCACGAAGCTCCTGCCATATTGCATATTGAGGCGCCACCACACTCTACATGTTGCCCCTCGATCATCTTCGGCTTTACTTCAAAGGTCTTGAGCCATAAACCAAAGTGTGGGGTAACCCGGAGGAAGGCCTCGCATACGACAACAAAAGTCGTGATATGCGGGAAGGAGTCCGGAGCTAGATCATGGAAGTCTAGCCCGTAATAAAACATCAAGCCCCTGACGAAAGGATCCAATGCAAAACCTAGACCTCGGAGGAAGTGGGGGACGAACACGACGCACTCGTTGGGTTTGGGAGAGGGGACGGCCTGCCCCCGGGGAGGCAGCCGATGTGATATTTCGACGGTCAGATACCTGGCCTCTCTCAACTTTTTGATGTCCTCTTCTGAGACGGAGGAGGGCATCCATTGGCCTTGAAGGCTGGATCCGGACATGACTGAAGGTTCGGAGCACCTGACCTGAGCTTCGGGCGTTTGAGCTTGAGGTGGGGGAAGGATTCGATTGAGCACGAGAGGGGAAAGTAGAAGCTTTTCCCCTTTATAAAGAAGGGTGGATATCAAGCGTCCTCCCCATGTCCGTTTGGACTTGCCTATGATCTAGGAGTCCTAGAAGCGGTTGGGTTACCCACACCCGTGTTGATGAGAATCCCGTGATAAGGGGACATGATCTCTGCTTTAACAAGACGTGCCAAGGAAACCACCTCGCATGACACGCTAAGGTGGGTAATTGAACGACTCGGATAAAGGCTTGGTCGTGGCGTGTCGCACCATGAAATACGTCAGCAGATTAGATTTGTGGTAATATTATTATTCTCTCTATGGCAATATGTGGAAACTTATTTTATAGAGCCGGACACTATCTTTGTGTTCAAAATCTTCTATGAAGTACTTGGAGGAGGAACCCGCCTTGCAATGCCGAAGACAATTTGCGCGCCGGACCCGTCGTCATTGAAGCCTGGTTCAGGGGCTACTGAGGGAGTCCTGGATTAGGGGGTGTTCGGATAGCCGAACTATACCTTCCGTCGGACTCCCGGGCTATGAAGATACAAGATTGAACACTCCGTCCCGCATCCGGAAGGGACTTTCCTTGGCGTGGAAGGCAAGCTTGAAGATACGGATGATCAGATCTCCTACCATTGTAACCGACTCTATGTAACCCTAACCCTCTTCGATGTCTATATAAACTGGAGGGTTTTAGTCCGTAGGACAACATACACATCAACAATCATACCATAGGCTAGCTTCTAGGGTTTAGCCTCTCTGATCTCATGGTAGATCAACTCTTGTAATACCCATACCATCAATATTAATCAAGCAGGACGTAGGGTTTTACCTCCATCGAGAGGGTCCAAACCTGGGTAAAACTTCGTGTCCCCTGCCTCCTGTTACCATCCAGCCTAGACGCACAGTTCGGGATCCCCTACCCGAGATCCGCCGGTTTTGACACCGACAGCACCTTTCACTGAAGAGGAGGTGAGAGCTGCGGTATTCCAAATGGAACATAACAAAGCTCCTGGTCCTGATGGCTTCCCCGCAGAATTCTATCAGAATTTCCGGGATGTCATCGAGACTGACCTTTTGGAGTTGTTCAATTGTTCATGCCGGCCAACTTGAACTATTTAGGCTTAATTTTGGTGAGATCGTTTTGTTGCCGAAAATTAAGGAGGCTAAGTGAATTCAGCAATATTGATCCATATGTCTCCTTAATGTCAACTTAAAGATCTTCACCAAAGTGGCTACTAATAGGTTCAACACGGTCGCTGATCATGTCGTACGACCATCTCAAACAGCTTTCATGCAAGGAAGAAATATACTCGATGGAGTAGTAATCCTACATGAGATCGTTCACGAGATGCACCGAAAAAACATGAGTGGAGTAGTTTTAAAGATTGACTCTAAAAAGGCTTATGATAAGGTCAAATGGTCATTCCTTCAACTGGCCCTGAGAATGAAATGATTCTCCGATAAATGGCGCGAGTGGATCCAAAATTTTGTCACATGAGGTAGTGTGCCCATCAAGGTCAATGATGATGTAGGCCATTACTTTTAGACAAAAAAGGACTATGCCAGGCTGACTCCATGTCTCCAATGTTATTTAACATCGTTGCTGACATGTTGGCTATTCTGATTGATCGTGCCAAGCAGGACAGTCAGATTGCAGGAGTAGTGCCACACCTTGTAGATGGTGGCCTCTCTATTCTGCAATATGCCGATGATACAATTATTTTTATGGAACATGACTTGGACAAGGCTTGAAACATGAAACTATTGCTTTCAGCGTTTGAGCAAATGTCAGGCCTTAAAATTAACTTTCATAAAAGTGAATTGTACTGCTTTGGAGAAGCCAGTGAGGCGGCAGCCGATTACGCTGACCTGTTTGGGCGTGCGCAAGGCCAATTCCCAATTAAATATTTGGGAATACCGATTCATTATCAGCGTCTCACAAGTGCGGAATGAAAACATGTAGAGGAGCGCTTAGAGAAACGGTTGAGCAGTTGGAAAGACAAGTTGCTATCTATTGGAGGACGACTAGTCTTGATCAATTATGTCCTCACAAATATGGTTCTCTATATGCTTTATTTTTTTTTCAAATCCCTAAAGGGTCTTGCAAAGGCTGGATTATTTTGGATCCAGATTCTTTTGGCAAGGAGATAGTGAAAAGAAAAGGTACAGGCTGGTCAAATGGAGCGTGGTTTGTAGGCCAAAAGACCAAGGTGGCCTTGGCATTCATGACCTCCAGGGCAAGAATAATGCATTACTTAGTAAATGGTTGTTCAAACTACTTACTGAGGATGGCATTTGGCAAACCCTCCTGCGAAACAAGTATCTAGACCAAAAGGTTGTGTCTCGGGCCTATTGAAAACCTGGTGACTCACACTTTTGGGATGGTCTAATGGCAGTAAACAAGCATCTTTTCCATTTTGGATCATTTGCGATAAATGACAGGTCAGAGATTCGTTTCTGGGAGGATAACTGGCTAGGCAATGCCAGCCTCCGAGAACAATATCCTGCTTTGTACAACATTGTTCGTAGTAAGAATGATACTCTCGCACAGGTCCTCAGCTCATCTCCGCCGAATATTTCTTTCAGGCGGGATTTGATCGCCCCCCGTCTTATGTCATGGCAAAATCTATTGTCCAGATTGCAAAATCTGTTGTCCAGATTGAATTCGATTAACCTAACACAAGGACGGGATGTGTTCCGTTGGAACCTCACTACATCTGGGTCCTTCACGGTCGACTCTATGTACCACGCGCTCATGCATTTAGAGGTCCCAGTGGATAATAAAAAGAGTATTTGGAAGTCAAAGATTCCAATAAAAGTTAAAATCTTCATGTGGTATCTCCGGAGGAGAGTTGTGCTAACCAAAGACGGCCTTGCCCGTCGCAATTGGCAAGGAAGTAAGAAGTGTAGCTTTTGTACTCACGATGAGACAATCAAACACCTCTTTTTCCAGTGCAAGCTTGCGCGTTCTATATGGTCAATCATCCAAATAGCGTCCAATTTATATCCGTCCATAAGTGTTGCCAATATTTTTGGTCATTGGTTGGAGGGTATCTCAAATATGGTCAAGATGTTATTGAGGGTGGGAGCGTATGCCTTATTATGGTCTATTTGGCTATGTAGAAATAATTTGGTTTTTAATAACATAAATTCTCCTGCTTTGCAGGTTATTTTCCGCTATACGCACTCGCTTCGTATGTGGTCTATGCTACAACGAACAGAGTACCAACCGTTGTTCAAGGTGGTGTGTACGCGGTTGGAGCGGGTGGCCAAGGAGGTTTTTACCCAACATGGTGGCAGCATAATCTCCGGATCGGCCCACCACCTTCTTCGACATAGGCAGAGTGTTTGTCCTATATGACTCTACTGTTGTCGATATGTCGGTTTCTCGTTTATTTTTAGTTTTTTGTCAGACTTTTGGTGTTTGGTTGTGTGCATCTTGGTTATGCAGAGGCCGGGTGTTACTCATCATGCTTGGTATCTGCTTGATGCTATATTTTGAGTTAATAAAAGCGCCCTTTATCGAAAAGCACCAACTAGATCAACAGCTAAACACGTCCAAACTTTCTTTTTCCACAACCCCATCATGAAAGGAGCTATAGAAGCATACTGAACAAACTAGCATAACGAGGCACATATGATGGGAGGGGAAACAAGAAACCTGCTGAAATAACAACTTCTCATGCGAGAGAAGAAACAGAGCAGTAAACCACCAATCGTTGAGAACTTCATAACATAGCCACCTATTCTTAGAACCCCATGCCTCTAACCTTACGACGATCTATAAACTACCCGCCCAAGTAGTTTTGCCTCCAACATTAGCACCCCCTCCGATTTCCTCCTTTACCTGCAAGACCATCCAATAATCCAATAGCATATCAACTTTATGAGGATCATAGGATCATTGAAAGTTTTTTTCTCAAAAATGACATAATTTCTACATCTCCAGATAGACCAAAAAATAGTTGAAACCCCCACCACCAAACAACTTTCTTCATTCTTTGGGGAACCTCTAATCCCGTTCCCAAAGCAATCATTGAGTGTGCTAAGAGTGGAATTTAGACTAAAAGCACATTCAACAAGCTCAATACTAAATTAGCAGCAAAGCGTTGAAAAAACATATGATCAATAGTTTCACCCATCACAAAAGATACATGTTTTACTACAAACATATCCTCTCCTAAGGAGGGTATCCTTGGTGAGAATGCTTTTTGAGCCATAAGCCACAGAAAAACTTTAATTAGCACGCACTTTGACCTTCCATAAAAACTTTTGAGGGAATTTGCAACCACATGCATACAATAAGTTTTCTATATAGAGACTTAACAGAAAACTTCCCATCATCTGTCTACATCCATTTTGCTCCATCTTTACCAAAGCCTGTTTCAGTCCTTCACATTTGTGTGTTCAAGCTATGCAATAGCTCCAGAGACTCCCAATAGAGTTCTTTTGAATTTTAAACCACCCCATCCTTTTCACAAGGCTTCAACAATGATAATATTATGATTAAAACTTAACAAATATAACACGAGGTAAGATAATTTTTAAAGGTTTGTCATCTTTCCAAAATCCTATATTATGACCATCCCTCAAACTATTCTTGCAAAATTAATAAAATATCTCTTTGACTTTGAGAATGCTACACCAGAATTGTGAATCCGCGACCTTGGGTTTAGCTCAAGAGATACACCCATCAGTGACATACTTATTCAGCATTGCCAGAGCCTAGTTTTAGTTTACAATTTCCAAAACCACTTGGCAAGCAATGCCTTATTCATGAGATCCAAAATAAGAATCCCCAGCCCCCTTGATCTCTAGGTTTACGACAAGTTTCTAGTTAACTAAGTGAAATTTCTTTTTATCTTCATCACCCTGTCACATCCATTCTAACTCTATAGAAGTCAGCTTTCTTAAGAACTCCAACAGTGATAGGGTAGAAGGACATCATAAAGACATGCATATCAGTCATATGTACTTGGGCCAAAAGTGATCCTGCCAGAAATAGAGCCTAGCAGTTTGCCTTGCCAACATCCATGTCTTTTCTCAATTTTATGCTCTACCCATTCCAACGACAATTCTAATTTTAGAAACAGACATACCCTAATTTCATAGGCAGATCTGCAGACAAGTGAAAATATACTGATGAACCTCAACTTTGTCTTCCCCCAAAAGAACCATCTCACATTTATGAAAATTAATTGTTAATCTAGATATCTTTTCAAAAGCTATCAAGATGAATTTGAGGGTTTTAGCACTTTCAACATAATCTTGTAACAGAAAAATGGTGTCATCAACATAATGGAGCACATTAACTCCATTTGTTAGATTCAAATTCAAAAATCATTTCACAAAACCATTTGTATTGGCCTTTTCTATAATAACAGCTACAACATCTGCAGCAAGATAAAAAACCAAAGGTGATAAAACAAGACCCTGTCTCATGCCTTTGTGGGTTTTAGAGTAAGAAGAAATTTTATTAGGGAATCCTTTCTTTTAAGCATTTGAATCACAAAGGCCACTTGATTTTATCATATGATTTTTGAAAATCAACTTTAAACAATAAATCATCCAGTTTTTAAAAATGAATAGAATTCAATGCTTAATGGAAAACAACAACTCCTTTGATGATGTATCTACCATTAACAAAGGCAGTCTAGGTAGGAAAAATGACAGGGGATGCTACTTTGATCAATCTATTCATTAGAACCTTGTTAATGATTTTGAAGCTAACAATCATGAGACAAATAGGCCTAGATTTCTGAATTTTCTTAGCATCATTAGTCTTGGGAACAAGGCTTGCTGATTTAGTAAGATACTTTGTGGGTCTACTTCATGTTCTTTCACGAATCTCTACCAATGCTTGCCGGTTCAGTAAGATAATTCCTTTCATTTTCCCATAGCTGTTACACCAGGTGCCTCAAAATCTAGTGCTTTCGATCTTCCGTTTCTCTTTTCCGTGTTGTATGGAAAAGAGAAAATGGGGAATTGTATCATAGCTAGCGTGTTTCATGTGTCGTGGCATAGCCATATATAGATTAGAGCATCTCTAGCTAGTTTTTCCAAAATTCAGTCCTAAAACCATTATGAGGAAGCTATCTATAATTTTTGTAGGTGTGAAAGGAAGGCTAGTTTGACAGATTTCTTATAATACATTATTTATAATTCCATGAACTGACAAGTTAAGCCCACACGTCTGTGTGACAAGTCCCTCTTCTTCATTTGCTCCTTTCAAATCTCTCTCACACACACATCAAAATGTGAAGCAATGAGTGAGATCGACATTCGCGAGTAGTGGAGGGGGAGTGTATCAGATGATGGTGTTCAAGATGAGATAGAGCTGCTTGTGTTCCAGTGACCGCCACCCAACAAGGTGGTCCTCCTTGCCGTCTCCTCCGGAGCCACATGCCAAGGAGCTCAATGGCGGCGACCGTCGTGTGTTGTTGCATGGGGCATATATGGAACTGCCTCGGGGGTCGACTGGCAATGGGGGAGTGAAGGGGGGAGGGGGCAGAGAGGGCGGCCGGCGGATGGGGTTGCCAGCAAATACAAATCAGAGAAGGTGGCCGATGTCGACATAATCGGGCTCGCGGCAAGGAGTGGAATGGATACAAAATGGATAGCTAATGACCTCTTCTTCCTTATATTTGCAGATTATATGAGTGGTTTTAAGGAATATTTGTAAAAACTATAATGATAAGGAATATGCTAGAGTGTGTCCTTTTATTGCAATGGTGGTTTTACAAAATTTGCTAGAGATGCTCTTTGGGGTACATTGGACATTGCTCTTTGCCCGCCGCCATCGGTGACTATCATCATGCAACCTAAATGGTGGCGAGTGGTATATCTTGAAGACATATGGTTCGATCTCTGGGTTCTATTGACACGCACACAAGCAAGGCATTTTCAACATTCTCATATGTTCTCCAAGAGGAGTGCTATTAGGGATTGACGGCTCTCTTGACTGGAAAAGATGTTGCCCCAGGTGAAAATTGTTGTGCGTTTGGTCTGTATGGCAAGGCAACAATGTGATGGTGACCTACGATGGTGGTTGGCAGTGGTGTGATGTCGTGTGACAACTTATCGGGATCATTATACTTCTCCTAAATTTTGACAAGAGATCGCAGCGTCGGGTCGCACACTCTCGATCCTAAGACCCTCTTCATTGAGCGACGCCTCGCGAAGCGAATCTCAACATAGTCAGACCTACTGTTCTTGAATATCTTCCTTACTCTGTCGCGGAAGCACCGTAGCTTCGTCCCATCTTCTCTCCCCCGCCAATGCACCAGTGGTTTACCCTTGGAGACGCAATTTCTTTGCTCACTACATCGCTAGCCACTGACACTTCATCCACGTCACCCTCCTCATCGCCCCTACTCATGGTACTACTAATGCATGACTCCGCCGGTTGTGGCCTAGCTACTCGACATTGGTGTTGTTACCTACTGGTTGCATCTTGGCACATGGGGCTAAAGTGACGTAAACTCTTGGTATATCAAGGACAAAAAAATTAGCTGACATACCCAGCTAACTGGCATCTAGCAGACTAGGAATCAACAAGACTCATCACTATTGAATATTGATGTATTAACACCTTTGCTGAAATCCATGTGACGAGCAGGCCGTAGTGTTGTGCCAACTCTGTGGAATTCAAACATTATCTTGTATATTCTCTCTGGATATACGAAACAAAAACTAACAAATACTCCAAATGTCATGGTTGTGGGTGGATTTATATTATCCGCAAAATCATGTTGCAAATCTCCATCTATGACTGTGAGTGGAACAAATTGCTGGTTAGCTATCTTTTCTGCACACAACGATCAGAGTAGATGTGCCTCCACGAGCGACCTGTCGGGGGCGCTGAGGAATGTGGTCGTGGACGACCACAGGGGGAGGGGAAAAGGGGACGAAGCTCCGATGCTCCCGCAATATAGTGAGCAGAAAGATTTGTGATAGCGGCGGTGACGAGCGAAGCTGTCAAAGGAAGAAAAGGGGATAGGAATATTGAGTTTGTGAGAAGGGGATAGGAATATGGAGTTTGTGAGCTCGAACTCACATGCGCCCTTTGCTACAGTACTATCCAGAAAAAATGCTAAAGAAATTAACAAAACTTAAAATTTTTCAACAAACATTGGTGTGTTTAAAATGCATGCAAATTTTCAAGATGAAATGACTGTTTTTGGAAGCATTTTAGAGTATTGATTTTGTTTTTTTCGCCGAGGCCTTCATGATTGTCATTGCACGAAAATTTGCCCGCATGTGAAACACACATCTATGTTTGTTGCCAAAAAAATCAGTTTTTTAAATTTGTTTAGTATTTGTTTTTTGGATTTTACTATAGTAAAGGGTGCATGTGAGCTCGAGCTCACAAGAGCACTTTTGAGGGGATACGAGATTTGACTATAACTGCTCTGACTGCACCGAGATACATTTCGTCAGGTGTCTTTCAATGAAGAGGGTCTCATGAATCGAGAGTGTGCGATGCAAAGAATAGGACTGGGGTGTAGTAGCTCAGTGGTAAGTTATGGTCCATGATTGGGCAATGCTGATGTTTCCAGACATCCACTGTGTATTCTTGTATAATGTAAATGCATGTTGTCATGTTTAATTTATAGTGTGGTGTAGCTGATGATTCTAACAAGTTTATACATGTTCATCCAAATAAAACTAGTGTGCTCAGGTGCCTGTTTTTCTCTATCATTCTCACAATGGTGATGCGCACAGTACATTCAGAGATTGGAAAGAGTTTGAACTATTCAGCTATTTCGAGATCTAGCTCTACAAATACAGGTGATGGTGGAGAAGGCCATCAAGACTTCCAAACCATGATGCCTTCTTTTGTAATGAGATTTGAATATGTGCATCTTCGAAAAGCTTACTATTCCCCTAGAGCATTGGCCTGATTTGAAAATATATAGTATGATTTAGCAAATAAAAGCACCTAGAAGCTGGGGTGATTGGATTAACCAAGCCAAGACATCCGTAGGAGTTGTTGAAACATCCCTCCCTGGCTAGTTTGTCCAGTCCACTCTATGATAGTTGTTGAAACATACCTCCATGGCTCCATCACGAATTTGTCCAGTTTTTGACTTGAGTGGACAGTTTCTGTTATGTTCTGAATGTAAGTCCAACTGTCACGGGCGTGGCTGTTAGCCGATGATGACAGGGACACGCACGCACCTTGGGTAGGCTCACAATTATGCTCATGTAGCCACCCCACTTCACAGTAACACTAGCTGCTGACCTCGGTTCTTCTCCTCCCTTTAATGAAGGCTTGTGTGTGTGCAAGATGACACTAGCTTGCTCACTGCTTAGGTGTCATATCCTTTTTTTTTTTTTTTTTGCGGGTAGTCATATCCTTTTCAGCCGCACTGAAGATCACTCCACCCTTTGTCTTGGTCTGCAACTGCAAATATACTCCTCTTTGTATATCCGATCCAGTTGCAAGAGGCCAACGAGGTACAGGACGGCCCAGTTTTTGGAAGCTGAGACTGAAAGGATACCGGAGGCATGCATGCATTATGCCGGGGCAGTGGTTGGCGCTTGGCACCACGCGCGCGCCAGCTCCAATGCTTCACACCTGTGAATCAATCATCATTTGGTGGTAGCAAGATCGGATACGCGGTGCTGCTACTATACTGCTTTTCCCTGTGTCCAGACGACTTTTGTTACTTGGTGGCGGTTGCTTTTGGATCAAACGTAGGTTATTTTAAGTAGTCTCGGTGACAGCCATAATTAAAGATGCTGGGACAGGCCGTTGCATTGGGGGACTGGATAAAACCTAACCCTTTGACTCGGGACATCTCTCTTTAAGGCCGTCCTGCAGAACAAGGTTTTTTTATGTCAAACCAAACAGAAGAAGAAAATGAGCGCCCGTTAGCTAGCTCCGCAGTGCGTTCACATACTACCGGCAAATGTCCCACGGCCGGTTTAGAGCATCTTCACTAGGGCCCCAAGAAGACTCTCCAAGTCATTTTTTAGACACTGGCGGACAAAAAACGTTCCACTCATATTCTTAAATGTTTGTTTTCGCCGGCAAAAGCAAAAACAACGTCGGCAGACCCATGCAACACCCAGCGCGCCCGGGGGCTGCTGGGGGCCTAATTTCGCCGTTTTAGGCGCTGGCCCACCTGCCAGCGTCTCCCTCCTGTCCCCTCACTTTCCTCACTGGCCCACCCACATGCTTCCTCCTCTCTCTCTCTCTCCCTCCACGCACACACACAAACATAGCATGGAAGCCCTTCGCTCCCGTCCCCACTGCCTGGCACGCCGCTCCGATCTCGTGTCCGTCGCTGGAGGGCCGCCCACGCCCTGCCGCCTCAGCCTCGCCGTCGTGCTCCTTGCAGCCCGGCCGCCCCAGCCTCGCCGCCGTGCTCCTGCAGCCCGGCCGCCCGGCCGCCTCAGCCTCATCGCCGGAGGACGGAGCCCACGGTCCTCTGTGGAGAGCCCGTCCGCCCAGCCCGCGGGCACGCCGCTGGTACTCGTCGACGCCGAACCTGTCGTCCTTGCTCGAGGCGCACCAGCTGCAGCTCCCTCGAAGCCGGCACTTGCTTCTTCGAGCTCGCACGCGCCGGCGCGTGCCATTGATGGTCGGCCATGGCGGCGCTGGAAGCAGTGTGCGCTTCCCCTCGCCCACGAACTGCTGGTGGTGGTGATGAGCCAACCGCGGCTCACTTCGCCGCCCGGCTCCCGTCTCTGTCGAGGACGTCACTGGAGGGCCGCGCCGCTCGTCGTAGCCGAGACCTCGCGGGACACCGGGGTGCAGGGGCGACGGACGCGGAGGACACGTCGAGGGGCCACGACGGCGGCCCGGCTCGCGTCCGTCACGACGCTCTGCAGCTCAAGCTGCTTGCCGGCGACGGTGCGTTCTGCGTCACCAAGTATGGCCAGAAGTGGGTGGGCCCGTATGCCGACTCCGCCTGCTCGCCGCCTCGCCCGGCCGGCCTCGCTGCACTGCCTGCTCGCCGCCGGGCTACCTTGCTTCTTTCGCTCGCCCCGGGTACGTGCATTGGGGGGGTGGGGTGGGGGCAACGACTAGGTATTATTTCACCCCCGGGCTAAAGTTCTCGTCGGCAGCCCCCAGGAGGCGAAAAAAATGCCTTCCGAAGGGCTCAGCGGCTGAAGATGCTCTTAGATGTGCACCAAAACAACACACGTGCACGCTCGTGTCGTATCTGGGTATCTCTGCATCTCGCCATATCTGATTCTACGCATGGACACGAAAAAGCGAATACATTTTCCGATCAAAACATGATCTGAAGGCAAGAGCATCAAAATGCACGCGTTGCAGCTTTTTGCCAAAAAAAGAAGACGTATTATAATTGAATACGGTGAAAGAAATACAGAGTAAATCCCGGCAAGCATCTTCTGCCGCCGTGGGCCTTGTTCGGTTTAGCCAGGAGTGGTCGGGACCCCGACGTAATACCCTACTTTACTAGAACATATAGGCGCGCGTTGCTGCGCCCGTTCATGTTGAAGAAAAAAAATGCGGAATCTGAAGAATATCAATATGCTCTTGACATTGCATAAATGAGTGGCGCAGATCCAATGAGAATCTCTTCATTTTGGTCCAAGAGACAAAGGTTTTACAAATGCAGGTTTAGAGGGATCACACTGATGCTATTTGCTATAAACAGCTGGTTGTCATCATGTCATACGTTACTGTTAAGAACTAAAGATACAAACGATCAGTAACAAGGCAGGAATGGGTGTACAAAGTTCAAGATCAGCATTATCCTAGTTAATTAAACTGAGCTAATATATGCCAAATACTCTCACTAAGCCTGCATCTATGTCTTCTCAGAGTGAGAGTCAAAATTAATGGGTGTACATGCTAATGTGGCTCCGCCCATGAGAATATAGTATTACGTAGGATCAACAGCAGAATTTTTTCCTAAGAAAAATATAAACATAGCATAAAAGACATGGAAGTTACTGATGTAGATCTTGAATGGAAAATGAAGGGGGCATGTTCATCACATACTCCCTCCGTTCCGAATTACTCGTTACAGAAATGAATGTATCTAGATGTATTTTAGTTCTAGATATATTCATTTCTGCGACGAGTAATTTGGAACGAAGGGAGTACAAAATTGTAAGCCATGTTCATTATTTTTGGAAACCAGATTTGTCATGTTTCTCCAACTGTAACAAAAGACTGGCTTAACTGTTTGGATGAAACTTGCTTTGAGAACCTAGAAATTGACTCGCAAAAAAAGGAAGAGAACCTAGAAATTGGATTGACACATTAGTTACTAAAAAGTTTGAGACATTGCAGAGCTAAGATAAACTGAAGAGACAAAGCACAAAAAAACAAACAAATCATCATGGACGAACTGAAAAGAATAGCCACAGACGGACTGAAAGACAGAGCTCCTGCTCCTCAGCACCGTACTCATCCACCTTTTCGTGCAGCATAGCCGGGCAAAGACCAACAATGTCAGGCGCCCTGCCAAACCCGCTCGGCAGTCTGCTGTTGCTGCGGAACTTCTGCTCCTTGGTAGATGCGGAGCCCCTCCTTTGGCGCTTCCTCGCGTGTCAGACTCATCGTGTCGCTGTTGCTAGGCTCCCCATGCGGCCGTGGTGGAGCGCTGCGCCGCTCTGGCCGTCCGCCTATAGGTCAAGCACGGCCTTCTCGGCAAGATCACCAACACCATCTTGCGCTCCGAACGGGCGCCTGCGCCACAACCTTGTCTCCGAGACTTTGCAGTTTGCACCCGTCGCGCGTCCACCTCTTTGCACCGGCGCGCACCTGGTGCAGTCACGTGCAATTGTGGGAGCGGGAGTCCTCCATCCTCAAGAATGAGATGCTGCCCCAGCCGCGGTGATCCGCGCGATGGCCTAGGCTACGCCCCTAAGCATCCTTCTGGGGGCTATCTTACTCCCGATCTTGCTACTTGTGTGTTTTTTGCCTTTCGATCAAGTTGTTCCTTTGGTGGCTATGGTCCTCCCCTTATATAGGGTCAGCAGGGCACCATAGTGTTCGCTTTATGTATGTCAAATACGTGGGTCGAATTCCACCACTAGTGCAGAACCGAGTTTTAACGTCGGTTCGTAAGGGCCTTTAGTGCCGGTTCTACAACCGGCACTAAAAAGTTGAGACTAAAGGCCCCCTCCCTTTACTAACGGTTCGGCACGAACCGGCCCTAAAGTGCCACCACGTGGCACGAGCCAGGCCCGGGTGCTGGTAGACCATTAGTACCGGTTGGTAATACCAACCGGTACTAAATGTTTGGGGGATTTGGGTTTTATTTTTTATTTTTCCATTAATTTTTTTTTTCATTTTTTTTGTTTGCTGGTATTTTATGATACTACGTATTGTACACGTTATGCATATATATAAATAGATTTTCTCGTAGAACCGATCATATATATATATATATATATATATATATATATATATATATATATATAATTTCTCCTACATGTTGCCTTGGTGCCTTCGGAGCACGATGACAAGTGGTTCATGGGGGGCGGTAGCGGGTAATAGTATTCTCCTTTGGGATCTATGACCTGGTCGAGCAAAAATCCCGTTATTTCCTCTTGAAGTGCTAGTATGCGCTTCGTTGGTAGGAGCTTCTCCCGCACCTCTTTGAACTGTTAAGAAGGAGATCAATATGCATGTGTATTAGTTGTGTGACTAGATATCGATAATGATGTAAATATTGTGAATAGTGTTCTGGCAAACGTACTCATTCCTGTCTATCAGATTTGCTTCTTTCGGACGCCATCATGCGAATGTTCTCGCAAACGTAGTATGCACACAGATCAGTCCCCGGAGCCTGCTTCAGGGCCTTTACGAGAATGAAATTTAATCAGATAATAATTCATCAAGCATGATAATTAATTAATGGTATTAAAACAAGAATTAAAGAGATGGTAAGCTAGCTAGTAATACTTAATTACTTACTTTGGGTCGAAACCAAAACAACTTTTGTCGCCATTTGCCTGGAGTCACCTTGATGAACTTTGCTAAAGCCCTGCCCGCCAGCAAAGAAAATGAATAAAGGGGTTATTAAATAGTTGATATCAGGAAATGATGAACTAATTAAATAGGCCGAGATATAGTTAATAATGATTAAAATTACCTACCGACTATCCCCTTCACGATGGCAAAGTCACTTTCTTCCTTAAGTAGTGAGTCCAGTACTTCAATTGTTCCTTTGTCAACTTTAATGACTAACAAGATCCAGTGGTAACTGCATGCGCATATGTTTGCATGTCTTAATTAAGCGGGCATGTGCATAACACTAATCAACTAGCCTAAACCCTATACACTTAATTATTAACATCTAGCTAGCTAGTAAGCAAAAATAGAATTTGTAGTACAAGACAGTGTGACTCACAGGAAGTTGTAAGGAAGTAGTATATCTTCATTGCTATTGAAGCGCTTGAAGAACTCTAACATGCTTTCCTCTAAACTTGCTCGACAACTTGGAATTTGCCATGTGTATTCATTAACGGTATTTGGGTCAAAGATCCCAATGCCATAGCGTCCAGATTTTTTCATTTCATACATCTTCATCCTGCATAATACCACAGAAAAGAATATAGTGAAGATAATTACAGGTAATGATTGATCAAAATGATCACTACAGCTAGCTTGAGACTTAAATTACAGAAAGAAATCACTTACAGACAATAGCAACTAACGAGAGATTTGTCGAGTGCGTCTTGATTGTAGAACTGAAATAGTTCTAAATACTCAACGGACAGAGCTTTCTCATGGAAATAATACTCCTCCTTGACATTCACCATGAGGGAATCTCGATTGGAAATCTTGGTAATGTTCATGTACCACTGATGCAATTCATACATTCTCGTTGGGAGGTTCTTGACCTCCTCGGGCTTGACCAAAGGTTGGCCCCGGACGTATTTCCGTTTTATCTCCTCCTCTCTAAGAGGAGACATGGGCTCGATCTCGAGGAGTTGTCCAACACCGATATCGAGAATTTTAGCCTGCCTTGTATGCTCCTCGGTTATTACCAGATTGTTCAGTTGGGGAACGGTTTTCCCACAATAATATAGGGCGCGTGTACTTTCATGTGTTGTTGGCACAACAAGCGGGGGGAACGATTGCGCCGCCTGTTCTCCCAGCTGGGCAACGGTTTTCTTGCATTTTTTACCAGCTGCTTGTTGGCTCGAGCTCGCTTCCTTCTGTAGTCGTGCTCGACGTGCCTTCTTGATTTGGCGCTCATAGTCTGAGTCAACAGGCTTGGGAGCTGGTGGTCTAGCCATATGAATGAAGTGGTCTATCTTTTCCTCAGGCACTTTCTCCCTTGGCGGCGGTGCCGGTTTCGGTCCAAAATGGGCATCCACTTGGGCCTTAACTATGGCTTTGTTTTGCTCCTTGGTCATGTCGTAAGGCCTATAAGGAAGAGGAGCGAGGCTTGGACCATATTTATATCGCTTGCCTTCGCCTGTACCGCTTGTACTACCTCGACTCGTACCGCTACGCACCATAGCTGCGGCGTGTCTCTTCTGCGATTGCTGAGGCGGCAGAGATGGCTGACGTGGCTGAGTTGGAGCAGGAGTCTGCTCACGCATTGGTGGACTTGGAGGAGCGGGAGTCTACTGACACGGTGGCGGACTTCGAGGAGGAGTCGGCTCACGCGTTCGTGGACTTGAAGGAGCGAGAGTCTGCTGACACGATGGCGGACTTCGAGGAGGAGTCGGCTCACGCGTTCGTGGACTTGGAGGAGTGGGAGTCTGCTGACTCGGTGGCAGACTTCGAGGAGGAGTCGGCTGACGCGGTGTCGGTGGCCTTTGAAAGATGATGCAATCCTTTCTCCATAGGATGATACGATGTATGGCCTCTCCCAGTGTGTGCTCGTCGTCGCCTCCAGGAATGTCAAGCTCTAGCCCCGAATATTGGTCCACCACCTCATCAACCAAGACACGAGCATAGCCCGCTGGAATCGGGGTGCAATGGAAGGTTGCTTCGAGGATATTTGTAAAAGCAACGGCGTCCGTCACCTTCATGGATATATTCTTCATTTTGAAGTGTAGCTCACAGTTAGTGTTCTCTATGATGTCATCCACAGGGTATGTATCCAACAGTGCGTCGCCCGGGGCGGAACCAACACTACTTCTCGGCATGGATGAGACGGTGCTATCCAATGCTAGATCATCTGCTTGCTGCTGCCACTGCTGAGACCCCCTTTCCTGGCTAAGTAAGTCGATCTGCTGCTGCTGCTGCCGCCGCTGGAATTTGAGTGCCAAGTCCGCGTGCCTTGCTTCTAGGACTTGAAGGCGTTCTGCTTCCTGCTTCCTCTGCTCCTCCTCCAGCTTCCTCTTCTTCTCCTCCTCCATCTTCTTTCTTGCACGGCACCTGTAGTCGTTGTTCCATTCCGAAAATCCCTCATACCAGGGAATAACGCCCTTGCCTCGTGTTCTTCCCGGGTGTTCAGGATTTCCCAGGGCGCGCGTAAGCTCGTCGTTCTCTCTATTGGGCATGAACACCCCCTTTCGAGCATCTTCTATTGCGTCAAGTAACTTTTGTTTGGCTCCTTTTAGATTTGCCTTCTTCGAAACCATGCTTGTCTCCGGGTCCAACGCCCCCCATGCGCATAGAACCAAGTTCTGCACCTGGGGGGCAGCTCCTAGTAACCGAAGTGACCCCTACATCCTCCATCTCTTGCTCAGACTTATCCCACTTAGGCATTGCCACCGCGTAGCCACCTGGCCCCAGCCTATGGAACTGCATCTTTTTTGCGGCATTGGCCTTGTTTTTTCGCGACAATTCCTTAGATAATTCTGATTCCTTGAATTTCACGAAAGCGGGCCAGTGTTCTCTTTGCTTCTCCAGTGTTCCCGTGAATTCAGGAGTCTTCCTTTCTGCAGCTAAGTAGTTGGCCCATACAGTTTTCGTGTGGGTGTTGAATGCAATTGCCATATTCTTAAGAGCAGCATCCTTGACTTTCTGCACATCTGCATCAATGAAATAATCTGATAGGGTGAAATGTTCCATCAGAGATTCCCAAAGCTTTTCTTTTGCTCTGTCGTTGACCTAAGTAACATCTGGACGTTTAGTTTCTGGCTCTTTCCATTCTTGAATGGAGATCGGGAGTTGGTCCTTCACAAGAACTCCGCACTGACGAACGAACTTGTTCGCAATGTTCTTAGGCGTGAGGGGTTCACCACTAGCTTTGATGGAATCGACGTTGTACTTTACACCCTCCTTTAACTTTTTGCCCGGGCCTCGCTTTGTCCTGCTGTCTGTAGCAGATTTTCTCGATCTGGAGGGCTGAAAGAAGAAAGATCGATTCGTTAATATATCTTCAAATCAAAAAAACATGTGATGATCACCAGATGCCTACTTATATAAATATACCTCACCGGTAGTCTTTGTTATTTGAATATCAACATTGTCTGTCTCATCATAATCATAGTTCATGACTTCATCAGCTCGGTCGTCCTGATCGAATATCTTATCATCACCCTCCCCGGTATTGTTCAGATATTGGGAGCCGTCATCTGCTTCATTCAGATCATCTGGCTGCGTATGATCTCATATGATCTCGAACAGGGCCTCTTCTCCCTCTCTACCGGTATTGTCCGCCATAGCTTTTATTTAACTAATCCAGAAGAAATATAAAACAATTTAGTATTCAAATTACAATGCATGGATGCAATCAATAAGGAAAAACTGAATCATATAGTACATAATATGCATCGTCTTGAATAATATATAATCTCGAATACATCGTCTAGAATAATATATAATCTCGAATACATCATCTCGAATAATATATAATCTCGAATACATCGTCTCGAATAATATATAATCTCGAATACATCATCTCAAATAATATATAATCTCGAATACATCGTCTCGAATAATCACTGGCTAGGTAGCTAATAAAGATCGAATACTATAGAAGAATCTAGGCCACTCGCGGTTCCTAGGGCGCGGGCGGTGGACACCCAAAGAGAAGGAGCCACCACAGGATCATATCTCCGGTCATCTACCTAAAGAACCTGCCAGGTGTTGGAGAACCTGACGTCCATAGCAGCCATGTAGCGAAGGACGTGCTCATCCTCCTCCCTGACACGGCGACGCACCACCTCCAGCGGGGCCGGCTCCCTCTGCACCGAATGTGGCCCACGCGAACGCCACCAAAGGAGATCAGGGTCGACGACGGGACCCGAGGCCGGGTTCCTCACCAAGCGGCGCGCCCCTGCAGGTAGCACCTCCTAGTGCCATCCCGGCGGAGCCCAGTCCCGGACATGGGTCAGCCGGACGTCGTCGCGAACGGGTTAACGGCGAGGATGCGGGCCGGGCATCATCGAAAACAAATACTATATGCCCGCAAAAAGTAACATTTTTTAAATGATTGGATTGTGATAACTAAAATTCTATATGCAAATTCTAAATTTTTCTATAACTAAAATTATAAGAAACTAAAAAAACATTGATCATCTTCTAACAATTTGACATTAATCTAATTCATCTAGCTAAAACTAATTCTAAAATTTCTATATAACTAACATTTCTATATAACTAACATTTCTATATAACTAACATTTCCATAACATTTCTAATATTTCTATAACTAAAAAACAGAAAAATTTCTAACATTTCTATAGATATTTCTATAACTAAAAAAACAGAAAAATTTCTATAACTAAAAAACAATGTATGTGTGTGTGTGTGTGGACATGCATGGCGGTCGGGGCAGGAGCTCACCGGCGAGGCGAGGCGACGGGGGGCGGCGGGGCGGGGCGCAGCGACGGGGACGACGGCGGGGACGGGGATGGGGACGGGCGGGGCCAGGGACGGGGACGGGCGGGGACAACGGGCCGGGGCACGACGACGGGGACGGGACGGCTGGGGCGGCGACGGACGGCGACAGCCGGGGCGGCGACGGCGACGAACGGCGACGGGGACGGTGACGGGGGCGGCGACGAGGGGCGGCATCGACGGGGCAGAGGAGAAGAAGCAGAGGGGGAGATGAGAAACTGAATTTTTTTGAAGTGTTTTCTTATATAGAACCCACCTTTAGTACCGGTTAGAGCCACCAACCGGTAATAAAGGTCTATTTTGGCCAGGCGAAGCAGCGGGAAACGCAGCCCCTTTAGTACCGGGTGGTAGCTACAACCGGTACTAAAGACCCCCCCCCCTTTAGTATCGGTTGGAGCCACGACCCGGTACTAAAGGGGGTGCGCTGGCGCAGGTGCGGTGCGGCAAGTTTAGTCCCACCTCGCTAGCCGAGGGGCGTCCGCACTGGTTTATAAGCCCCAATGCGGCAGATCCCTCGAGCTCCTCTCCAAAGCAGGCCTACTGGGCCTATCTGTTCTCAGCTGTCCTGTGGGCCTATTGGGCCTTTGCGGGCCTGCATCCTGGCCCAATAATACGTTGGGTTTCTAGTCGTATGTAGGCCGCTCTGGCCTAGTAGGCGGGCTTTTTTATTTTCTTATTTTTTTGCTTTATTTATTTTTGAGTTGTTTTTTTGTTGTATTTAGAGTTTCTTTGTGAATATTTTTGCTTTAGGTACAAAAAATTACAAACTTTCTGTTAGTGCCGGTAGTTTTCAAATTTGAATAGTTTAAATTTTAAATTATTTGAAATTTGTGTGAATCACTAGTTTGTGAATAACTTAACTTTGAAAATAGATTTTTCAGTGATTATTTTTTCTTATGTTTAATATTAGTGTGTTTTATCATTATATTCAATTTGGTAATGCTTAGGTTATTTAAAAAATGAAATGCCTTTGTCCATTTTGTACACGAAGTGCATCCAGTTTTTGTGGTAACCCTCTCTACTTTTTTGCACATGCTATGTGGGTGAAATCAGTAAATGCATGAACAAATTTGTTTGCACATAAAATTTCTTCGCATTTCAAATGCCAAAACACATAACTACCCTAACTATTACAAAGATTCCCTCCTGGGTGTGAAACATAGAAGAAAGTGATGATAGTGAAGCCGATCACATCCCAGATCTTTGGGTGTGAAACTTTTTCTTCGCGTGTGTCCCTTTGCGTCGTAGCCATGGAAAATCTTCATCATTTAACGGGATGCTCGGGTCAATATTCACTGTGAATGGAGCAATTTCATCAAACTTTTCGTAATCTTCTGACATGTCTGTCTTGTCATCCACTCCCATGATGTTTCTATTTCCAGAAAGAACTATGTGGCGCTTTGGCTCATCGTATGATGCATTCGCTTCCTTATCTTTTCTTTTTCTCGGCTTGGTAGACATGTCCTTCACATAGAACACGTGTGCCACATCATTGGCTAGGACAAATGGTTCGTCTGCATACGCAAGATTGTTGAGATCCACTGTTGTCATTCCGTACTGCGGGTCTTCTGTTACCCCGCCTCGTGTCATATTGACCCATTTGCACCGAAACAAAGGGACCTTCAAACCACGTCCATAGTCAAGTTCCCATATGTCCTCTATGTAACCATAATATGTTTCCTTTTCCGTCTTGGTTGTTGCATCAAAGCGGACATCACTGTTTTGGTTGGTACTCTTCTTATCTTGGGCGATCGTGTAAAATGTATTACCATTTATCTCGTACCCTTTGAAAGTCATTATATTCGAAGGTGGTAACTGGGACGGCGAGTACAGGTCATCTTCAATAGAGGCGTCATGCATGGTACGTGTCTGCAACCAGCCGGCGAAATTCCTGGTTTGTTCACGTGTAATCCAGTCATCAGACCGCTTCGGGTGTTTGGAGCATAGAAAATTCTTGTGTTCATCCATATATGGAGCCACCAAGGCGGAATTCTGTAGAACTGTGTAGTGTGCTTCAGTGAGAGAATGTCCGTCCATACATATTATTTGATTCCCTCCTAGCGTGCCTTTTCCATCCAGTCCGCCCTTATGCCGCGATTCAGGAACACCAATCGGCTTAAGGTCATGAATAAAGTCAATACAAAACTCAATGACCTCCTCATTTTCATGGCCCTTGGAGATGCTTCCTTCTGGCCTAGCACGGTTATGAACATATTTCTTTCAAGACTCCCATGAACCTCTCAAAGGGGAACATATTGTGTAGAAATACAAGACCCAAAACGCTAATCTCTTCGCATAGGTGAACTAGGACGTGCGTCATGATGTTGAAGAAGGATGGTGAGAACACCAACTTGAAACTGACAAGACATTGGACCAAATCATTCTCTAACCTTGGTATGATTTCTGGATCGATTACCTTCTGAGAGATTGCATTGAGGAATGCACATAGCTTCACAATGGCTAATCGAACGTTATCCGGTAGAAGCCCCCTCAATGCAACCGAAAGCAGTTGCGTCATAATCACGTGGCAGTCATGAGACTTTAGGTTCTGGAACTTTTTCTGTGTCATGTTTATTATTCCCTTTATATTCGATGAGAAGCCAGACGGTACCCTAATACTGAGCAGGCATTCAAAGAAGATTTCCTTCTCTTATTTGGTAAGAGCATAGCTGGCATGACCCTGATGTATGCCATATTTTCGTGCATACGTTGCTGGTCCTCCCGTGCCTCGGGTGTATATTTTGTCTTCCCATACACGCCCAAGAAGCCAAGCATGGTCACACAAAGATTCTTTGTCACGTGCATCACGTCAATTGCGGAGCGGACCTCTAGGTCTTTCCAATAGGGTAGGTCCCAGAATATAGATTTCTTCTTCCACATGGGTGCGCGTCCGTCAGCGTCATTCGGAACAGGTTGTCCGCCAGGACCCTTTCCAAAGACTACCTTCAAATCCTTGACCATATCATGTACATCAGCACCAGTACGGTGGCAAGGCTTCATCCGGTGATCCGCCTCACCTTTGAAATGCTTGCCTTTCTTTCTTACGGGATGCCTGCCCGGAAGAAATCGACGATGTCCCAGGTACACATTCTTCCTACAATTATCCAAATATATACTGTCGGTATCATCCAAACAGTGCGTGCATGCGCGGTATCCCTTGTTTGTCTATCCTGAAAGGTTACTGAGAGCAGGCCAATAATTAATGGTCACAAACAACAACGTCTTTAGGTCAAATTCTTCCCCCATGTGCTCATCCCATGCACGTACACCTGTTTCATTCCACAGCTGTAAGAGTTCTTCAACTAATGGCCTTAGTTACACATCAATGTCGTTGTCGGGTTGCTTAGGGCCTTGGATGAGCACTGGCATCATAATGAACTTCCGCTTCATGCACAACCAAGGAGGAAGGTTATACAAACATAGAGTCACAGGCCAGGTGCTATGGTTGCTGCTCTGCTCCCCAAAAGGATTAATGCCATCTGCGCTTTCCTTGTGTCACCTGCAAACTCCTTTCTATACTTTCTCTCAATTTTTCTCCACTGCGACCCGTCAGCGGGTACTCTCAACTTTCCGTCTTTCTTATGGTCTTCTCTGTGCCATCGCATCACCTTGTCATGCTCTTTGTTTTGGAACAAATGGTTCAACCGTGGTATTATAGGAGCATACCACATCACCTTGGCAGGAATCTTCTTCCTGGGGCGCTCGCCCTCGACATCACCAGGGTCATCGCGGCTAATATTATAGCGCAATGCACCGCATACCGGACAAGCATTCAAATCCTTGTACTGATCACCGCGGTAGAGGATGCAGTCATTAGGGCATGCATGTATCTTCTGCACCTCTGACCCTAGAGGGCAGACAACCTTCTTTGCTTCGTACGTACTCTCGGGCAATTCATTGTCCTTTGGAAGCATATTCTTTATCATTACCAACAACTTTCCAAATCCCTTGTCAGATACACCATTCTCTGCCTTCCATTGCAGCAATTCTAGTGTGGTGCCCAACCTTTTCTTGTCAGCTTCGCAATTCGGGTACAACAATTTCTTGTGATCCTCTAACATGCCCTGCAACTTCTTCTTCTCCAAATCACTTGCGCAGTTTCTCTTTGCATCGGTAATGGCCCGACCTAGATCATCAGCGGGCTCATATGATGCCTCTTCTTCAACTTCTTCCCGCATTGCCGGCTCAGCTTCTTCCCCCATTGTTGTATCATCATTTCAGGGAACCCATGGCCAGGATAGCTGTCGTCGCCCTCTTCTTCTTCATTGTCTTCCATCATAACCCCTCTTTCTCCGTGCTTGGTCCAAACATTATAGTGGCGCATGAAACCGGACTCAAACAGGTGGACGTGAATGGTTCTTGACGTAGAGTAATTGTGGTCATTCTTACAGCCAGCACATGGACAAGGCATAAAACCATTTGCCCACTTGTTTGCCTTAGCCGTAAGCAGAAAAGTATGCACGCCATTAATGAACTCGGGAGAGCATCGGTCATCGTACATCCATTGTCGGCTCATCTTCATTACACAACACTGAAAAGAACAAATTAATACAAGTTCATACATAAATTTCATACATAAAGTTCATACAACACTTAAATGCAACAAACAAATAACTCTCTAGCTAAAGAATTTAAATGCAACAACAAATGGGATCAAGATCGCAACTAAGGTAATAATTGATCCAATAGCATAATGATACCAAGCCTCACTATGAATGGCATATTTTCTAATCTTTCTAATCTTCAAGCGCATTTTCTCCATCTTGATCTTGTGATCATCGACGACATCGGCAACATGTAACTCCAATTCCATCTTCTCCCCCTCAATTCTTTTCAGTTTTTCTTTCAAATCCTCATTTTCTCTTTCAACTAAATTTAACGTCTCGACAATAGGGTCGGTTGGAATTTCCGGTTCTCATACCTCCTACATACAAATATCTATGTCAGCTTGATGGGCATAATTTGTCATAAACACGAAATGCAACAAATAGTTTTAAAAGAGAATATACCACATCCGAATCATAACAAGGACAAGGGCCGACGGGGACTGATATCAAAACCATGGCACTATGTATAACAAACAACATACGGGTAAGATAAGTATACGAGTAACTATATATCCAAATCACACAAACATCAATTTTTTATATAAAACATTCATGAACAAGAGGCTCACCGCAAGGTGGTGCCAGCGACGGGACGGTGCGGGCGGTCGACGATGGTTACGATGGAGATTTAGAAGGCACTAAGTAAACCACACCTACATATGCAAACTAAGTGTTATTTTTTACCTCAAATTGCATATAAATCAAATACTAGCACATATAATTCCTCCCAAATTACTAAACTCACAAATTAATCACTATATAAAGTATTGCAAGAGCTAATCTAGCAATGAGAGATGAAAAGGACAAAGTTGCTAACCTTTGTGATCATTTGAATGGATGGGGGCCTTCAAATCTTGACAAATTTTGGGCAAAATGTGTGATGAGCTTGAGAGGAAGAGGGGAAAACAGAGAGGAGAGGGGAAAGGGGAAGAACAGAGCGAGCTCGGGTGGACGAAGGGTTTATGTAGGACGACCTTTAGTACCGGTTCGTGATACGAACCGGTACTAAAGGTGCCCCAGACTGACAACATCCTGCCACCGCTCTCATTAGTACCGGTTCGTGGCACGAACCGGTACTAATGAAAGCGGCCGGCTAGCCGTTGGAACCGACACTAATGCACACATTAGTGCCGGCTCAAAATCAAACCGGCACTAATATGCTTCACATTTGACCCATTTTCTACTAGTGCACGTGACACCTTCACTAATCGGGTTGCTATTAGGCAGCTTATCACATGATCCGCGCAGGCATGTAAGACACTTGAGTGTTATCCTGATAGGTCCTGCTCCTTATCCCCTGCACCGCGTTACATTTTTCTCGCCTATGAATTGTAGATATGCGGAAGTCTGTGGTTGATAGCCTGCTTTCGCATTTAATGTGAGGTAGTGGACGTGTCTTGATTTTCATCTGTTGTCACTTGATACGTTCATTTTGCATCATGTTTTCCTACTGTTATTTATATTGTTTTTATGCATAATTATGCTTTTTAGAGTAATTCTAATGCTTTTTCTCTCATAATATGCAAGGTTCACACAAGGAGAGAAAATACCGGCAGCTGGAATTCTAGACCTGAAAAAGCTATGGCAGACCACCTATTCTACACAACTACAAATGAGTTGAAACTTCACGGGGAATTTTTATGGAATATATAAGAATTATTGGAGCAAATAACTAACAGAGGGGGCCCACCAGGTGGGCACAACCCATCTGGGTGCGCCCTGGTGGGTTGTGCCCTCCTCGGCCAACCTCCGGTGCCCCTCTTCTGATATATAAGTCATTTTCATCTAGAAAAAAATAAGGAGAGGACTTTCGGGATGAAGCGCCGCCGTCTCAAGGTGGAACTTGGGCAGGAGCACTTATGCCCTCCGGCGGAGCGATTTTGCCAGGGGAATTTCCCTCCCGGATGAGGAAATCAACGTCATCATCATCACCAACAACTCTTCCATCTTGGGGAGGGCAATCTCCATCAACATCTTCAACAACACCATCTCCTCTCAAACCCTAGTTCATCTCTTATGTTCAATCTTTGTACCGGAATCTTAGATTGGTGCTTGTGGGTGACTAGTAGTGTTGATTAAATCTTGTAGTTGATTACTATATGGTTTATTTGATGGAAGATTATATATTCAGATCCATTATGCTATTTAATACCCATTTGATCTTGAGCATGATTATCATTTGTGAGTAGTTACTTTTGTTCTTGAGGTCACGGGAGAAATCTTGTTGCAAGTAATCATGTGAACTTGATATGTGTTTGATATTTTGATGGTATGTATGTTGTGATTCCCTTAGTGGTGTCATGTGAACGTCGACTACATGACACTTCACCTTATTAGGGCCGAAGGGAATGCATTGTGCAGTAGTTATTAGATGATAGGTTTCGAGAGTGACAGAATCTTAAACCCTAGTTTATGCGCTACTTCGTAAGGGACTGATTAGGATCCAAAAGTTTAATGTTATGGTTAGATTTTATCTTAATACTCTTCTCGTAGTTGCGGATGCTTGGGAGGGGGTTAATCATAAGTATGAGGTTTGTTCAAGTAAGAACAACACCTAAGCACCAATCCACCCATATATCAAATTATCAAAGTAGCGAACACAAATCAAATCAACATGATGAAAGTGACTAGATGAAATTCCCGTGTACCCTCAAGAACTCTTTGCTTATCATAAAAGACTGCTTTGGTCTGTCATTTTCCACAAAAGGATTGGGCTACCTTGCTGTACTTTTGATACCATTACCGTTTCTTGCTCTTTACAAATTATCTTGCTATCAAACTACTCGTTACTTATAATTTAAGTGCTTGGAGAGAATACCATGCTGAAAACTACTTGCCATTTCCTTCTTCTCCTCGTTGGGTTCCACACTCTTACTTATCAAAAGGACAAAGAGTTGATCCCCTATACTTGTGGGCCATCATCACTTGAACACGTGCGGCGCACCACATGCGTGTGACATGCTCGGGCCATGAGCATGCCTGCAAAGATGTGATGACGCTCTCATGATCTGCTGCCTTTGTGGCGCCGGTCTTGGTGAAGATTTGCATGCCTCTGATGTGGCTTTTGAGAGGAAGTGGACTTCTTGTGGATGTTCTAGTTTGTTTCTCCCTCTCACGCCCTTGTTTATTTCCACGGAAGGTTTTGGGCTGGTCCACATGGCATGCTCGGGACACCCTAGTTCTGATTATGTCACCAGTTGTCTTCCTTACATTGCTTGATTATTCTAAATATTACCAACTTACTTGAGCTCGTTAATAAATTTGTTGATGAAGAGATGTGTAGATAAGGGCTTGGGAAAACCTCCCCATGAATAGCTATTATCCTTGTTGTCCATATAGCCCACAATGTAACAGCAAGCTTAACAATTCATTGTGATCCAAGGTTTTAAACATGCCAAAAAGCCATTCCTTCGCACCAGTTCCCCTGGAACTATGAGGTGTTCAACGAGATCTTCATTAACTAAAGTCTAGATACATCGAGACACGTTGTTGAAGGAAATATGCCCTAGAGGCAATAATAAAGTTGTTATTTATATTTCCTTATATCATGATAAATGTTTATTATTCATGCTAGAATTGTATTAACCGAAAACTTAGTACATGTGTGAATACATAGACAAAACAGAGTGTCCCTAGTATGCCTCTACTTGACTAGCTCATTAATCAAAGATGGTTAACTTTTCTAACCATAGACATGTGTTGTCATTTGATGAATGGGATCACATCATTAGAGAATGATGTGATGGACAAGACCCATCTGTTAGCTTAGCACAAATGATCGTTAAAAATTTTATTGCTATTGCTTTCATTATGACTTATACATGTCCCTCTGACTATGAGATTATGCAACTCCCGAATACCGGAGGAACACCTTGTGTGCTATCAAACGTCACAACATAACTGGGTGATTATAAAGATTCTCTACAGGTGTCTCCAATGGTGTTTGTTGAGTTGGCATAGATCGAGATTAGGATTTGTCACTCTGATTGTCGGAGAGGTATCTCTAGGCCCTCTCGGTAATGCACATCACTATAAGCCTTGCAAGCATTGTGACTAATGAGTTAGTTGCGGGATGATGCATTACAGAATGAGTAAAGAGACTTGCCGGTAACGAGATTGAACTAGGTGTTGAGATACCGACAATCGAATCTTGGGCAAGTAACATACAGATGACAAAGGGAACAACGTATATCGTTATGCGGTTTGAACGATAAAGATCTTCATAAAATATGTGGGAGCCAATATGAACATCCAGGTTTTGCTATTGGTTATTCACCAAAGACATGTCTCGGTCATGTCTACATAGTTCTCGAACCCGTAGGGTCCGCACGCTTAATGTTCGGTGACGATCGATATTATGAGTTTATGTGTTTTGATGAACCGAAGGTTGTTTGGAGTCCCGAATGTGATCACGGGATGACGAGGAGTCTCAAAATGGTCGAGACATGAAGATCGATATATTGGATGACTATGTTTGGACATCGGAATGGTTCCAAGTGAGTTCGGACATTAACTAGAGTACCGGGGGGTTACTGGAACCCCCGGGGAGTATATGGGCCCTAATGGGCTTTAGGGGAGAGAGGGAGGGGCTGCCTAGGGCAGGCCGTGCGCCCCTCCTTCCTTCTCTTCTCTCTTCCCTTTCCTACTCTCCTACTCCTACTACATGGAAAGGGGGAATCCTACTCCCACCGGGAGTAGGGACTCCCCAGGGCACGCCATAGTAGAGGGCCGGCCCTCCCCCTCCTCCACTCCTTTATATACGGGGAGGGGGCACCCATAGACACACAAGTTGATCATTGATCTCTTAGCCATGTGCAGTGCCCCCCTCCACCATAATCCACCTCGGTCATATCGTAGCGGTGCTTAGGCGAAGCCCTGTTCCGGTAGCATCATCATCACTGTCATCATGCCGTCGTGCTGACGAAGCTCTCCCTCGACACTCTGCTAGATCGTGAGTGTGTGGGACGTCACTGAGCCGAACATGTGCAGATCGCGGATGTGTTGTACTTTCGGTACTAGGATTGGTCGATCGTGAAGACGTACAACTACATCAACCGCGTTGTCATAACGCTTCCGCTTACGGTCTATGAGGGTACGTGGACAACACTCTCCCCTCTCATTGCTATGCATCACCATGATCTTACGTGTGCATAGGAATTTTTTTGAAATTACTGCGTTACCTAACAATGGCATCCGAGCCAGGTTTATGCGTAGATGTTATATGCACGAGTAGAACACAAAGGAGTTGTGGGCGTGGGTATATACATATTGCTTGTCGTCAGTAGTTGATTCTTGATTCGGCGGTATTGTTGGATGAAGCGGCCCAGACCGACATTACGTGTACGCTTACACGAGACTAGTTCTACCGACGTGCTTCGCACACAGGTGACTGGTGGGTGTCAGTTTCTCCAACTTTAGTTGAATCGGATTCAATGAACAGGGTTCTTTCTAAAGATCAAAAAGGAATCACTATACTGCATTGTGGTTTTTGATGTGTAGGTAAGAACGGTTCTTCTTCAGCCCGTAGCAGCCACGTAAAACTTGCAACAACAAAGTAAAGGACGTCTAACTTGTTTTTGCAGGGCATGTTGTGATGTGATATGGTCAAGACATGATGCTAAATTTTATTGTATGAGATGATCATGTTTTGTAACATAGTTATCATCAACTAGTAGGAGCCATATGGTTGTCGCTTTATTGTATGAAATGCAATCGCCATGTAATTGCTTTACTTTATCACTAAGCGGTAGCGATAGTCGTAGAAGCAATAGTTGGCGAGACGACAATGATGCTTCGATGGAGATCAAGGTGTCAAGCCGGTGACGATGGTGATCATGACAGTGCTTTGGAGATGGAGATCAAAGGCACAAGATGATGATGGCCATATCATATCACTTATATTTTGATTGCATGTGATGTTTATCCTTTATGCATCTTATTTTGCTTAGCTCGGCGATAGCATTATAAGATGATCTCTCACTAAATTTCAAGGTATAAGTGTTCTCCCTGAGTATGCACCGTTGCGACAGTTCGTCGTGCCGAGACACCACGTGATGATCGGGTGTGATAAGCTCTACGTTCACATACAACGGGTGCAAGCAAGTTTTGCACACACGGAATACTCGGGTTAAACTTGATGAGCCTAGCATATGCAGATATGGCCTCGGAACACTGGAGACCGAAAGGTCGAGCGTGAATCATATAGTAGATATGATCAACATAGTGATGTTCACCATTGAAAACTACTCCATCTCACGTGATGATCGGACATGGTTTAGTTGATTTGGATCACGTGATCATTTAGATGACTAGTGGGATGTCTATCTAAGTGGGAGTTCTTAAGTAATATGATTAATTGAACTTTAATTTATCATGAACTTAGTCCTGATAGTATTTGCATAACTATGTTGTAGGTCAATAGCTCGCGATGTAGCTCTCCGTTTATTTTTGATATGTTCCTAGAGAAAAACTATGTTGAAAGATGATAGTAGCAATGATGCGGACTAGGTTCGTGATCTGAGGATTATCCTCATTGCTGCACAGAAGAATTATGTCCTTGATGCACCACTAGGTGACAGACCTATTGCAGTAGCAGATGCAGACCTTATGAATGTTTAGCAAGCTCGATATGATGACTACTTGATAGTTTAGTGCACCATGCTTTACGGGTTAGAATCGGGACTTCAAAAATGTTTTGAACGCTACGGAGCATATAAGATGTTCCAAGAGTTGAAATTGGTATTTCATACTCATGCCCGTGTCGAGAGGTATGAGACCTCTGACAGTACTTTGCCTACAAGATGGAGGAGAATAGCTCAACCAATGAGCATGTGCTCAGATTGTCTGGGTACTACAATTGCTTGAATCAAGTGGGAGTTAATCTTCCAGATAAGATAGTAATTGACAAAGTTCTCTAGTCACTATCACCAAGTTACTAGAACTTCGTTATGAACTATAATATGCAAGGGATGACAAAAGTAATTCCCGAGCTCTTCGTAGTGCTGAAATTGGCGAAGGTAGAAATCAAGAAAGAGCATCAAGTGTTGATGGTTGACAAGACCACTAGTTTCGAGAAAATGGCAAAGGGATAGAAATGGAACTTCAATAAGAATGGCAAGCAAGTTATCACTCCCATGAAGAAGCCCAAAGCTAAACCCAAGCTTGGAACTGAGTGCTTCTACTGCAAAGGAAATGGTCACTGGAAGTGGAACTGCCCTAGATACTTGGCGGATAAGAAGGAATGCATAGTGAACAAAGGTATATTTGATATACATGTTATTGATGTGTACTTTACTAGTGTTTATAGCAAACCCCTCGGTATTTGATACTAGTTCAGTTGCTAAGAGTAGTAACTCGAAATGGGAGTTGCAGAATGAGCATAAACTAGTTAAGGGTGAAGTACCGATGTGTGTTGGAAGTAGTTCCAAGATTGATATGATCATCATCGCACACTCCCTATACTTTAGGGATTAGTATTGAACCTAAATAAATGTTATTTGGTGTTTGCGTTGAGCATGAATATGATTTGATCATGTTTATTGCAATACAATTATTCATTTAAGTTAGAGAATATTTGTTGTTCTGTTTACATGAATAAAACCGTCTATGATCATACACCCAATGAAAATGGTTTGTTGGATCTCAATCGTACTGATACACATATTCATAATATTGAAGCCAAAAGATGCAAAGTTAATAATAATAGTGCAACTTATTTGTGGCACTGCCGTTTAGGTCATATTGGTGTAAAGCGCATGGAGAAACTCCATGTTGATGGGCTTTTGGAATCACTTGATTATGAATCACTTGATGCTTGCGAACCATGCCTCATGGGCAAGATGACTAAGACTCCATTCTCCGGAACAATGGAGCGAGCAACTGACTTATTGGAAATAATACATACTGATGTATGCGATCTGATGAGTGTTGAGGCTCGCGGCGGGTATCATTATTTTTTGATCTTCACAGATGATTTGAGCAGATATGGGTATATCTACTGGATGAAACACAAGTCTGAAACGTTTGAAAAGTTTAAAGAATATCAGAGTGAAGTGGAAAATCATCGTAACAAGAAAATAAAATTCTACGATCTGATCGCGAAGGCAAATATTTGAGTTATGAGTTTGGCCTTCGTTTAAAACTGTGGAATAGTTTCAAAAACTCACGCCACCTGGAACACCATAGCGTAATGGTGTGTCCGAACATCGTAACCGTACTTTATTAGATATGGTGCGATTTATGATATCTCTTACCGATTTACCACTATTGTTTTGGGGTTATGCATTAGAGACAGTTGCATTCACGTTAAATAGGGCACCATCTAAATCCGTTGAGACGACACCATATGAATTGCGGTTTAGCAAGAAACCTAAGTTGTCGTTTCTTAAAGTTTGGGGTTGTAATGCTTATGTGAAAAAGTTTCAACCTGATAAGCTTGAACCCAAATCGGAGAAATGCGTCTTCATAGGATACCCAAAGGAAACTGTTGGGTACACCTTCTAGCTATCACAGATCCAAAGGCAAGATATTCGTTGCTAAGAATGGATCCTTTTCTAGAAAAGAAGTTTCTCTCAAAAGAAGTGAGTGGGAGGAAAGTAGAACTTGATGAGGTAATTGTACGTTCTCCCAAATTGGAAAGTAGTTCATCACAGAAATCAGTTCCAGTGATTCCTACACCAATTAGTGAGGAAGTTAATCATAGTGATCATGAAACTTCAGATCAAGTTACTACAGAACCTCGTAGGTCAACCAGAGTAAGATCCGCACTAGAGTGGTACGGTAATCCTGTTCTGGAGGTCATGTTACTTGACCATGACGAACCTACAAACTATGAGGAAGCGATGATGAGCCCAGATTCCGCAAAATGGCTTGAAGCCATGAAATCTGAGATGGGATCCATGTATTAGAACAAAGTATGGACTTTGATTGCCTTGCCCGATGATCGGTGAGCCATTAAGAATAAATGGATTTTCAAGAGGAAGATGGACGCTGATAGTAGTGTTACTATCTACAAAGCTCTAATTGTCGCAAAAGGTTTTCGACAAGTTCAAGATGTTGACTATGATGAGATTTTCTCACTCGCAGCGATGCTTAAGTCTGTACGAATCATGTTAGCAATTACCACATTTATGAAATCTGGCAAATGGATGTCAAAACTGCATTCCTTAATGGATTTCTTAAAGAAGAGTTGTATATGATGCAACAAGAAGGTTTTGTCAATCCTAAACGTGCTAACAAAGTGTGGAAGCTCCAGCGATCCATCGATGGACTGGTGCAAGCATCTCGGAGTTGTAATATATGCTTTGATAAAGTGATCAAAGCATATGATTTTATACAGACTTGCGGTGAAGCTTGTATTTACAAGTAAGTGAATGGGAACACTATAGCCTTTCTGATAAGTATATGTGAATGACATATTGTTGATCGTAAATGATGTAGAATTTTCTGGAAAGCATAAAGGAGTGTTTGAAAGGAGTTTTTCAAAGAAAGACCTCGCTGAAGCTACTTACATATTGAGCATCAAGACCTATAGAGATAGATCAAGACGCTTGATATTTTTTTCAATGAGTACATACCTTCACAAGATTTTGAAATAATTCAAAATGGAACAGTCAAAGAAGGAGTTCTTGCCTATATTGCAAGGTGTAAAGTTGAGTAAAGACTCAAAACCCGACCATGGCAGAAAATAGAAAGAGAATGAAAAGTCATTCCCTATGCCTCAGTCATAGGTTCTATAAAGTATGCTATCCTATGTACCAGACCTATTGTGTACCTCGCCATGAATTTGGCGAGAGGGTACAATTGTGATCCAGGAGTGGATCACTAAACAGCGGTCAAAATTATCCTTAGTGGAATAAGGAAATGTTTCTCAGTTATGGAGGTGACAAAGAGTTCGTCGTAATGAGTTATGTCGATGCAAGCTTTGACACCGATCTGGATGACTCTAAGTCTCAATCTAGATACATATTGAAAGTGGGAGAGATTAGCTAAAGTAGGTCCGTACAGAGCATTGTAGACATAGAAAATTTGCAAAATACATACGGCTCTGAATGTGGCAGACCCGTTAACTAAACTCACAAGCAAAACATGATCACGCTTTGGGTGTTAATCACATAGCAATGTGAACTAAATTATTGACTCTAGTAAACCCTTTGGGTATTAGTCGCATAGAGATGTGAACTAATCACATAAAGATATGAACTATTAGTGTTAAATCACATGGCGATGTGAACTAGATTACTGACTCTAGTGCAAGTGGGAGACTGAAAGAAATATGCCCTAGAGGCAATAATAAAGTTGTTATTTATATTTCCTTATATCATGATAAATTTTTATTATTCATGCTAGAATTGTATTAACCGAAAACTTAGCACATGTGTGAATACATAGACAAAACAGAGTGTCCCTAGTATGCCTCTACTTGACTAGCTCGTTAATCAAGGATGGTTAAGTTTCCTAACCATAGACATGTGTCGTCATTTGATGAACTGGATCACATCAATAGAGAATGATGTGATGGACAAGACCCATCCGTTAGCTTAGCATAAATGATCGTTAAGTTTTATTGCTATTGCTTTCATCATGACTTATACATGTTCCTCTGACTATGAGATTATGCAACTCCCGAATACCGGAGGAACACCTTGTGTGCTATC
Source organism: Triticum aestivum (assembly GCF_018294505.1). Taxonomy (NCBI): domain Eukaryota; kingdom Viridiplantae; phylum Streptophyta; class Magnoliopsida; order Poales; family Poaceae; genus Triticum; species Triticum aestivum. Next base: position 316,120,267 of record NC_057794.1, on the reverse strand, counting down.
AAACGTCCCAACATAACCGGGTGATTATAAAGATGCTATACAGGTGTCTCCAATGGTGTTTTTTGAGTTGGCATAGATCGAGATTAGGATTTGTCACTCCGATTGTTGGAGGGGTATCTCTGGGCCCTCTCGGTAATGCACATCACTATAAGCCTTGCAAGCATTGTGACTAATGAGTTACTTGTGGGATGATGCATTACGGAACGAGTAAAGAGACTTGACGGTAACGAGATTGAACTAGGTATGGAGATACCCACGATCGAATCTCTGGCAAGTAACATACCGATGACAAAGGGAACAATGTATATCGTTATGCAGTTTGACCGATAAAGATCTTTGTAGAATATGTGGGAGCCAATATGAACATCCAGGTTCCGCTATTGGTTATTGACCAGAAACATGTCTCGGTCATGTCTACATAGTTCTCGAACCCGTAGGGCCCGCACGCTTAACGTTCGGTGACAATCGGTATTATGAGTTTATGTTTTTTGATGAACCGAAGGTTGTTCGGAGTCATGGATGTGATCACGGGCATGACGAGGAGTCTCGAAATGGTCGAGACATAAAGATTGATATGTTGGATGACTATGTTTGGACATCGGAATGGTTCCAAGTGAGTTCGGACATTAACCGGAGTACCGGGGGGCTACCGGAACCCCCGGGGAGTATATGGGCCCTAATGGGCTTTAGGTGAGAGAGGGAGGGGATGCCTAGTGTAGGACGCGTGCCCTCCCCCCCAAGGCCTAGTCCGAATTGGACTAGGGGGGAGGGGCAGCGCCCCCTCCTTCCTTCTCTTCTCTCTTCCCTTTCCTACTCTCCTGCTCCTACTACATGGAAAGGGGGGAATCCTACTCCCGGTAGGAGTAGGACTCCCCAGGGCGCGCCATAGTAGAGGGCCGGCCCTCCCCCTCATCCACTCCTTTATATACAGGGAGGGGGGCATGATACGTCTCCAACGTATATATGATTTTTGATTGCTCCATGCTATATTATCTACTGTTTTGGACATTATTGGGCTCTATTATACACTTTTATATTATTTTTGGGACTAACCTATTAAGCGGAGGCCCAACCCAGAATTGTTTTTTTTTTGCCTATTTTAGGGTTTCGAAGAAAAGGAATATCAAACAGAGTCCAAACAGAATGAAACCTTCGGGGACGTGATTTTTGGAACGAATAAGATCCAGGAGACTTGGACCCTACGTCAAGCAACCAACAAGGAGGCCACGAGGAAGGGGGGCGCGCCTACCCCCCTCCCTAGGCGCGCCCTCCACCCTCATGGGCCCCCTGTTGCTCCACCGACGTACTTCTTCCTCCTATATATACCTACATACCCCCAAACGATCAAAGACGGAGCCAAAACCCTAATTCCACTGCCGTAACTTTCTGTATCCTCGATATCCCATCTTGGGGCCTGTTCCGGAGCTCCGCCAGAGGGGGCATCGATCACGGAGGGCTTCTACATCAACACCATATCCCTTCCGATGAAGTGTGAGTAGTTTACCTCAGACCTACGGGTCCATAGTTATTAGCTAGATGGCTTCTTCTCTCTTTTTGGATCTCAATACAAAGTTCTCCCCCTCTCTTGTGGAGATCTATTCGATGTAATCTTCTTTTGCGGTGTGTTTGTTGAGACCGATGAATTGTGGGTTTATGATCAAGTTTATCTATGAACAATATTTGAATCTTCTCTGAATTATTTTATGTATGATTGGTTATCTTTGCAAGTCTCTTCAAATTATTAGTTTGGTTTGGCCTACTAGATTGATCTTTCTTGCAATTGGAGAAGTGTTTAGCTTTGGGTTCAATCTTGCGGTGTCCTTTCCTAATGACAGTAGGGGCAGCAAGGCACGTATTGTATTGTTGCCATCGAGGATAACAAGGTGGTTTTTTTAATCATATTGCATGAATTTATCCCTCTACATCATGTCATCTTGCTTAAGGCGTTACTCTGTTCTTATGAACTTAATACTCTAGATGCATGCTGGATAGCGGTCGATGTGTAGAGTAATAGTAGTAGATGCAAGCAGGAGTCGGTCTACTTGTCTCGGACGTGATGCCTATAACTATGCTCAATTCTGTCAATTGCTCAACAGTAATTTGTTCACAGACCGTAAAATACTTATGCTCTTGAGAGAAGCCACTAGTGAAACCTATGGCCCCCGGGTCTATCTTCATCATGTTAATCTTCCAACACTTAGTTATTTTCATTGCCTTTTATTTTACTTTGCATCTTTATCATAAAAATACCAAAAATATTATCTTATCATATCCATCAGATCTCACTCTCGTAAGTGAACGTGTAGGGATTGACAACCCCTTATCGCGTTGGTTGCGAGGATTTATTTGTTTTGTGCAGGTGCGAGGGTGTAACACCCTCGATGCGACTATATCTCCCACGTGTCGAGGCACGACTTAGAGGCATAATCGCATTGAAGGCATGTGTCGCAAGTGAGGTAATCTTCACACATCCCATGTAATATAATAAGGAAAGAGATACATAGTTGGCTTACAATCGCCACTTCACACAATTACATGAATAAAGCATTACATCATCCAGATACAAACAAGGTCTGACTACGGAACCAAAATAAAAGAAGAACTCCAAATGCGACAAAGGTCCCCGATCGACCCCAACTGGGCTCCACTACTGATCAACTAGAACGAAACAACATAAAGGACAAGATCTTCATAGAGCTCCTCCTTGAGCTTGGTTGCGTCATCTGCAAGGACATCATCGGCACCTGCAAGCTGGTTTTGGAAGTATCTGTGAGCCACGGGGACTCAGCAATCTCGCACCCTCGCGATCAAGACTATTTAAGCTTATGGGTAAGGTAAAGGTATGAGGTGGAGCTGCAGCAAGCGACTAGCATATATGGTGGCTAACATACGCAAATGAGAGTGAGAAGAGAAGGCAAAGCACGGTCGATGAAACTATGATCAAGAAGTGATCCTAAACCAACCTACGTCAAGCATAACTCCAACAACCGTGTTCACTTCCCGGACTCTGCCGGAAAGAGACCATCACGGTTACACACGCTGTTGATTCATTTTAATTAAGGTCAAGTTCAGGTTTTCTACAACCGGACATTAACAAATTCCCATCTGCCCATAACCGCGGGCACGACTTTCAAAAGTTCAAATCCCTGCAGGGGTGTCCCAACTTAGCCCATGACAAGCTCTCACGGTCAACGAAGGAATAGACCTCCTCCCAAGACATTCCGATCAGGCTCGGTTTCTCGGTAATTCAAGACACTTCGACAGGTTAAAACAAGACCAGCAACACTGCCCGAATGTGCCGACAAATCCCGATAGGAGCTGCACATATCTCTTTCTAAGGGCACACTCAGATGAGTGCTCCATACAACTAAAACCAAACCTCGAGTTTCCCCGAGGGGGCGCTGCACAGGACTCTAGTTTGGACCAACACTCAGAGGAGCACTGGCCCGGGGGGCGGGGTTAAAATAATGATGACCCTTGAGTCTGCAGAACCCAAGGGAAAGAAAAGGCTAGGCGGCGAATGGTAAAACCAATGTTGGGCATTGCTGGAAAAGCTTTAATCATGGCGAAATATCAAGGGGTTCCCATTATAACCCAACCACGTAAGGAACGCAAAATCCGGGAACATAACACCGATATGACGGAAACTAGGGCGGCAAGAGTGGAACAAAACACTAGGCGAGAGGCCGAGCCTTCCACCCTTTACCAAGTATATAGATGCATTAAGATAATAAGGTAATATAATGATATCCCAACAAGTAAATAAATGTTCCAACAAGGAACGAGCTCCAATCTTCACCTGCAACTAGCAACGCTATAAGAGGGGCTGAGCGAAGCGGTAACATAGCTAATCAACGGTTTGCTAGGACAAGGTGGGTTAGAGGTTTGACACGGCAATTTGGGAGGCTTGCAAGCAAATGGTAGGCATCGTAGCATTGGCATAGCAAAAGAGCGAGCAAACTACCATAGCAAAGATAGTAGTGATTTCGAGGGTATGATCATCTTGCCTGCACAGTTGTCAGAGTTGACTGGATCCTCAAAAGCAAACTCAACGGGCTCCTCGTTAGCGAACTCATCTCCCGGCTCTACCCAAACAAGACAAACAAGCAACAAGGACACAATCAACCACGTGCAAGGATCAAGCGATATGATGCAATGGTGATATGCTATGCGGGATGCGATGCGGGATGCAAAATGCAAGATATGACAGGAAATGCATGAACCTGGCCTCAAATTGGAAAACCAAGTGTGCCACTGGAAATATGAGATGAAATCGCTTGAAAACGATATAAAGAACGCCGGAATCGGAGTTACGGTTTGGAAATGGCAAGCGATTCAAAAATGACATCGGTCTGCGATTTACAGCAAGTAGGCATCTAAATGCAATGAAATGAACATGCTACAGCCACCAAATATGACAACAAAATACATGGAAGGGATGCACACAAGATGCTTAACAAAAGTCTAGCACTGAGCTACGGCCAAATCATCCATTAACAGGTTCAAACAAACATGACAAAAATGCAAATGGCAAACAGATCTCAGACTTAGTGAAATTAACACTTGTCTGGAATTTCAGATCAGGTAGCCCTCTTCGGAGCAACAAAACTACATTCTACAGGATCCGAACAAGGCAAAGTAAAGCATGGCATGGAGCTACTCAAAGAGCTTAACAAAAGTCCCTTAGTGACCTTGAGCCAAAAGGGATCAGAAAAATACAATTGCAAGCACGTGAACATAGCAAAAACATAATCAGTTTTCAGACTTAGTGAAAACTGGCACATGCTGAAATATAACTCAAGTAGGCATGTTTACGAGCTCGATGCACCCACTACGGTGCAAGTCATGGCAAGAAAAGCATACATACATCACGAAGTCACAAAATGCAAGCTATACATGGCAATAACAATGGCATAGCATGCACAGATCAACTACAACATCACTGGCAAAATTGCAAACAAGTTGACAATCTGCCCAGATTCACAAAGTAGCAAAAGTAGAGCTTGATTGACTCAAGCTAGGGTGCTCGATAAATGCAAACAAATACATGGATGGATAGAGCACTACAATATTAACAAAACTCCCTTACTGATCATCCTCAAAAGAGGCACGGATCACTAGGAAACAACAAGAACATATGACATCATGAGATAAACAGCTCCAGGACTTAGTGAAATCACTAAGTCCCTGAAAACAGAATTAGCAAGTGCACCACTTTGCAAGCTTGCACAAGTCACAACACGCATCCTAAAAATACATGGGTTGCATCTCTGGAAAGATGACAAAACCCTTAACAAAACACATATAGAACTCATGGGCATAGCATGCACACATTAATCATGGCAAAAATGACAAAAGTGCTAAACGGAGTAGCAGATCTGACAATTAACTCAAGTAGCCCTCTTCTAACAGCATTTAGGGCATCAAGATGAACTCAAATGAAAATGATGCAATGGAACGAAATGATGTACTCTCTGAGATGAACATTTTGATATGCTAAATGCATGAATCGGAGCTACAGATGAAAAGTTACGGCACAATGAATATGGGTACATGGATCTGTGATTTTCGGGGACTTAGTGAAATAAAACACCCGAGCGTAGAATAGTTATACGACGCATGGGCGAGGAAAAGGGACGGGCCTGCTCACCCATGGGCTCGGCCCAAGTGTAGAGGAGGCGAGGCAGGCCTCGCACCGGCGTAGGAGGTGGGCCGGGCCCACGCGGGCGAATGAGTGGGGAGGCGCGGATCGGGCTCCTCCTGATCCCGCTTGGCGGCGGCGGCACCCGTCGGAGCTCCGGCGAGGGCGGGGCATGGCGGCCGCGGCAGGACGCTGGGTCGGCGATGGAGGTCCGAATGGTCTTCGGCAGGGCTCCACAGGGCGGCGTGAAGTCGCGGATCTCGGTGAGGAGGCGGCGGCCGGCGAACTGAAGCAGAGGCGGCGGCGAACGGGGAGCCTCGGGAGGCGCGCGAGCGCGGTGGCCGACGACGGCGAGCGGCGGCTCCGACGGGAGGTGCGACTGCGGGTGCGGATCCGCGTCTGCGGGCGGCGGCGGCGGCGGCAACCGGGTCCGTGCGGGCCCGCGATGGGCTCCGCGGGCCGACGCGGTGGGAGGCGGTGCGCTGGACAGGTGGCGGGCTCCGGTTGGACGCGGGGGCGGCGGCGATGATGTGGCAGCCTGGTATTGGCCGGAGCGACGTGGCGGCGGCGGCGGACACGTCCAGCGGCGGGACGGACATGTCCGGCGGCGTGCGGGAGTTGGATCTAGGGTTTGGACTGCGGGATTTTTCGGAGGGAGACACATATTTATAGGTAAAGGGAGCTAGGAGAGTCCAAATGAGGTGCGGTTTTCGGCCACGCGATCGTGATCAAACGATCTAGATGATGGAGCAGGTTTAGGTGGGTTTTGGGCCAAATTGGAGGGGTGTTGGGCTGCAACACACACGAGGCCTTTTCGGTCCCTCGGTTAACCGTTGGAGTATCAAATGAAGTCCAAATGATACGAAACTTGACAGGCGGTCTACCGGTAGTAAACCAAGGCCGCTTGGCAAGTCTCGGTCCAATCCGGAAATGTTTAATCCCCACACACGAAAGAAAGCTAGAAATGACCACCGAAGGAGAACGAAGCGCCGGAATGCAAAACGGACAACGGGGAAAATGCTCGAATGCATGAGATGAACACGTATGCAAATGCAATGCACATGATGACATGATATGCAATGCATGACACGCAAGCAATGACAAGGCAACAACAACGAATAACTAGAGGACACCTGGCACATCGGTCACGGGGCGTTACAGAGGGACTCGCTCGTAGCCTCCTACTGGATTGATACCTTGGTTCTCAAAAACTGAGGGAAATACTTACGCTACTTTGCTGCATCACCCTTTCCTCTTCAAGGGAAAACCAACGCAGTGCTCAAGAGGTAGCATGAAGGATTTCTGGCGCCGTTGTCGGGGAGGTCTAAGCAAAAGTCAAACATACCAAGTACCCATCACAAACCCTTATCTCCCGCGTTACATTATTTGCCATTTGCCTCTCGTTTTCCTCTCCCCCACTTCACCCTTGCCGTTTTATTCGCCCTCTCTCTCTATCCTCCCTCTCTTTCTCTATTTGCCTTTTTTGCCTGTTCCTTGTTTGCTTGTGTGTTGGATTGCTTGCTTGTCACGATGGCTCAAGATAACACTAAATTGTGTGACTTTACCAATACCAACAACAATGATTTTATTAGTACTCCGATTGCTCCTCTTACCGATGCTGAATCTTGTCATGAAAGATCCGTTTTCCGGCCTTCCTAGTGAAGATGCTGCTACCCATCTAAATAGCTTCGTTGATTTGTGTGATATGCAAAAGAAGAAAGATGTGGACAATGATATTGTTAAATTGAAGCTATTTCCTTTTTCGCTTAGAGATCATGCTAAAGCTTGGTTTTCGTCTTTGCCTAAAAATAGTATTGATTCTTGGAATAAGTCCAAAGATGCTTTTATCTCTAAGTATTTTCCTCCCACTAAGATCATCTCTCTTAGAAGTGATATTATGAATTTTAAGCAACTTGATCATGAACATGTTGCACAAGCTTGGGAGAGGATGAAATTAATGATACGTAATTGCTCTACTCATGGTTTGAATTTGTGGATGATTATACAAAAAATTTATGCCTGATTGAATTTTGCTTCTAGAAATATTTTAGATTCGGCCGCGGGAGGCACTTTTATGGAATCACTTTAGGAGAAGCTACTAAACTCCTAGATAATATTATGTTTAATTATTCTCAATGGCACACTGAAAGATCTACTAATAAGAAAGTGCATGCGATAGAAGAAATCAATGTTTTGAGTGGAAAGATAGATGAACTTATGAAATTATTTGCTAATAAAAGTGTTTCTTCTGATTCTAATGATATGCCTTTGTCTACTTTGATTGATAATAATAATGAATCTATGGATATGAATTTTGTTGGTAGGAACAATTTTGGTAACAACGTGTATAGATGAAACTTTAATCCTAGGCCTTATCCTAGTAATTCCTCTAATAATTATGATAATTCCTACAACAATTATTATGGAAATTATAATAATATGCCCTCTGATTTTGAATCTAATATTAAAAAATTTATTTCTTCGCAAAAGAATTTCAATGCTTTGATTGAAGAAAAATTGCTTAAGATTGATGAGTTGGCTAGGGACGTTGATAGAATTTCTCTTGATGTTGATTCTTTGAAACTTAGATCTATTCCACCTAAGCATGATATCAATGAGTCTCTCAAAGCCATGATAATTTCCATTGATGAGTGCAAAGAAAGAACCGCTAGGATGCGTGCTAAGAAAGATTCCTTTATAAGAGCGTGTTCTTCTAGTTTCCATGATAATAAAGATGAAGATCTAAAAGTTATTGATGTGTCCCCTATTAAATCTTTGTTTTGCAATATGAATCTTGATAATGATGGTAGTGAATATGATCCACCTTTACCTAGAAGGCGTTCCAAAAATTTGGAGTTTTTAGATCTTGATGCTAAATTTGATAAAAGTGGGATTGAAGAGATCAAAACTCTAGATGTTAATGAACCTACTATTTTGGATTTCAAGTAATTTAATTATAATAGCTGGTATTTGATAGATTGTATTTCCTTGTTGCAATCCATGCTAAATTCTCCTCATGCTTATAGCCAAAATAAAGCTTTTACCAAACATATCGTTGATGCTTTGATGCAACCTTATGAAGAAAAACTTGAGTTGGAAGTTTCTATCCCTAGAAAACTTTATGATGAGTAGGAACCTACTATTAAAATTAAAATTAAAGATCATGAATGCTATGCTTTGTGTGATTTTGGTGCTAGTGTTTCCACGATTCCAAAGACTTTGTGTGATTTGTTAGGTTTGCGTGATTTTGATGATTGCTCTCTAAACTTGCACCTTGCGGATTCCACTATTAAGAAACCTATGGGAAGAATTAATGATGCTCTTATTGTTGCAAATAGGAATTATGTGCCCATAGATTTTATCGTTCTTGACATAGATTGCAATCCTTCATGTCCTATTATTCTTGGTAGACCTTTCCTTAGAACGATTGGTGCAATTATTGATATGAAGGAAGGAAATATTACATTCCAATTTTCGTTAAGGAAATGAATGGAACACTTTCCTAGAAAGAAAATTAAATTACCTTATGAATCTATTATGAGAGCCACTTATGGATTGCCTACCAAAGATGGCAATACCTAGATCTATCCTTGCTTTTTATGCCTAGGTAGGGCGTTAAACGATAGCGCTTGTTGGGAGGCAACCCAATTTTATTTTTATTCCTTGCTTTTTGCTCCTGTTTAGTAATAAATAATTTATCTACCCTCTGTTTTGGTTGTGTTTTTTGTGTTTAATTAGTGTTTGTGCCAAGTAGAACCGTTGGGAAGACTTAGGGAAAGTCTTGTTAATCTTGCTGTAAAAAAACAGAAACTTTAGCGCTCACGAGAACTGCTTCCATTTTTATTTGAAAACTGCTATTTAGTTAATTCTTTTTGAAGATTATTAATAGATAGATTCCTCACGTCCAGAAATTTATTTTAGAAATTTTTGAATTCCAGATCTTGCGCTAGCTACAGATTACTACAAATTGTTCTGTTTTTGACAGATTCTGTTTTTCGTGTGTTGTTAGCTTATTTTGATGAATCTATGGCTAGTAAAATAGTTTATAACCCATATAGAAGTTGGAATACAGTAGGTTTAACACCAATATAAATAAAGAATGAGTTTATTACAGTACCTTGAAGTGGTCTTTTGTTTTCTTTCGCTAAGGAGCTCACGAGATTTTCTACCTTAAGTTTTGTGTTGTGAAGTTTTCATGTTTTGGGTAAAGGTTTGATGGATTATGGAACAAGGAGTGGAAAGAGCCTAAACTTGGGGATGTCCATGGCACCCCCAAGATAATCTAAGGACACCAAAAATCCAAAGCTTGGGGATGCCCCGGAAGGCATGCCCTCTTTCGTCTACTTCTATCGGTAACTTTACTTGGAGCTATATTTTTGCACCACATGATATGTGTTTTGCTTGGAGCGTCTTGTATAATTTGAGTCTTTGCCTTTTAGTTTACCACAATCATATTTGCTATACACACCTTTTGAGAAAAACACACATGATTCGGAAATTATTAGAATACTCTATGTGCTTCACTTATATCTTTTGAGTTATATAGTTTTGCTCTAGTACTTCACTTATATCTTTTAGAGCACAGTGGTGGCTTTTTTTATAGAAACTATTGATCTCTCATGCTTCACTTAGATTATTTTGAGAATCTTAAATAGCATGGTAATTTTCTTAAATAATCCTAATATGCTAGGTATTCAAGATTAGTAAAAACTTTCTTATGAGTGTTTTGAATACTAAGAGAAGTTTGATGCTTGATGATTGTTTTGAGATATGGAGGTAGTGATATTAAAGTTGTGCTAGTTGAGTAGTTGTGAAATTGAGAAATACTTGTGTTGAAGTTTGCAAGTCCCGTAGCATGCACGTATGGTAAACATTATGTAACAAATTTGAAACATGAGGTGTTCTTTGATTGTCCTCCTTATGAGTGGCAGTCGGGGACGAGCGATGGTCTTTTCCTACCAACCTATCCCCCTAGGAGCATGCGCGTAGTGCTTGGTTTTTGATGACTTGTAGATTTTTGCAATAAGTATGTGAGTTCTTTATGACTAATGTTGATTTCATGGATTATACGCACTCTCACCCTTCCATCATTGCTAGCCTCTTCGGTACCGTGCATTGCCCTTTCTCACATTGAGAGTTGGTGCAAACTTCGTCGGTGCATCCAAACCCCGTGATATGATACGCTCTTTCACACATAAACCTCCTTATATCTTCCTCAAAACAGCCACCATACCTACCTATTATGACATTTCCATAGCCATTCCGAGATATATTGCCATGCAACTTTCCACCATCCCGTTTATCATGACACGTTCATCATTGTCATATTGCTTTGCATGATCATGTAGTTGACATCGTATTTGTGGCAAAGCCACCGTTCATAATTTTTCATACATGTCACACTTGATTCATTGCATATCCGAGTACACCGCCGGAGGCATTCATATAGAGTCATACCTTGTTCTAGTATCGAGTTGTAATCATTGAGTTGTAAATAAATAGAAGTGTGATGATCATCATTTAATAGAGCATTGTCCCAATAAAAAAGAGAAAGGCCAATAAAAAAAGAAGAAGAAGGCCCAAAAAAAGAGAAATGAAAAGGGACAATGCTACTATCTTTTTTCCACACTTGTGCTTCAAAGTAGCACCATGATCTTCATGATAGAGAGTCTCTTGTTTTGTCACTTTCATATACTAGTGGGAATTTTTCATTATAGAACTTGGCTTGTATATTCCAACAATGGGCCTCCTCAAGTGCCCTAGGTCTTCGTGAGCAAGCAAGTTGGATGCACACCCACTAGTTTCTTTTGTTGAGCTTTCATACATTTATAGCTCTAGTGCATCCGTTGCATGGCAATCCCTACTCCTTGCATTAACATCAATCGATGGGCATCTCCATAGCTCATTGATTAGCCTCGTTGATGTGAGACTTTCTCCTTTTTGTCTTCTCCACATAACCCCCATCATTATACTCTATTCCACCCATAGTGCTATATCCATGGCTCACGCTCATGTATTGCGTGAAGGTTTATAAAGTTTGAGATTACTTTAGTATGAAACAATTGCTGGTCTTGTCATCAGGGTTGTGCATGATGAAAGCATTCTTGTGTGACAAAAATGGAGCATGACTAAACTATATGATTTTGTAGGGATGAACTTTCTTTGGCCATGTTATTTTGAGAAGACATAATTGCTTAGTTAGTATGCTTGAAGTATTATTATTTCTATGTCAATATTAAACTTTTATCTTGAATCTTTCGGATCTGAATATTCATGCCACAATTAAGAAGAATTACATTGAAGTTATGCCTAGTAGCATTCCACATCAAAAAAATTGTTTTTATCATTTACCTACTCGAGGACGAGCATGAATTAATCTTGGGGATGCTTGATACGTCTCCAACGTATCTATAATTTTTGATTGCTCCATGCTATATTATCTACTGTTTTGAACATTATTGGGCTTTATTATATACTTTTATTATTTTTAGGACTAACCTATTAACTGGAGGCCCATCCCAGAATTGTTGTTTTTTTGCCTATTTTAGGGTTTCGAAGAAAAGGAATATCAAACGGAGTCCAAACGGAATAAAACTTTCGGGAACGTGATTTTTAGAACGAACAAGATCCAGGAGACTTGGACCCTACGTCAAGCAACCAACAGGGAGGCCACGAGGTAGGGGGGCGCGCCTACCCCCCAAGCGCGCTCTCCACCCTTGTGGGCCCCCTGTTGTTCCACCGACGTACTTCTTCCTCCTATATATACCTACGTACCCCCAAATGACCAGAGACGAAGCCAAAACCCTAATTCCACCGCCGTAACTTTCTGTATCCACGAGATCCCATCTTGGGGCTTGTTCCGGAGCTCCGCCGGAGGGGGCATCGATCACGAAGTGATTCTACATCAACACCATAGCCCTTCCGATGAAGTGTGAGTAGTTTACCTCAGACCTACGGGTCCATAGTTATTAGCTAGATGGCTTCTTCTCTCTTTTTGGATCTCAATACAAAGTTCTCCCCCTCTCTTGTGGAGATCTATTCGATGTAATCTTCTTTTGCGGTGTGTTTGTTGAGATCGATGAATTGTGGGTTTATGATCAAGTTTATCTATAAACAATATTTGAATCTTCTCTGAATTCTTTTATGTATGATTGGTTATCTTTGCAAGTCTCTTCGAATTATCAGTCTGGTTTGGCCTACTAGATTGATCTTTCTTGCAATGGGAGAAGTGCTTAGCTTTGGGTTCAATCTTGCGGTGTCCTTTCCCAGTGACAGTAGGGGCATGAAGGCACGTATTGTATTGTTGCCATCGAGGATAACAAGATGGGGTTTGTATCATATTGCATGAGTTTATCCCTCTACATCATGTCATATTGCTTAAGGCGTTACTCTGTTCTTATGAACTTAATACTCTAGATGCATGCTGGATAGCGGTCGATGTGTAGAGTAATAGTAGTAGATGCAGGCAGGAGTCGGTCTACTTGTCTCGGACGTGATGCCTATATACATGATCATACCTAGATATTCTCATAACTATGCTCAATTCTGTCAATTGCTCAACAGTAATTTGTTCACCCACCGTAAAATACTTATACTCTTGAGAGAAGCCACTAGTGAAACATATGGCCCCCGGGTCTATCTTCATCATATTAATATTCCAACACTTAGTTATTTTCATTGTCTTTTATTTTACTTTGCATCTTTATCATAAAATACCAAAAATATTATCTTATCATATCTAGCAGATCTCACTCTCGTAAGTGACCGTGTAGGGATTGACAACCCCTTATCACGTTGGTTCCGAGGATTTATTTGTTTTGTGCAGGTGCGAGGGACTCGCGCGTAGCCTCCTACTGGATTGATACCTTGGTTCTCAAAAACTGAGGGAAATACTTACACTACTTTGCTGCATCACCCTTTCCTCTTCAAGGGAAAACCAACGCAGTGCTCAAGAGGTAACCGGGCACCCCATAGACACACAAGTTGATCATTGATCTCTTAGTCGTGTGTGGTGCCCCCGTCCACCATAATCCACCTTGGTCATATCGTAGCGGTACTCAGGAGAAGCCCTGTTCCGGTAGTACCATCATCACCGTCATCATACCGTCATGCTGACGAAGCTCTCCCTCGACACTCTGCTGGATCGTGAGTTCGTGGGACGTTACCGAGCCGAACGTGTGCAGATCGCGGAGGTGCCGTACTTTCGGTACTAGGATCGGTCGATCGTGAAAACGTACGACTACATCAACCGCGTTGTCATAACGCTTCCGCTTAGGGTCTACGAGGGTACGTGGACAACACTCTCCCCTCTCGTTGCTATGCATCATCATGATCTTGCGTGTGCGTAGGAATTTTTTTTAAATTACTGCGTTACCCAACAGTTGTACTCTAGCAAATAGTGTCTCCACGAATCAATAGCACCACATAAAGGAAAATTCTCACTCACTGGCATATTATGGTGTTGTCACACATCCTCCATGGGCAGTGAATGTATTGCAGGCCACCAGATAAATACTCTCAATACAGCTAGGACCTGAACATTCCACAAAGATTTCCATCCCTTTTTGCCAGTTCCAGTATTTGAGGGACTTTCGGTCATGTCAAGCCAAGCATGTCTCCGTTTTTTAATGGCAACAACCGTACGATAAGTAGAGTGTGCCGAGAACCTTCCATTTTTCTGAAAGTTCCATGATAAAAAATAGGGATATCGTGGGTGCATAATGGGATGCTCTTAATACACATAACGTTCATTGGCAGAAAGTTTTGTTCCAGTACAACCATATTCCAAGAGGTATTTGTGACATCAATTCATTCACTTACCAAGATTGGAGGATCAGTTGAAAGGCATGCAATTGGCCGCATCATTTCATCCCTAAGGATCCAATTTGGTGTCAAGATTTCCGTAATTATTCTATTCCTAATTCGGTGGATAAGACCCTATAGTTGAAGGTAGAGACCTTTAACTATAACCCGCCAAAGCGGCGACGAGTGATACCAAGCTCTGCATTCAAAATGGAAGAAGCTTGGAAGTATACCACTCTTAAAATGTGTGCACTAAGGGACTCAGGGAATTCCATGATTCACCATGCGTGCCTTACAAGCAACGCAAGATTAAAAAGCTCGGAGACCTTAGACCCCAAACCACCCATGAATTTTGGTCACGTCATCATCATACTCCAAAAAACTGAACCTGGCTTGCGCTGCCCCTGTTTGCTGCCCCACCAAAACTTCCTGATTAACATGTTAAGATGCTCACATAAGCTCGCTTTCCAAACGAGGCCCAGCCTCAGGCAAACGGGCGATAAAAGGAGCCCATTGGCACATTCAATACCACTGACGATGTCACCTAGGTCTTAGAATTTTAGAGGGCGGCGCATAGTCGTGTGGCTGCTAGCAGTCATGTGACTTGGCAATTCCTGGGATTCATTTCTAGGAGGAAAAGTGGCCTGGAAACACCACTATCTAGAAACAGTATTTAGCTTTGTACACATTATTGGTGGTAAAGAGTGAGACTCTTGCGCAAGTACTCACATCCTCCCCGTGGGATACATCATATAGGAGGGATTTGATCAGCCCCGTCTTATGACACGACAACATCTTGTATCATGATTGCATTGGATCAAACTGACGCAAGGAAGGATGTGTTTCACTAGAATCTAACTACAGATGGGTTATTCAAAGTCAACTCTATGTATTGTGCACTCTCACACTCCAAGATACCAGTGGACAATAACAAACAAATATGGAACCAAAGATACCAATAAACGTAAAGATAATCATGTGGTATCTTCACGTAGGAGTTGTGCTTATAAAAGACAACCACGACTGCCGCAACCAACAAGGACGCAAGAAGTGTAGTTTTTGTACTCACGATCAGATGATCAAACACCAATTCTTTGAATGTAAGTTCGTGTGTTGTACATGGTCAATCATCTAGGTTGCGTCAAATTTTTATTCGCACATAAGTGTTGTCAATACAATCACTAGCTCGACGAAATACCAATTAAGTTTAGTATGCTAATCAGATTGGTAGTGTCTATCTTACTGTGGCCGTTTTGACTATGTAGACATAATTTCGTTTTTAATTGCATAAATTCATCTTTCATGCAGGTTATCTACCTATTTTCTTTGTATGTGGCCTATAGCTCTACGCTACACTGGATAGAGTACCAGCCATTGTCGAATGCGGTGTTGTGCGCGGTTGAAGCGGTGGCTAAGGAAGTTTTATCTAATATAGATGGCAACTTAATCTTCGGATCGGTCGTCCACCTTCCTTGGCATAGGCATAGTTTCAATGTTATATAAGTTTAGTGTTTGTCACTGTGTCTTTTTAACTTGTCAGAATATTAATTTGGTTGTCTCCATCTTATCTATGCAGAGACCTGGTGCCGCTCACCATTCCCACTTCATGCTATATTATGAATTATTAAAGGACCATAATAACCAGCAAATGTTCGCTGGGGAGCATGGCAAATGCAAATATTTTTTATGGCAATTTATTTAAAAACACATTGCAAATTCTGGCAAACATCTGATTTAGTGCGTAAATTGTCGTGTTCGCTTGAAGGAATTGCCATACTACCAACATAAATTGCCACGACAAACGTTCATTCTTTCATGCCACCCAGCGAACATTCGCTGAATAGCATTACCGCTATCAAGAACGTTACTAAAAAGAAAATCTATAGGCAAAGAAAATCTATAGTTTTTTTTAGCATCAAAAAGAAAAATCTATAGTTGGCAGGAGAACAAAACCAGGCTCAGCCCGAAATCACTAATTAAGAAGTACTCGTTGCAAAGAACACTCCACTTTCCCAGGTCGCGACAAGTGGCACACATGCAGCGCGCCACTTGTCGCAACCTGGGAGTTTTTCCTTTTTTCGTAGATCCGTTTATTCAAAACGTTTTATCTCTTAAACCGTGCGTCCAAATCTCGAACCATTTTCATCATTGGATTTCTCGCATCGAGATCTTCAAAACTAGATCCCATGTTGATAGGTTTTGATGAATTTTTTTTTCATGAAAAAAACCGGATGAAAAAACCGAACCGGGAGCATGGTTTTTTTCCCTTTCCGAAAGAGGCACGCCTGTGCCTCTCGTGGAAGCAAAACCGTGACTCTCGTGAAAGGAAAAAAACAGAGAATGCATTTTTTTTCGTTTCCGAGAGGCACGGCCGTGACTCTCGCGAAAGCACAACCGTGCCTCTCGCGAAAGCAAACCGTGACTCGCGAAAGAAAAAAAAACAGAAACGCGTATTTTTTCCCTTTTCGAGAGGCACTGCCGTGACTTTCGTGTAAGCACAACCGTGTCTCTCGCGGAAGCAAAACCATGACTCTCACGAAAGAAAAAAAAACAGAAAACACGTTTTGTTTTTCCCTTTCCGAGAAGCACGGCCGTGACTCTCGCGAAAGCACAACCGTACCTCTCGCGAAAGCAAAACCGTGGCTCTCGTGAAAAAAACAGAAAACACATTTTTTTTTCTTTTCCGAAAGGCACGGCCGTGACTCTCGATAAAGCACAACTGTGCCTCTCGCAGAAGAAAAACCGTGAATTTCGCGAAAAGGAAAAAAAGAAAACGCGTTTTTTCACGTAAAATTTTTTTTGATCGAAAAGCTAAGATAGACCGGGGGAAATCAAAATGTCGAAAAAATCGAAAAAAAACCATTTATAAAGCTGAAAACGCATATGGAAAAATAAAATAAATAAAATCCGAAGGGAGCGTCCAGAGCGCGACACGTAACGAATGGCTGAGAGCGCGCCAAGTGACGCTGATCGTTGCGAGGCTTTCGAAGAAGCGCTCGTTAACTAGTTGCTCCCGGCTCAGCCTGGTGCGATGGTGCGCTGAGCGGTGGTGGACTTCAAACCCAGGCCCAGCCCCAGTCAAATGGGCGACGAAAGGAGCCCAGTGGCAAATTGAATACCACTGACGACGCCGGCCAGGATTCAGAATTTCGGAGAGCGGCGCAGAGTCGTGTGGCTGCCTGCAATCAGGTGATTCGGTAATTCCTGGACGTGCCACTGAAGAAGACCAAAGGACAAACGAATTCGGTTATGATTCAACAACCGTGACCATGAATCATGGTTCTGCAAGATGCCCTGTTGCTTAGGACATGTTTATCTCATTATCTGGACGAACCTGTCTGTTTGATCGATCGCCTTGCCGTCGGGCATTGAACACCAAAAAACTGACGCGGGTTTCAGTTAAGATGAACACACGGTAGTTAGTTGAGCTAAATAAATTCTACGGAGTAAAAGAATACGGAGTATATTAGAATTGCTCCTCGCGAACAAATCAAATAACAGTCCTCAGACAGCCTCGAGGTGAATGAATAAACACGATCGACCGTTCCTAATGCTACGAACACAAAACACAGTGCATGGGCAATTGGTACAGTCCAGTGGCACCTCTGATCCTAACCTACACTACACACACGAGGTCACCTCAGACGCGGCACAAAAAATGGATCCACGGCGCCGCGCTACGACGCGAACACGAGGGCTCCGACGACGAGCATCACCAACGCCACGATCTGCCTCCGCACAGCCAACGGCCGCACGGCCGCCGCAGCCGCCGCCTTGTGATGAGGGGTCTGCTCCCTGGAAAGGAGTCGAAAACAGTTAACAAAAGACACATGAAAAAGAACCGCAAATGTGTTTACAATTACTTTTGTAATTGTGAACATTTTTCTTTTTCTCTTTTCTTTAACTAGTCAATGTGTACGTGCAATGCACGTTAATTTGAAAGTATATTAAGTGGCGGATATTAAGTAGGATATTATTTGCATGTTATTATGTGATTAGCACTATATTTGGCATAAAATTCACAACACACTAAACGTGTTGAGCGCTCGACATTGAAGCAGTCTAGGTCGTTGAATTGACATGATTTGATGGCCGAGATTAATTGGATCTGCCCCTTGGGTCTTTTTATATTGGTATGGATGTTCTATTTCTCTTTTTTTTGAAATCGTGAACATTTTTTTGAAATCGTGAACTTTTTTGAAATCATGAACATTTTTTTTGAAATCAAGAACATTTTTCTTTTTCTATTTTATTTAATGTTCTGTTTCTCTTTTTTTGAAATCGTGAAGATTTTTTTGAAATCGTGAACATTTTTTGAAATCGTGAACATTTTTTGAAATTGTGAACATTTTTCTCTTTCTCTTTTCTTTAACATTCTGTTTCTCTTTTTTTGAAATCGTGAACATTTTTTTTGAAATCATGAACATTTTTCTGAAATATTGAACAGTTTTTGAAATGATGAACATTTTTTGAAATCATGAACATTTTTATAAACATTAATTTTGAATAGACGAACATTATGTTTGAATTTGCGAACATTTCTTGAATCCTTGAGAATTTATCATTTCCTGAAAAAATTTCAAATTGTTAACAATTTTTGAATTCACGAATAATTGGACAATTTGTAACTTTTTCTTAAATACTAATTATTTTTAAAAACAAAATAAAGCGGAAAACGGAAAAAAAACTGAAAAAACAAGGGGCTCCCCGCCCCGCACATGGGCTGGCCCATGAGGGCGCGCTCCCGTGGCTTCGGGCGCGTACCGCGCTGTGTGGCTGCATGCAATTGGGTGATTCTGCAATTCATGGACGTGCCACTGAAGACCAAAGGCGATTTGGTTATGATTTATTTCAGGAACTAGATAATACCCCGCGCATTGCTGCGGAACTGGTTATAATATATTTGGTGAGATTTGATTTTTTTTGGACTATGGAAATTTGATTGGTAATATGAGAAGTAAAAACTAAAGATACATATGACTTATTTTATTTAATTATTGAGATTATATGTGGACATGTTGAGACAAATATATTAGTGAAATAATCCATTTGGTTATATAGGATATGATGGTGCACCGTGTGTTGCTGTGGTATTCTTAGCTGACATTAAGGGTCATATTTAAAAAAAAGGAATATAAGACCAATCTGGCACTAACAATTCCAAGAACAACGGTGTGACATGCATGGACAGAGTATATATCAACCTTCAATTTTATTGGATTATCAATGCTTGATTGCCCAGAGGTTATCTTGGTTATCTAAGAGTGTCAACCGTGAGAAATTGCACTGAGTAGGTTTGAGGAGAAAAGGGGGATGTTGAGGATAGTGTCTCATCATATTTGCAACTCGCAAGTAGATATTAGCATAGGACATTTATAAAGCTCAAAACTAAAAAAATACATGGTCAGGCATTTTCTTCCATTGCATTGCTTAATGTCACCGCATGGCCCTGACAAAATGCAGCTTAGACACCTTAACTCACAACCTTGGTCAAAATTAGACAAATCAGTATGACATTGCAAAGCCTGGGTATGAAAATTTCGCTATTCATATGTTTGAAAATAAGCTCCGACATGTAGCATCGACCAGTTCATAGTTGCTGGTAAAGCCCGTTTGAGTTTCATCTTTTTACAACTAACAACAATGAGAGCTATGAAACAGAGCAATGAGAAGTTATACATGGATAAATGTTGATATCCAAATTATCCATGTAGTTAAAAATGACAATCACATGCAAGCACCTAACCAATAATCATAGAAGATGTATTATTTGCACACACTTCTAGTTAAGCGGCTGATTTTATTTTGAAGCAAGGGCAGATAGCATAGTAGAATTGTCTCTATAGAATATTCATGAGAAGAACAGACTAAATCATGCAAACCAATAGAAGTATTTTCATGTGGCAATGATTCTGACTGTCAAGAGAGTAGTCTTGGATGCCTTTGCTGAACTTAATTAATCTTCTTCATCATCCATTCTTCCCTGTTTAATTAACAAACTGTTGGGAGATCGACAAATAATAGATATGAAGAGATCGGCCAGTGGAGTGCTTACTGTTGCTAGAAGTACAGATCCAAACTTTTCTAAACAAAACCCAATTCACATATATGTATAAAATGGAGCAAAACAGATCATTCAATCCTAATATGTCATGGTTAATTGGTTACTAATTCAAGATCAAGTGCAACAATAGCATTATTGACCTTTAGATTCGATAATGAAAAAATAATTAGGAAAAGAGTCATGCCTTACCCATCTAACATGCACACAGAACACATTGATGTGGATAGGGAGGAGTTCAGTTTGCACAGTGCAACAAAATCTCACGGACTTAAGGTGGTGCTAGCGATGTTGTGAAAAGATAAAAGCCATGAGTAAGGAAAGTAGTTTGGTGTGTACATGCGAGCAGATCCAAGTTGCAAATAGGCCCTCTTCTTCCTCTGCCACCGCACACCATGCTGAACGGCTTGCCGTGCTCCAGGGTGGAGGAAAAGGAAAAGGTACCGAGAGCTGTACGGCGGGCAGGGGCCAAGATTCTTGGTGGCGCCGCGACGGGGGTGTGTGGACGATCGTTGGTGGTCTGCCGTGCCAAGCGAAGCCCATGCGGGAGCCAGCGATGCACTATGGGCATGCAACGGTTCGTCCACACACGGTGCAAGGGCACAACATCCAACCCCATCTTGGCATCGAGGTTGCTCGCGCCGGAGATCGGTGCCCACAACGGCAACTGGGAAGATGTGATGCGCCGGGAAGTGAGAGACGATGCGTCGGAAAGTGCCGCCAGTTATAAAAGGGATATGCCATTTGTTAGGAATAGGAAACGATGGATTTATTCGGTGACCAGTACTGCAACGCATCAAGTAGTAAATCCCAAGGAAACGGTGGATTGGTTCAGTGACGTCCGGTCGCTTCGGTGATTTGGTGATGGAATTGTGTGGGCGCCAGCTGTAGGGATTATTGATTATGTGGCTGCAAATTAAAATCGGTTTTTGCTTAGATGGGATGGCTGCTGATGTGGACAGCTTGCATGTTGAGATAAATATGGTAGTAGGGATGAACTTCTTATGTATATAGGATTTCGGCGATACGCTTTCAGTGGGAGGAGACGTTCCCGTCGACTACGAGGCGCCTACGGTGACTTCGTAAAATCTCAAGATAATATGCCGGCTCAGTCTCTCGGAGGTGCTCATAGGGGCAGGGTGTGCGTGTGTACATTCATAGGGATGAGTGTATGCGCGTTTATATGAGGGCTTGCGTCTGTACTGTGTTAAAAAAAATTGTGGCCATGAATCATGGTTCTGCAAGATGTCCTGTTGCTTAGGACATGTTTATATCATTATCTGGACGAACCTGTCTATTTGATCGATCGCCTTGTCGTCCGCCATTTTGAACACCAAAAAACTGACGCGGGTTTCAGTTTCAGATGAACAGACGGTAGTTAGTTGAGTAAAAGAATACGGAGTATATTAGAATTGCTCCTCGTGAACAAATCAAATCACAGTCCTCAGACAGCCTCGAGGTGAATGAATAAACACGATCGACCGTTCCTAATGCTACGAACACAAAACACAGTGCATGGGCAATTGGTACAGTCCAGTGGCACCTCTGATCCTAACCTACACTACACACACGAAGAAGTCACCTCAGACGCGGCACAAAAAATGGATCCACGGCGCCGCGCTACGACGCGAACACGAGGGCTCCGACGACGAGCATCACCAACGCCACGATCTGCCTCCGCACAGCCAACGGCCGCACGGCCGCCGCAGACGCCGCCGCCGCCGCCTTGTGATGAGGGGTCTGCTCCCTGGAAAGGAGTCGAAAACAGTTAACAAAAGACACATGAAAAAGAACCGCAAATGTGTTTGATCAGATGAGGGATCGCGGTTCGGGGGCCGTACTTCTGGTACTTGTGGAGCTGGCCGCAGTAGAGGGCGTTGCGGGGGACGGCCATCTCGGTCTTGTTGGCGCCGTCCTCGGGGTTCACCACCCTGACGTACACCTCCTGCCCGAGGTACCACGAGTCGAGGTTCTGCGACCGCACGTTCCAGAACCCCACGTTGTCCAGCGACACCAGCGCCGCCGTCCAGGCGCCGGGGTACACCTGCACGGTGCTGCGCGCCACGCTGTCGCCCTTGTTGTACGTGCTCCGGCTCGCCTCCGTCCACTCCCCGTAGTCCATCCCGACGACGAACACGGCGTACCCGTCCACGTGGTAGCTCTGCATCCGGGTGTCGTTGTTCTGGAAGATGAGCTCCATGAACCCCCGGTAGGTGCCGTTGATGACGGACCGCGCCACCCGGGGGGCGGCGTCCGGCGCCGGCGGCCGCTCCGGGAAGTCGAGCGTGTAGGCGCCCTCCACGCCGTACGCGTCGGCGAGCCGCAGCGGCGTCTCCGGCGGGACGAAGGACAGCCCGTTGAGCGCCGCCCTAAGCTTCCCGCCGATCTCCACGGGCGCGGCGCTCCGCAGCAGGTACGCCTGCGTCACGTTGATGGAGGAGTAGCGGAAGGAGCCCTGCGGGTTGGGCCGCGCCGCGCCGGCGCTGAGGTTCCAGCGGACGGAGCGCGCCTGGTTCATGGAGAGCGTCTTGTCGTACTGGTCCTGGGGCGGGTCCGGGAGCGGGCCGGACGCCGGGCCGCCGGAGTTGGAGTAGCGGAGGAGGGCGACGCCGGTGACGCGCTGCCAGAGGGACTCGTTGACGATGCGGGCGCTGGCGACGACGTAGTAGTCGGAGCTGGCGTTCTGGTCGGTGGTGAGGAGGAAGGAGTAGGACTGGCCGACGTGGACGTCGAGGCTGCTGTAGTTCTGCTGCGTGGTGTAGGACCCCTCCGTCTCCACCAGCAGCAGGTTGTGCCCCTGGATCCGGAAGTTGAGGCTCGTCGACGTGCCCACGTTGTGCACCCGGATGCGGTACGTCCGACCTGCTCCATGTGCATCATGACCGGATAAATAGAGTATCACAAAAACTGATGAGATTGCAGCGGTGGATGTGCTACATGCAATTTCCAATGGCATCTTTGACGGCTGAGTAAATTCCACCTTTGCATTCGAAGCTAACATAGTCAAAATAATTTCAAAAAAAAAACATAGTCTCAAAATACCTGAAAAAAGACATGATCTCAAAATAAGTGACTCAACTTTAGTAGTTAACACCGAGTGCATAAGGTAACATCTCCGCTCCATATTGGAATATACTCCCTCCGTCTCTAAATATATTTGTCCTTTTAGAGTCTTCAAATGAACTACCACATACGGAGTAGATTCACTCATTTTGCTCCGTACGTAGTCACTTGTTGAAATATCTAGAAAGACAAATAATTAAGAACGGAGGGAGTAGCCGAGTAGGAGTAGAACGCATGCATGCACATTTGAATCGGAATGCTGCCCGTCTGAACCTTGCCGATCTTCTCCAGCATGACGGGCAGCGGATCCAATGGATGACACCCATGCCCGGATCCTGGCGAAGCGGCAAGCCATGGTGACGTGTGCCCTCGCACTAGAGCAAATCGGTGCAGTAAGTGCCCTTACCGGCCTACGCCCGCAATAGGACGACGATGAAGCTGGTGACGCATTCGACATATTAACAACTCTAGCAGCAAGCACATCCGAGCAAAATTAGCAGCAAGCACTATGGCACAAAAATTGAGAAGTCGTGGAGCTGGGAATACCCAGCTTCTCCAACTCCGTGAAGAATGCACTGAGGCCCAATATAGCTCACGCGTTCGGCCCAGCTTCACGCGCGGAGTTGGCTGAGCGTGGAGCTGGAGAGGTTCAGACCATAGGAATAGGAATCCATTCTTACAACCCAAAAAGCTTTAAAAGAATTTTTTCTTTGCAAATTCTATCCTATAGAATTTCTATAAAAATCCTACAAACCAAAAGAGGCCTCAGGTTCTATACTTGGCACTTGTTCTCACGTTTTTCTGGGTTTATTTAAGCCTTTCTGGGATGTTCGTTCGGTGGGAGGAAATGTTCCCGCCAGACTATGAGGTCTGGCGCCTGTGGCGACTTCATCAATCTCAAGAAGTGATACCGGCTCAGTCTCTCTAAGGTGATCACATGGGTACTATGTGCGTGGGTGCGTTGATATGTGAGTTTGTATGAGCATATGCATCTGTATTTTTTTTTTGCGCCACTCCTATTCTCTTCCTCTTTTCTGGAACCACATTACTCTAATTCTCTGAAACAAGATTCTTATCCAAGGAGAAGACAGAGGTCTGAATAAAAGCGATGCAACTTGCGCAACCTGCTCCTCCACTTCTCAAGTTTTTTTTTTCTTCTGCCAGGGATTCTTGTCATTGAGCTCTGAATAAAAGTGATGCAAGTTGCCAACCCAGAATGCAAGTAGCAGTAGTGCAATGATGTGGGGCAACGAATTACCGGGATGCACATCGATGGTCTCGTGCTCAATGCCGGCCGGCACAAGGCTGTCGTTGTACCGGTACGGGCCCTTGCCGTTTATCAGCACGCCGTCCGGCATCCCGAGCTCCTTCCCTTCGTCCAGCATCTTCCTCAGATCCTGCAGCGGGGAACCACACGGTCGAGCAATTAAGTCAATGTGGCACTGTATCTCCTTTAAGAAATCAGTGGGGCGCTGTGGTTAACGTGGTGGCCGGAATCTTGTGTTTACGACGACGCACCGTGTGGTTCCTGTTGTACCAGTCGCCGATCAGGATGGTGATGTCGCCGTCGGGGCGGCCGAAGGGCACGGCGATGACGCCGCGGTTGTTGACAACGATGCCGCCGAAGCCGCCGGCGGCGCGCTGCAGGCCGGTGGAGGGGAAGTAGAAGAAGCTGCCGATCTGATCCTTGACCTGGAACTCGTAGGTCCAGTTCCACCCGGACGGGATGGGGCAGTTGGTGCCCAGCACGCCGTCCTGCCAGCAGTTCTTCCGGTGCTGGATCCCGTTCCTGCATGCCGCCGCGCAACACAATTCTCAGTTGCCTGCTTGCTGCGACTTGGGAGGAATTAATGGCGGCACCGCGCGCGCGAGAGAGAGTGTGGGAGTGGGCATGCACCATGTGATTAGGAGGGGCTCGTCGAGGTCGTTGAGCACGTTGACGACGACGTTCCAGTTGGTGGTGATGTTGACGACGGGCCCCGGGAACTTGCCGTTGATGCCTATCACCTACCGGCAACAAGGAAACGAAAGGGATCCTTAAAAACCAGACGGGGGGAAAGTAAACGGAGGACAATGCCTGCGCGACGAGTGATAGTGAAATGGTTTGCTAGCTTGGCTTGCCTGCTGCTTGACGCCGAGGGGCGCCGCGGTGACGTAGGAGACGTCCCAGTCGAAGAAGGCGTAGGGGTCGCCGGCCATTGCCGGCACGGCGGCGAACACCACCAGCGCCAGAAGCCGCCACATTGCGGATCGAGCTCGGCGGTGTTGGGAAATGAGTAGTTGCAGCGGAAGAAGCGACAGAAAGAGCAGGTTCGGTCAGTGGCGCTGCATTGTGGAGAGCAGAGAGTTGGACGGAGACGGACAGGGGAGGACGGAGGCCTCTGGCTCGACAGCCTGTACGCAGAGGGGGAGCGCGTGCGCGTGTATTTCAGGGTGGGTCACAGGGTGGCGTGGCGCCGCGGTGGACGGCGGCTGCGGTGGGGGAGCGTGAGACGTTGCTTGCAGAGCTGCAAATGCGCTCAGACTGAGCGCGGCGGGGGGAGTGGAGCCTGCTCGACCGGTGGCAGCAAAATTTGCTCGGTCTTGTCTTTGGGGTTAGCGCGATACTGGATAGATTCGGTTACCGTTGTTAGTCAAAGCTCACGATGGTCCACACGTATTACGAAGGAGTTTGGCCCCAACCACAAAACATCTGCTTCCAAGTTTGAATTTGGACCCACGAAACGGAACCCTAGTGTGTACAGAAAACTCTACAAAGTTGGTAGCCACGGACTGGAGCTCGGGGAGGGAGCGCCCACGTTGTGATTTGTGAAGCGCGCGCGGCGCTCCAGCACCTGCACATGCGTGGCGTGGGTGGGCAGAGGGCCGCGCGAACGTGGGATCCCATGCGCGCAGCCGCGGCGGCGGTGGACTGGGGCAGCGGTGGCATTGGCTGCGGTCGGTACGCGGTGCGACGGTGGCCCCCACCACCACCCCTCGCGCCATCCTCATCGGCGCCGCGCGGGCACGTGCTTGCATGGGACCGGCTGCACGACAGGGAAGGCTGCCTCTCCGCCGGAATTATCGTCCCGGACAGGCCGGTGATTCTGTTTTCACTGCCGCACGAAGAACTGTTTGTCCTTCTTTGTAATTACTTATCTTCTTTTCGAGCGAAGTAAGAGCTGCCAACTCCAGCGCACGATCCTGAATGTACGTCCTTTTGATGATCTTTTGTTGGATGCGGAGGCCGTGCGTCCAACACGCGGACGTGTCCTTTGACCGCATCATGTCCGCCTTTTTTTTCAAACACAAATATTCAAATAAATCACGTCCATAGTTCATGCCAGCGGCCTTAGTTCACGCCGGCAACACAGTCCGCCTACACGATCTCGCCGGCAACGCGATCAGCCTTTAAAATGAATAGTTTCTTCGCCGGCAACACAGCCAGCCTCCAAAATGAATAGATTTCTCGCTGGCATCCATGTCAGCCTTCAAAAAGAACGACCACGGCCGAACAGACCACCTAATCCAGGCCGTCGGCGTCGAACATCTTCTTTTGCCGGGCCTCGAACCAGCTCCTCGTCTTCTCGCTCATCTTGCTCAAGTCCACGCTCATGATCGCTAGCGCCACCTCCTTTGCTTTGATTGCGGCATTGGCAGCCTCAATGTCGAACTGCCTCTGCCTGGTCGCGGCATTGGCGACCTCGATGTCGAGCTGCCTCTGCCGGGACGTCTCCTCCATGTCGATCTTCCTCTTCTTGGCCGCCTCCTCCATCTCAAGCTTCTTCATTTGAAACTCCAAGTATTGCTTCATTTGCTCCTCCTTGCTTTGTCGTTTTTTCTTGTCCCTCACATCCTTTTGAGACATCATGCCGTGCAAAGTCTCATGCAAGGCCGTGAATGACGCATCACGCTTGTCGTCCACCTTGAAGTTGGTCTTGCCCCTCGGCCTCTTCAACGCCTCACCATCTCCACCTCCGGACAAGATGGGGTCGCGCGCTGGAGTTGTCCTAAGAGCAACTCCAACGCGCTGACCCATTTCGTCTGCGGGTGTCCGTTTGAATCACCGCGGATAGAAAAGTCGGTCCAACGTGTCAACCCAAATGTACGCGCATCTGCTTTTCGTCCGTCTGCCGACCTATTCCCGGACCAATTTTGGGCCCGATTTGCATCGGCCCGGACTCGAAACGGACGTGCGCGTCGCGCATCTACCCCCCGGCCCGCTAGTTGGTGGCACATTGGCCATCCTCTACAACCGCCTCGTTGTCTACGCCGCCCGCCCTGTCGCCGTCGTCGCCCAGTTCTGGTGTCTCTGCCAGCAGTTTGTGCCTCCACACCTTCCCCCACACCGCCACCTCCCATGTCGCCGTCACCACCGCCTCGTCGCTGGGCCACTGTAGCTTCCCACCCCCGCCCCACCAGTCCGACGTCGCCGCGAGCACGAAGTCGCCCCCTGCCGGCCCGACCAGCTCCTTCGTCCGACCCCCCCCCCCCGCTGACACCGCCACACTTGTCGGATGCCGCCAGGCCAGCCACCTGGTCCAGGGGAGGCGCGAGTCTCATCGCCGGCCAGCTTCTTCGTCGACGCCCACAAGATGTTCGACAGTTTACCTCAAGGTACAAATGGACTCAGCCGATGAGTTCTTTTTCCATAATTTTCTGTGCGACTCCGATGATTCCTCGTCCGATGATGAGGAGATGTTGGCTGCTATGTTGGTCCATGACCACTTTAATAGGCAGCGGCCGTTGTTCCGGGGCTCAATCCTGGGGCACATTCCGGCGTTGAATCGGAACCGAGAGAGCGGCCATTTGCTTCTTTGGAGGACTACTTTGACACAACCAACCCGCTGTTCAAGCATTAGAAATTTCGGCAGCGTTTCCGTATGGCTAGGCATGTTTTCAACCATATTAGAGAGGTGACAGTCGGATATGATAATTATTTCGAGTGCAAAGAGGATGGCCTTGGGAAGATTGCCTTCTCATCTTATCAGAAATGCACTGCAGCTATCTGGATGCTTGCATACAGAGTGCCCGATGGTCTTGTTGATGAGTACGTCTGTATGAGTGAGTCTACGTGCCTAGAGTCCATGTACAGGTTCTTCAAGGTTGTGATTGTTGTGTTTAGCCATGAGTACTTGAGAGAGTCGACTGCTGAAGATACAACCCACTTATTGGCGATGAATGCCAACAGGGGCTTCTCAGGCTTGCACTATCATACTTGAGGCAGCGGCCTTAAAAGATCTCTGAATCTGGAACTCTTTCTTTGACATGGCCGGATCGCACAATGATATCAACGTGTTTCAACACTCGTTGGTGTTTGCAAGGCTTGCCAAAGGCAACTGCCTGTCGGTTAATATTAACATCAACGGCCACAACTACAACAAAGGTTACTACCTAGGTGACGGTAATTGTGAAGACAATCCCCAGCCCCGTTGGAGAGAACAGGAAAAGATTTGTCCAAGAACAAGAGAGTGCTAGGAAGGATGTCGAACGTGCCTTTGGTATTCTTCAATCTCGATGGGGCATCGTTTGTTATCCTGTTAGAACTTGGAACACCAAGAACTTGTGGGAGGTGCTGACTGCTTGTGTGATCATGCACAATATGATCATAGAGGATGAGCGCCCGGAACGTATATACAATGTAGGTCACAAGTGTTCTGGGCCTTGCCGCATGTGGCATTTTAAATTATCCTGAATATGTAAGACAATTATTAAGAATTATTAACCGTTGCCATTGTAAATTTGCCTCAACGGCGAGCAGAGCGCGCGTAGGGACGCCAAAGCGAAGCGTGTCGCGGCCGCCTCAACGGCGAGCAACCACGTGATACGTCTCCAATGTATCTATAATTTTTGATTGTTCCATGCTATTATATTATCTGCTTTGGATGTTTAATGGGCTTTAATATGCTCTTTTATATTATTTTTGGGACTAATCTATTAACCAGAGGCCCAGTGCCAGTTTCTGTTTTTTTTGCCTATTTTAGTGTTTCGCAGAAAAGGAATATCAAACGGAATCCAAATGGAACAAAACCTTCGCAAGGATCTTTCTTGGAACAAACGTAGACCAGGAGACTTGGAGTGGAAGTCCGGAAGTCCGTGAGGCGTCCACGAGATAGGAGGGCGCGCCCAGGGGGGTAGGCGTGCCCCCACCCTCGTGGGCCCCACGGAGCTCCACCGACGTACTTCTTTCACCTATATATACTCTTATACCCTAATAACATCAGGGGAGCCACGAAACTGAAGGAAGTATGCCCTAGAGGCAATAATACAGTTATTATTTATTTCCTTATATCATGATAAATGTTTATTGTTCATGCTAGAATTGTATTAACCGGAAACATGATACATGTGTGAATACATAGACAAACAGAGTGTCACTATTATGCCTCTACTTGACTAGCTCGTTGATCAAAGATGGTTATGTTTCCTAGCCATAGACAAAGAGTTGTCATTTGATTAACGGGATCACATCATTAGGAGAATTATGTGATTGACTTGACCCATTCCGTTAGCTTAGCACTTGATCGTTTAGTTTGTTGCTATTGCTTTCTTCATGACTTATACATGTTCCTATGACTATGAGATTATGCAACTCCCGTTTACCGGAGGAACACTTTCTGTGCTACCAAACGTCGCAACGTAACTGGGTGATTATAAATGTGCTCTACAGGTGTCTCCAAAGGTACTTGTTGGGTTGGCGTATTTCGAGATTAGGATTTGTCACTCCGATTGTCGGAGAGGTATCTCTGGGCCCTCTCGGTAATGCACATCACTTAAGCCTTGCAAGCATTGAAACTAATGAGTTAGTTGCGGGATGATGTATTACGGAACGAGTAAAGAGACTTGCCGGTAACGAGATTGAACTAGGTATTGAGATACTGGCGATCGAATCTCGGGCAAGTAACATACCAATGACAAAGGGAACAATGTATGTTGTTATGCGGTTTGACCGATAAAGATCTTCGTAGAATATGTAGGAGCCAATATGAGCATCCAGGTTCCGCTATTGGTTATTGACCGGAGATGTGTCTCGGTCATGTCTACATAGTTCTCGAACCCGTAGGGTCCGCACGCTTAACGTTTCGATGACAGTTATATTATGAGTTTATATGTTTTGATGTACCGAAGGTTGTTCGGAGTCCCGGATGTGATCACGGACATGACGAGGAGTCTCTAAATGGTCGAGACATGAAGATTGATATATTGGAAGCCTATGTTTGGATATCAGAAGTGTTCCGGGTGAAATCGGGATTTTACCGGAGTACCGGGAGGTTACCGGAACCCCCCGGGGACTTATGGGCCTTAGTGGGCCTTGGTGGAAGAGAGGAGAGGCGGCCAAGGAAAGGGCCGCACCCCCTCCCCCTAGTCCGAATAGGACAAGGAGAGGGGGGCGGCACCCCCCTTCCTTCTTCTCCTCCACCTCTTTCCCCTCTCTCTCCTAGTCCAACAAGGAAAGGGGGGAGTCCTACTCCCGGTAGGAGTAGGACTCCTCCTGGCGTGCCCCTCTCAAGGCCGGCCGCACCCCCCCTTGCTCCTTTATATACGGGGGCGGGGGGCACCCCAAAGACACAACAATTGATCGTTTGATCTTTTAGCCGTGTGCGGTGCCCCCCTCCATCGTAGTCCACCTCGATAATACTGTAGCGGTGCTTAGGCGAAGCCCTGCATCGGTAGAACATCATCATCGTCACCATGCCGTCGTGCTGACAAAACTCTCCCTCAACACTCGGCTGGATCGGAGTTTGAGGGACGTCATCGAGCTGAACGTGTGCTGAACTCGGAGGTGCTGTGCGTTCGGTACTTGATCGGTCGGATCGTGAAGACGTACGACTACATCAACCGTGTTGTGCTAACGCTTCCGCTTTCGGTCTACGAGGGTACATGGACAACACTCTCCCCTCTCGTTGCTATGCATCACCATGATCTTGCGTGTGCGTAGGATTTTTTTTGAAATTACTACATTCCCCAACAGTGGTATCAGAGCCTGGTTTTATGCGTTGATGTTATATGCACGAGTAGAACACAAGTGAGTTGTGGGCGATACAAGTCATACTGCTTACCAGCATGTCATATTTGGTTCGTCAGTATTGTTGGATGAAGCGGCCCGGACCGACATTACGCGTACGCTTACGCGAGACTGGTTCTACCGACGTGCTTTGCACACAGGTGGCTGGCGGGTGTCAGTTTCTCCAACTTTAGTTGAACCGAGTGTGGCTACGCCCGGTCCTTGAGAAGGTTAAAACAGCACCAACTTGACGAACTATCATTGTGGTTTTGATGCGTAGGTAAGAACGGTTCTTGCTCAGCCCGTAGCAGCCACATAAAACTTGTAACAACAAAGTAGAGGACGTCTAACTTGTTTTTGCAGGGGATGTTGTGATGTGATATGGTCAAGACATGATGAGATATACGTTGTTGTATAAGATGATCATGTTTTGTTGAAGTTATCGGCAACTAGCAGAAGTCTTATGGTTGTCTCTTTATTGCATAAGATGCAAGCGCCAAATAATTGCTTTACTTTATCACTATGCGATAGCAATAGTTGCAAGAGCAATAGTTGGCGAGACGACCATGTGACGACACATTGATATAGATCAAGATGATGAAGATCATGGTGTCATGCCGGTGACGATGGAAATCATGACGATGCTTTGGAGATGGAGATCAAAGGCACAAGATGATGATGGCCATATCATGTCACATATTTTGATTGGATGTGATGTTTATCTTTTATACATCTTACTTTGCTTAGTTATGACGGTAGCATTATAAGATGACCTCTCACTAAATTTTAAATAAAAGTGTTCTCCCTGAGTATGCACCGTTGCCAAAGTTCATCGTGCCCAGACACCACGTGATGATCGGGTGTGATAAGCTCTACGTCCATCTACAATGGGTGTAAGCCACTTTTGCACATGTAGAAATACTCGGGTTAAACTTGACGAGCCTAACATATGCAGATATGCCTCGGAACACTGGAGACCGAAAGGTCGAGTGTGAATCATATAGTAGATATGATCAACATAATGATGTTCACCATTGAAAACTACTCCATTTCACGTGATGCTCGGTTATGGTTTAGTTGATTTGGATCACGTGATCACTTAGATGACTAGAGGGATGTCTATCTAAGTGGGAGTTCTTAAGTAATATGATTAATTGAACTTTAATTTATCATGAACTTAGTCCTGATAGTATTAGCATATCTATGTTGTAGATCAATAAGCTCGCATTTAGCTCCTATGTTTTATTTTTGATATGTTCCTAGAGAAAACTAAGTTGAAAGATGTTGGTAGCAATGATGCGGATTGTATCCGTGATTTGAGGTTTATCCTCATTGCTGCACAGAAGAATTATGTCCTTGATGCACCGCTAGGTGACAAACCTATTGCAGGAGCTGATGCAGATGTTGTGAATGTTTGGCTAGCTCAATATGATGAATACTTGATAGTTTAGTGCACCATGCTTAAACGGCTTAGAATCGGGACTTCAAAGACGTTTTGAACGTCATGGACCATATGAGATGTTCCAGAAGTTGAAGTTAATATTTCAAGCAAATACCCGAGTTGAGAGATATGAAGTCTCCAACAAGTTCTATAGCTAAAAGATGGAGGAGAATAGCTCAAGCAGTGAGCATGTGCTCAGATTGTCTGGGTACTACAATCGCTTGAATCAAGTGGGAGTTAATCTTCCAGATAAAATAGTGATTGACATAATTCTCTAGTCACCATCACCAAGTTAGTAGAACTTCATGATGAACTATAATATGCAAGGGATAACAGAAACGATTCCCAAGCTCTTCGTGATGCTGAAATCGACGAAGGAAGAAATCAAGAAAAGCATCAAGTGTTGACGGTAAACAAAACCACTAGTTTCAAGTAAAGGGACAAAGGGAAGAAAGGGGAACTTCAAGAAGAACGGCAAACAAGTTGCTGCTCAAGTGAAAAAACCCAAGTCTGGACCTAAGCCTGAAACTGAGTGCTTCTACTGCAAAGGGACTGGTCACTGGAAGCGGAACTACCCTAAGTAATTGGCGGATAAGAAGGATGGCAAAGTGAACATAGGTATATTTGATATACATGTTATTGATGTGTACTTTACTAGTGTTTATAGCAACCCCTTAGTATTTGATACCAGTTCAGTTGCTAAGAATAGTAACTCGAAACGGGAGTTGCAGAATGAACAGAGACTAGTTAAGGGTGAAGTGACAATGTGTATTGGAAATGGTTCCAAGATTGATATGATCATCATCGCACACTCCCTATACTTTCGGGATTAGTGTTAAACCTAAAATAAATGTTAGTTAGTGTTTGCGTTGAGCATGAATATGATTGGATCATGTTGATTGCAATACGGTTATTCATGTAAGTTAGATAATAATTGTTTTTCTGTTTACATGAATAAAACCTTCTATGGTCATACACCCAATGAAAACGGTTTGTTGGATCTCGATCGTGGTGATACACATTTTCATAATATTGAAGCCAAAAGATGCAAAGTTAATAATGATAGTGCAACTTATTTGTGGCACTGCCGTTTAGGTCATATTGGTGTAAAGCGCATGAAGAAAATCCATGCTGATGGGCTTTTGGAATCACTTGATTATGAATCAGTTGATGCTTGCGAACCATGCCTCATGGGCAAGATGACTAAGACTCCATTCTCCGGAACAATGGAGCGAGCAACAGATTCATTGGAAATCATACATACTGATGTATGTGGTCCGATGAATATTGAGGCTCGCGACAGGTATCATTATTTTTCTGATCTTCACAAATGATTTGAGCAGATATGAGTATATCTACTTGATGAAACACAAGTCTGAAACATTTGAAAAGTTCAAAGAATTTTAGAGTGAAGTGGAGAATCATCGTAACAAAAATAAAAGTTTCTATGATATGATCGCAGAAGTAAAATATTTGAGTTACGAGTTTGGCCTTCAGTTAAAACAATGTGAAATAGTTTCACTACTCATGCCACCTGGAACACCACAGTGTAATGGTGTGTCCGAACATCGTAACTGTACTTTATTAGATATGGTGCAATCTATGATGTCTATTACCAATTTACTACTATCGTTTTGGGGTTATGCATTAGAAACAGCTACATTCACGTTAAATAGGGCACCATCTAAATCCGTTGAGATGACACCGTATGAACTATGGTTTGGCAAGAAACCTAAGTTGTCGTTTCTTAAAGTTTGAGGTTGCAATGCTTATGTGAAAAAGTTTCAACCTGATAAGCTCAAACCCAAATCGAAGAAGTGCGTCTTCATAGGATACCTAAAAGAAAATGTTGGGTACACCTTCTATCACAGATCCGAAGGCAAGATATTCATTGCTGAGAATGGATCCTTTCTAGAGAAGGAGTTTCTCTTGAAAGAAGTGAGTGGGAGGAAAGTAGAACTTGATGAGGTAATTGTACCTGCTCCCTTATTGGAAATAGTTCATCACCGAAATCTGTTCCTGTGACTACTACACCAATTAGTGAGGACACTAATGATGATGATCATGTAACTTCAGATCAAGTTACTACCGAACCTCGTAGGTAAACCAGAGTGAGATCTGCACCAGAGTGGTACAATAATCCTGTTGTGGAGGTCATGTTACTTGACCATGACGAACCTACCAATTATGAGGAAGCGATGATGAGCCCAGATTCCACGAAATGGCTTGAGGCCATGAAATCTGAGATGAGATCCATGTATAAGAACAAAGTATGGACTTTGATTGACTTGCCCAAAGATCGGCGAGCCATTGAGATTAAATGGATCTTTAAGAAGAAGACTGACGCTAACGGTAATATTACTGCCTATAAAGCTCGACTTGTTGCGAAAGGTTTTTGACAAGTTCAAGGGATTGACTACGATGAGACCTTCTCACCCGTAGCGATGCTTAAGTCTGTCTGAATCATGTTAGCAATTTGCCGCATTTTATGATTATGAAATTTGGCAAATGGATGTAAAAACTGCATTCCTGAATGGATTTCTGGAAGAAGAGTTGTATATGATGCAACCGGAACATTTTTGTTGATCCAAAGGGAGCTAACAAAGTGTGCAAGCTCCAGCGATCCATTTATGGACTGGTGCAAGCCTCTCGGAGTTGGAATAAATGCTTTGATAGTGTGATCAAAGCATTTGCTTTTGTACAGACTTTTGGAGAAGCCTGTATTTACAAGAAAGTGAGTGGGAGCTTTGTAGCATTTCTGATATTATATGTGGATGACATATTGCTGATTGGAAATGATATAGAATTTCTGGATAGCATAAAGGGATACTTGAATAAGAGTTTTTCAATGAAAGACCCCAGTGAAGCTCCTTACATATTGAGCATCAAGATCTATAGAGATAGATCAAGACGCTTGATACGTTTTTCAATGAGTACATACCTTGACAAGATTTTGAAGTAGTTCAAAATGGAACAGTCAAAGAAAGAGTTCTTGCCTGTGTTACAAGGTGTGAAAGTGAGTAAGACTCAAAGCCCGACCACGGCAGAAGATAGAAAGAGAATGAAAGTCATTCCCTATGCCTTGGCCATAGGTTCTATAAAATATGCCATGCTATGTACCAGA
Organism: Triticum aestivum; assembly: GCF_018294505.1. Classification (NCBI taxonomy): domain Eukaryota; kingdom Viridiplantae; phylum Streptophyta; class Magnoliopsida; order Poales; family Poaceae; genus Triticum; species Triticum aestivum. The sequence goes on along the minus strand of NC_057794.1, from coordinate 316,084,151 downwards.
TCTATTCTATACCCTACACTAATTTTGGCAAGGGAGTACAATAGTGATCTAGGAGTAGATCACTGGACAGCGGTCAAAATTATCCTTAGTGGAATAAGGATATGTTTCTCGATTATGGAGGTGACAAAAATGGTTCATCGTAAAGGGTTACATCGATGCAAATTTTGACACTGATCCACGTGACTCTAAGTCTCAATCTGGATACATTTTGAAAGTGGGAGCAATTAGCTAGAGTAGCTCCGTGCAGAGCATTGTTGACATAGAAATTTGCAAAATACATGCGGATCTGAATGTGGCAGACCCGTAGACTAAACTTCTCTCACAAGCAAAACATGATCACACCTTAGTACTCTATGGGGGTTAATCACATAGTGATGCGAACTAGATTGTTGACTCTAGTAAACCCTTTGGTTGTTGGTCACATGACAATGTGAACTATGGGTGTTAATCACATGGTGATGTGAACTATCGGTGTTAAATCACATGGAGATGTGAACTAGATTATTGACTCTAGTGCAAGTGGGAGACTGAAGGAAATATGCCCTAGAGGCAATAATAAAGTTATTATTTATTTCCTTATATCATGATAAATGTTTATTATTCATGCTAGAATTGTATTAACCGGAAACATGATACATGTGTGAATACATAGACAAACAGAGTGTCACTAGTATGCCTCTACTTGACTAGCTCGTTGATCAAAGATGGTTATGTTTCCTAGCCATAGACAAAGAGTTGTCATTTGATTAACGGGATCACATCATTAGGAGAATTATGTGATTGACTTGACCCATTCCGTTAGCTTAGCACTTGATCGTTTATTTTGTTGCTATTGCTTTCTTCATGACTTATACATGTTCCTATGACTATGAGATTATGCAACTCCCGTTTACCGGAGGAACACTTTGTGTGCTACCAAACGTCACAACGTAACTGGGTGATTATAAAGGTGCTCTACAGGTGTCTCCAAAGGTACTTGTTGGGTTGGCGTATTTCGAGATTAGGATTTGTCACTCCGATTGTCGGAGAGGTATCTCTGGGCCCTCTTGGTAATGCACATCACTTAAGCCTTGCAAGCATTGCAACTAATGAGTTAGTTGCGGGATGATGTATTACGGAATGAGTAAAGAGACTCGCCGGTAACAATATTGAACTGGGTATTGAGATACCGACGATTGAACCTTGGGCAAGTAACATACCGATGACAAAGGGAACAATGTATATTGTTATGCGGTTTGACCGATAAAGATCTTCGTAGAATATGTAGGAGCCAATATGAGCATCCAGGTTCCGCTATTGGTTATTGATCGGAGACGTGTCTCGGTCATGTCTACATAGTTCTCGAACCCGTAGGGTCTGCACGCTTAAAGTTTGATGACGGTTATATTATGAGTTTATGGTTTTTGATGTACCGAAGGTAGTTCAGAGTCCCGTATGTGATCACGGACATGACGAGGAGTCTCGAAATGTTCGAGACGTAAAGATCGATATATTGGATGGCTATATTTGGATACCGGAATGGTTCTAGGTGAGATCAGGATAATACCGGAGCACCGGGAGGTTACTGGAACCCCCCGGTGACTTAATGGGCCTTAGTGGGCCTTGGTGGAAGAGAGGAGAGGCGGCCAGGGCAAGGGCCGCGCCCCCTCCCCCCTAGTCCGAATAGGACAAGGAGAGGGGGGCGGCGCCCCCTCTTCCTTCTTCTCCTCCACCTCTTTCCCCTCTCTCTCCTAGCCCAACAAGGAAAAGGGGGGGGGTAGTCCTACTCCCGGTAGGAGTAGGACTCCTCCTGGCACGCCCCTCTCTAGGTCGGCCGCACCCCCCCTTGCTCCTTTATATACAGGGGCAGGGGGCACCCCAAAGACACAACAATTGATTGTTTGATCTTTTAGCCGTGTGCGATGCCCCCCTCCACCATAGTCCACCTCGATAATACTGTAGTGGTGCTTAGGCGAAGCCCTGCATCGGTAGAACATCATCATCGTCACCATGCCATCGTGCTGACAAAACTCTCCCTCAACACTCGGCTGGATCGGAGTTCGAGGGACGTCATCGGGCTGAACGTGTGCTGAACTGGTGCCGTGCATTCGGTACTTGATCGGTCGGATCGTGAAGACGTACGACTACATCAACCGCATTGTGCTAACGCTTCCGCTTTCGGTCTATGAGGGGTACGTGGACAACACTCTTCCCTCTCGTTTCTATGCATCACCATGATCTTGCGTGTGCGTAGGATTTTTTTTGAAATTACTACGTTCCCCAACAGAAACCACTTTTCCACCGCCGCAACCTTCCGTACCCGTGAGATCCCATATGGGGCCTTTTTCAGCGATCTGCCGGAGGGGGAATCGATCACGGAGGGCTTCTACATCAACACCATAACCTCTCCGATGATGTGTGAGTAGTTTACCACAGACCTTCGGGTCCATAGTTATTAGCTAGATGTCTTCTTCTGTCTCTTTGGTTCTCAATACAAAGTTCTCCTCGATGTTCTTGGAGATCTAATCGATGTAATACTTTTTGCGGTGTGTTTGCCGAGATCTGATGAATTATGGATTTATGATCAAGTTTATCTATGAATAATATTTGGTTCTTCTCTGAATTCTTATATGCATGACTTGATTTCTGTGCAAGTCTCTTCGAATTATCGGTTTAGTTTGGCCTACTAGATTGATCTTTCTTGCAATGGGAGAAGTGCTTAGCTTTGGGTTCAATCTTGCGGTGTCCTTTCCCAGTGATAGTAGGGGCAACAAGGCACGTATTGTATTGTTGCCATCGAGGATAAAAAGATGGGGTTTATATCATATTGCTTGAGTTTATCCCTCTACATCATGTCACCTTGCTTAAAGCGTTACTCTGTTCTTATGAACTTAATACTCTAGATGCATGCTGCATAGCAGTCGATGTGCGGAGTAATAGTAGTAGATGTAGAATCATTTTGGTCTACTTAACACGGATGTGATGCCTATATTCATAATCATTGCCTAGATATTCTCATAACTATGCGCTCTTCTATCAATTGCTCCGCAGTAATTTGTTCACCCACCGTAATACATGCTATCATGAGAGAAGCCACTAGTGAAACCTATGGCCCCTGGGTCTCTTTCTTATTATATTTCATCTCTTTTTATTTACATCGCATCTTGTTTACTATTTTGCAATCTTTACTTTCCAATCTATACAACAAAAATACCAAAAATGTTTACTTTACTATCTTTATCAGATCTCACTTTTGCGAGTGACAGTGAAGGGATTGACAACCTCTTTATCGCGTTGGTTGCAAGGTTCTTTATTGTTTGTGCAGGTACTAAGTGACTTGCGTGTTATCTCCTACTGGATTGATACCTCAGTTCTCAAAAACTGAGGGAAATACTTATGCTACTTTGCTGCATCACCCTTTCCTCTTCAAGGGAAAACCAATGCATGCTCAAGAGGTAGCAAGAAGGATTTCTGGCGTCGTTGCCAGGGAGATCTCGCTCAAGTCAAGACATACCAAGTACCCATCATAAACTCTTCTCCCTCGCATTACATTATTTGCCACTCGCCTCTCGTTTTCCTCTCCGCTACTTCACCTTTGCCGTTTTATTCGCCCTTTTCCGTTCGCCTTCTTTCGCTTGCTTCTTGTGCGTCTGTGTGTTAGATCGTTTGTTTCGCCTTCATGGCTAGACCTTTCTCCCTTCCTTTGTCTCCCATTTTGAAGTTCTTCACTTCAAACAAAGACGAGGAGAAAACTTAAAAGATGCTTGGTATAGGATGATAGAATCCTATCGTAGTTGCACTATTGAGGGGGATTGGTGGGAACCTTCACCGTATGAATACGTCGATCACTCTTTTCAATAAGCGGTTGGATGCTCTAGATCTAAAAATCTCCGAGCATGAAGGGAAACGTAAGGAACCTCCCGGATCCGAGCATAATTCCATTAAAAAGATAAATACCAAAGATGACAATACCTAGATCTATTCTTGCTTTTATGCCTAGTTAGGGGCGTTAAATGATAGCGCTTGTTGGGAGGCAACCCAATTTTATTTTTGTTCTTTACGTTTTGTTCCTGTTTAGTAATAAATAATTTATCTAGCCTCTGTTATGATTGTGTTTTTATGTTTTAATTAGTGTTTGCGCCAAGTAAAGCCTTTAGGATCTTCTTGGGTGATTGTTGTTTGATCTTGCTGAAAAAACAAAAAGTATACGCTCACGAAAATAATTTTCATTTTTTACTAGAGAGCAATAAAATACCAATTCCAACTGCATTAGATCAATATACAAATTATTTAGTTCTTCCAAAATTTTCAGCATTTTTGGAGTTACAGAAGTATTCGAGACCTCCAGATTGCTACAGACTATTCTGTTTTGACAGATTCTGTTTTTCGTATGTTGTTTGCTTATTTTGATGAATCTATGGCTAGTATCGGGGGGTATGAACCATAGAGAAGTTGGAATACAGTAGGTTTAACACCAATATAAATAAATAATGAGTTCATTACAGTACATTAAAGTGGCGGTTTGTTTTCTTATACTAACGGAGCTCATGAGATTTTCTGTTAAGTTTTGTGTTGTGAAGTTTTCAAGTTTTTGGGTAAAGATTTGATGGATTTTGGAACAAGGAGTGGCAAGAGCCTAAGCTTGGGGATGCCCAAGGCACCCCAAGGTAAAATTCAAGTACAATCAAAAGCTTAACCTTGGGGATGCCCCGGAAGGCATCCCCTCTTTCGTCTTTGTCTATCGGTAACTTTACTTGAGGCTATATTTTTATTCACCAGATGATATGTGTTTTGCTTGGAGCATCTTATATGATTTGAGTCTTTGATTTTTAGTTTACCACAATCATCCTTTCTGTACACACCTTTTGGGAGAGACACACATGAATCAGAGTTTATTAGAATACTCAATGTGCTTCACTTATATCTTTTGAGCTAGATAATTTTGCTCTAGTGCTTCACTTATATCGTTTTAGAGCACGGTGGTGGTTTTATTTTATAGAAGTTATTGATCTCTGATGCTTCACTTATATTATTTTGAGAGTCTTTTAGAACAGCATGGTAATTTGCTTTGGTTATAAAATTAGTCCTAATATGATGGGCATCCAAGATGGGTATAATAAAAACTTTCATATAGAGTGCATTAAATACTATGATAAGTTTGATACTTGATAATTGTTTTGAGATATAAAGATGGTGATATTAGAGTTGTGCTAGTTGAGTAATTGTGAAATTGAGAAATACTTGTGTTGAGGTTTGCAAGTCCCGTAGCATGCACGTATGGTAATCGTTGTGTGACAAATTTGAAGCATGAGGTGTTCTTTGATTGCCTTCCTTATGAGTGGCGGTCGGGGATGAGCGATGGTCTTTTCCTACCAATCTATCCCCCTAGGAGCATGCGTGTAGTGCTTCTTTTTGATGACTTGTAGATTTTTGCAATAAGTATGTGAGTTCTTTATGACTAATGTTGAGTCCATGGATTATACACACTCTCACCCTTCCACCATTGCTAGCCTCTCTTGTGACTTTTGCCAGTACCGTAAACCCATCATTTACCTTCCTCAAAACAGCCACCATACCTACCTATTATGGCATTTCCATAGCCATTCCGAGATATATTGCCATGCAACTTTCCACTGTTCCGTTTATTATGACACGCTTCATCATAGTCATATTGCTTTGCATGATCATGTAGTTGACATCGTATTTGTGGCATGGCCACCATTCATAATTTTTTATACATGTCACTCTTGATTCATTGCACATCCCGGTGCACCGCCGGAGGCATTCACATAGAGTCATATTTTGTTCTAAGTATCGAGTTGTAATTCTTGAGGTGTAAGTAAATAAAACTGTGATGATCTTCATTATTAGAGCATTGTCCCATGTGAGGAAAGGATGATGGAGACTATGATTACCCCACAAGTCGGGATGAGACTCCGGACGACAAAAGGCCATAAAAAGGCCAAACAAAAAAATGAGAGAAAAAGAGATAAGGGGCAATGTTACTATCCTTTTTCCACACTTGTGCTTCAAAGTAGCATCATGATCTTCATGATAGAGAGTCTCTTATGTTGTCACTTTCATATACTAGTGGGAATTTTTCATTATAGAACTTGGCTTGTATATTCCAATGATGGGCTTCCTCAAATTGCCCTAGGTCTTCGTGAGCAAGCAAGTTGGATGCACACCCACTTAGTTATTTTTTGTTGAGCTCTCATACACGTATAGCTCTAGTGCATCCATTGCACGACAATCCCTACTCACTCACATTGATATCTATAGATGGGCATCTCCATAGCCCATTGTTACGCCTAGTTGATGTGAGACTATCTTCCTCCTTTTTGTCTTCTCCACAACCACCGTCCTATTCCACCTATAGTGCTATGTCCATGGCTCGCACTCATATATTGCGTGAAAGTTGAAAAAGTTTGAGAATGCTAAAGTATGAAACAATTGCTTGGCTTGTAATCGGGGTTGTGCATGATGGGAGCATTTTGTGTGACAAAAATGAAGCATGACCAAACTATATGATTTTGTAGGGATGAGCTTTCTTTGGCTATGTTATTTTGAGAAGACATAATTGCTTGGTTAGTATGATTGAAGTATTATTATTTTATGTCAATATAAAACTTTTGTTTTAAATCTTTTGGATCTGAAAATCCATGCCACAATAAAGAAAATTACATCGAAAATTATGTTAGGTAGCATTCCACATCAAAAATTCTGTTTTTATCATTTACCTACTCGAGGATGAGCAAGAATTAAGCTTGGGGATGCTTGATACGTCTCCAATGTATCTATAATTTTTGATTGTTCCATGCTATTATATTATCTGTTTTGGATGTTTAATGGGCTTTAATATTCTCTTTCATATTATTTTTGGGACTAACCTATTAACCGAAGGCCCAATGTCAGTTTCTGTTTTTTCCCCTATTTTAGTGTTTCGTAGAAAAGGAATATCAAACGGAACGAAACCTTCGCGAGGATCTTTCTTGGAACAAACACAAACCGGGAGATTTGGAGTGGAAGTTGGGAAGTCCGCGAGGCGTCCACGAGATAGGAGGGCGCGCCCAGGGGGTAGGCGTGCCCCCACCGTCATGGGCCCCATGGAGCTCCACCAACGTACTTCTTTCACCTGTATATACTCTTATACCCTAAAAACATGAGGGGGAGCCATGAAACCACTTTTCCACTGCCGCAACCTTCCGTACCCGTGAGATCTCATCTGCAGCCTTTTTCGACGATCTGCCGAAGGGGGAATCGATCACGGAGGGCTTCCACATCAACACCATAGCCTCTCCGATGATGTGTGAGTAGTTTACCACATACCTTCGGGTCCATAGTTATTATCTAGATGGCTTCTTCTCTCTCTTTGGTTCTCAATACAAAGTTCTCCTCGATGTTCTTGGAGATCTATTCGATGTAATACTTCTTGCGGTGTGTTTGTGTAACATCCCAAATTTTCAATTTGCAATGTTATACATTAGATCATCATTGCATATCATATTTTATTGCATTTTGGCTTGATCCTAGAAATTCTAGACAACTCAAGGACCTACGGAGAGAGTTGGGGATTTCGTTATTTTCATATTTGAGTTTTTCTCGAATTTTGAAAAGAGGATTGTTTGATTTTATTATATTATCTTCGAATATTTTTTTATAAAAATAAAAGAGAGAGGATAAAATGACTTCCTCAAAATAAAGAAATATTGGAGATTTAATATTAAAATCAAATAAGATTTTTATTCGGAGTTTTATTGCTATTTTATTTGAATTAGGAAAAATATGTGTTTTTCAAAATTGCATTTTGGCCCAAATAAATGTTAACCTTGTCCGCCATATTTTTAGAGGACGCGGAAAATTTATTTTGGGATTTTTGGAGTCCGTTTAATATTTCTTTTGTTTGTTTTTCTTCGCGGAATATTTTTTTAAAAGTCAACCGACCTACGGGCCGTACCCGAGCCGGATTCCTCCGCCCCGGGGGGCTTTAAAAGCCGCAGCCCGAGCCGCCCGAGGCCCAGTCGCCGCCGCCAGCCCACCCGCGCCCCAAACCCTAGTCGCCGCCGCCGCCCGACCCGCCGGAGCCGCCCGCCCGCCGCCACCGTCCTGCCCGACCCCGCCGGAGCCGCCCGCCGCCGCCGCCGCTTCGCACGACCCGCCGGAGGTAGCCGTCGCCGCCTCTGTTTTCACGAGAAAACTGATCGATTTTTTTGAAACCCTAGATCTCGTTCTTTATTTTTAGATCGTTTTTTCGGTTTAGTTATTTATCGGACGTTTGTCCGGACTTAAACAAGTTTTTGCTACTATAAAATTTGACTTTAGTCCAGATTAGTAAACGAAGCTTGTTTCTTTCGCAGTTTGTGTTTCATTGCTTCATTTGATTTGATTCTTTTTGCAAACTAGAGTTCTTAAGTTGAACTTTCTGGTTAGATCTTCTTATTTGAGTTTTACCCATGCCCCTTGCTTGATTGCTTATTGTATGCTTGTTTGATTGCGATAGAGTACCCGGAGTGCGAAGCATGCTACTACGAGTCTCTAGGTTTCATGGATCATCAGCAAGGCAAGTACCACTTTGATCATACCTCTTTACTACCCAGTTTTTATTTCATTAGGTCAACCCTCAAACAATTGCATGGTTAGGATCTGAATAAATCATGGGTTGGGAAGTAGATGAGGTAGAACCTATTCACCTGTTTTATTATCAAACCCTGGGAGTTACTTCTACGTTGCTTATATTGCTGTGTTATGCTAGTAGATGTGGTTTGGGTTTGAGTGTATCCATGACGGATGTGAGTTATTAATTAATGGTTAACTTAAGGTGGCAACTTCAATACACATCTGTGTGGATTGAGGCACCTGGGGAACCTAGTGATTGCCTGTACTTTTGGAAATCCCGGGGTACCGTGTGATTTTCCTATGGACTGCCACCTAGGCTCAAAGGGATCATAGGATTATTCATGCTAGAAACTTCCGTGTGCAGCCACATGCCATTATGGGCTCTGGCATAGTTGAGTAAGTTGTGGGAAACCTTTCCATGATGGGCTAGCAGATGTAGGGGATTGTAGGTGTACCAGCCTATCTATCGGTTAAGGGGACCTCTTCGGAAAGACTGTGTCTCAGTCATCCGTTTCTCAAACATCATGTAGTGCGATAAATCCAACGGAGGAGATAGAGTCTTGTGGGGAAATGTGCACAAACCTCTGCAGAGTGTACAGACTAATCATGGTTAGCCGTGTCCCCCGTTATGGACATCTTGAGTATCTAGTTCTTGGATTTTCATGTGGATCTCATCACTCTTAAATATAATTTGATTGGGTTATTAATTACTTTTAATTGGGATTGAGATGGGTTTACCTTCTCAATGTTTTTCAACAAACTTTGTAGTTAAATAAAATATATTCCTTTGCAGTAGGGAAAAATTGGCTTTTCACAAAACATTAACCATACAGCCTCCACCAGCCATATATGCATGTAGTGATAGCATTATTCTGTTCATTACTCTCTTATGTTACATTGCCAGCATATTCCATGTGCTGGCCCGTTTTCGGGATGCAACGTATTATGTTGCAGACTTTTCAGACGACGAGTAAGGTGCCTTAGGTCATGGTCTTTCACCCAGTGATGCTGTTGGAGTTGATGGACTCACTTTATCTTCCAAGCCTTCCGCTATTATCGTTTTAGATGGCCTTAAGCCATATTTATTGTAATAAGTTCTCTTTTGAGACATTCGATGTAATAAGTGTGTGATTGCTACTCTGTTATAAATCCTCAAGTACTGTGCGTGTCAGCATTACCGATCCAGGGATGACACTCATGCACAGAGATCAGACTGTTTGAGGTCTGGTCGCTATAGTTTGCCGAGATCCAATGAATTGTGGATTTATGATCAAGTTTATCTATGAATAATATTTGGTTCTTCTATGAATTCGTATATGCATGATTTGATATCTTTGCAAGTCTCTTCAAATTGTCGGTTTAGTTTGGCCTACTAGATTGATCTTTCTTGCAATGGGAGAAGTGCTTAGCTTTGGGTTCAATCTTGCGGTGTCCTTTCCCAGTGACAGTAGGGGCAGCAAGGCACGTATTGTATTGTTGCCATCAAGGATAAAAATATGGGGTTTATATCACATTGATTGATTTTATCCCTCTACATCGTGTCATCTTGCTTAGCGTTACTCTGTTCTTATGAACTTAATACTCTAGATGCATGCTGGATAGCAGTCGATGTGTGGAGTAATAGTAGTAGATGTAGAATCGTTTCGGTTTACTTAACATGGACGTGATGCCTATATTCATAATCATTGCCTAGATATTCTCATAACTATGCGCTCTTCTATCAATTGCTCCGCAGTAATTTCTTCACCCACCATAATACATGTTATCATGAGAGAAGCCACTAGTGAAACCTATGGCCCCGGGTCTCTTTGTTATTATATTGCATCTCCTTTTATTTACATCGCATCTCGTTTACTATTTTGCAATCTTTACTTTCCAATCTATACAAAAAATACCAAAAATATTTACTTTACTATCTTTATCAGATCTCACTTTTACGAGTGACCGTGAAGGGATTGACAACCCCTTTATCGTGTTGGTTGCAAGGTTCTTTATTGTTTGTGCAGGTACTAAGTGACTTGCGTGTTATCTCCTACTGGATTGATACCTTGGTTCTCAAAAACTGAGGGAAATACTTATGCTACTTTGCTGCATCACCCTTTCCTCTTCAAGGGAAAACCAACACATGCTCAAGAGGTAGCACCACGTGGTCAACCTTCTGCCATCAATAAATTTTGACCTTGTTTCTCATCACATTGCAGATTACAACACAATAAGTAATTGCAAATCTGTTCACATCTATCAAATTTATATGTGTTCACATTTAGCACTGGGCTATAAAAACTACCCACTTGAAAATTACTTCACAGATCCTCTCCTCATCACCCACAAAACTGGTCTTTCATGTCAAGTCGTTCCACCATGACCGGTAGGAGGAGTTTAGGGTGGACATATAATAGTGCAGCAAAGACCAAGGCCGCGAAAGCACTAGAGAGGTCCCGCCGTGAAGCCACAGGGGCAGCAGAGATGTCCTGGCGCGTCGCGGAGCCCTCAAACAAGCTCTCACGGGCACGTGAGGGCTCTCACAAGCGCATTCGCGGCGTCAGCCATCGCGATGAGCCGGCGTTCCTGAAGTCCTTCACCGGCGACAATGACATTCTCGCTGGCGTCACTACTAAGCAAGAGCTGGTCGACAGCTTGATGAAGCTGCTCAAGATCAGCGATGCCTCGGTTGACAAGGCAATCAGCCTCGTTGAGCAACTCATGGGTGACAATGCGAAGCTCCTCAAGTTGCTCATAGAGAAGGAGGAGGAGGCCCCCAGCTGGAAGATGCTGCATGAGTAGAGCAGTGCCTCGGAGATGACGCTGAAAGCGATCGTCGAGGAACTGATGGGTGGCTGCTTTCGAGCAAAGTCACGAGGAATTAAAGAAGGAGATGGAGGATTTCATCGCCCGACGATCCATCGACGAGTAGAGACAGTAGCGACCCAGATCATTGTCTGCAATTTCCTTCTTCTCTTGCCATCGTGTCTTCCGGGCTTTGTTGCATGTGGCATTTTAAATTATACGAAATATGTAAGACAATTATTATCTGTGCCATTGTAAATTTGTCATCATATTATCCGTTTCCATTTTATTTGTGGTCGTATTATCCGTTGCCCTATGTGGCCACTTAAATTAGGGCGGAATACGAGTTGAAAACACGAACAGAGCAAATGCTGCCATGGGATCACAAGCAAACACCCTCCGTCCAGGTGCTTTAATTAACCCATTAATGGAGAAGTTGTGAGCGAGGTGGGCGGCGGCTGGTGCATGGAGGTCAGAGAGCTCGCTTCCCGGTGAGCATGGGCGGCCTTGCTGCTCGCACATGTCCCGTCGAGCCTGCGAGGTGGACACGGTTAATATAATACAACCATTTGCGATATTAACTTGTCAGTTTTTTGTTTCAAAAAGGACTTCGTTGGCTACTAATGTGTGCGCCTCTTCTCAAACTGGACGGTTTTTTACCACGGCATATATGTGCCATGTCATGAAACCATGCCAAGTTTCATGTTTTTTGGGTGAGTTTTTGATTTACTGGGATTTAAAAACCAAGATTCTCAATGTTTCAGGATGACGACAAGTTTGTAATTCATTCCCATTCCTTAAATGAGAACTAAACATGCACCCAATGACACATGCACGATTTCCCACCCATTTTGCCTCACTGGAGCAAGTGCTTGTAGTTCAAATTTGAATTATGGACTACATTAAATGCATAGAAAACTTAGTAATTAGTAATATATATATATATATATATATATATATATATATATATATACAATGGCCAAACGAACCCTGAACAGTTTCAAATTTCAGCCGACACTCCTGTTATTCTATGTTGCCTGTGCAAAACAAAGTTCAAGGCGAGAAGAGGCAGCGATTATCATTTCGCCCACAAGAGGGGCATGTTTCCCTACCGGAACCACAAGGGTTGCGACAGGCTCCGGTTTGTAAGAGGCTTGTAATATAGCTTCGCCCAAATTGGATAATTATATGTACCATTGTAACACCCAGTATGTAACTTGCCATATTTGTATTCCAACTCTTGCCATTTTTGGCACTAAGTTATTTTATTTCCTCGTTGTTGGGTTTTTGTCTTTGTGTACTTTTGTCTTTGTCATGCATCTCATATCTTGTCATCATGTGCATTGCATTTGCATACATGTTCGTCTCATGCATCCGAGCATTTTCCCCGCTGTCCGTTTTGCATTCCGGCGCTCCTATGTCCTCCGGTGTCCCTTTCTACCTCTTTTCGTGTGCGGTTGTTAAACGTTTTCGGATTGGACCGAAACTTGTCATGCGGCCTTGGTTTACTACCGGTAGACCGCCTGTCAAGTTTCGTGCCATTTGGACTTCGTTTGATACTCCAACGGTTAATCGAGGGACCGAAAAGGCCTCTGTGTGTGTTGCAGACCAACACCCCACCAAAGTGGCCCAAAACCCACCTAAACCTCCTCCATCATCTAGATCGTTCGATCATGATCGCGTGGCCGAAAACGGTGCTCAATTTGGAGCCTCCTAGCTCCTCCTACCTATAAATACAGCTCCTCCCCCGAATTTTTGGATCTTCCCTACCCTAACCCTAGCTACCCGCTCCTCTACGCACCGGACAAACGCGCCCAGCCAGCCACGTCACGACACGTGTCGCCATCGCCTCCTCTCACCGCCGAAGCCCACGGAAGCCCGTGGCCGGCCCTCCCGCGCCGCCACCGGGCCGCGCCCGACCGCGCCCGGGTCTCCCGCGCCCCGCCGACCACGCA